>NC_079311.1:12166858-12468523 GCF_023638135.1 Falco biarmicus
ATGCACAGCTGCCGAGGGGATGCACGAATGGCCAAGGGATGCACAGCTGCTCAGGGAATGCACAGCTGGCCAAGGACTGTACGGCTGGCCAAGGGATGCACAGCCTTCCAGGGGATGTACAGCTGCCTATAGGGATGCACAGCTGGCCCAGGGCATGCACAGCTGGCCAGGGGATGCACAGCCTTCCAAGGGATGCACGAATGGCTAAAGGGATGCATAGCCGCCCAGGGGATGCACAACTGGCCAAGGGATGCACAACTGGCCAAGGCATGTACAGCTGCCAAGGGGATGCACAACTGGCTAAGGAATGCACAGCCGTCCAGGGGATGCACAGCTGGACAAGGGATGTACAGCTGCCCAGGGGATGCACAGCTGCTTGCACAGCTGCTCAGAAGATGCACAGCTGCCCAGGAGATGCACAGCTGCCGAGGGGATGCACAAATGGCCAAGGGATGCACAGCTGCTCAGGGGATGCACAGCTGGCCAAGGGCTGTACGGCTGGCCAAGGGATGCACAGCCTTCCAGGGGATGTACAGCTGCCTATAGGGATGCACAGCTGGCCCAGGGCATGCACAGCTGGCCAAGGGATGCACGATTGGCCAAAGGGATGCACAACTGCCCAGGGGATGCACAACTGGACAAGGGATGCACAACTGGCCAAGGCATGTACAGCTGCCAAGGGGATGCACAACTGGCTAAAGGAATGCACATCTGCCCAGGGGATGCACAGCTGGACAAGGGATGTACAGCTGCCCAGGGGATGCACAGCTGCCCAGGGGATGCACAACTGGCCAAGGGATGCACAGCTGCCCAGGGGATACACACCTGCCCAGGAGACGCACAACTGGCCAAGGGATGCACAGCTGCTTGCACAGCTGCTCAGAAGATGCACAGCTGCCCAGGAGATGCACAGCTTCCGAGGGGATGCACGAATGGCCAAGGGATGCACAGCTGAACAGGGGATGCACAGCTGGCCAAGGGCTGTACGGCTGGCCAAGGGATGCACAGCCTTCCAGGGGATGTACAGCTGCCTATAGGGATGCACAGCTGGCCCAGGGCATGCACAGCTGGCCAGGGGATGTACAGCTGGCCAAGGGATGCACAGATGGCCAAGGGATGCACAGCTTCCCAGGGGATGCAGAGCTCCCCAGGGCATGCACAGCTGGCCAAGGGATGCACAGCTGCCCAGGGAACGTACAGCTGCCTAGGGGATACACAGCTGCTCAAGGGATGCACAGCTGGCCAAGGGATGCACAGATGGCCAAGAGATGCACAGCTGCCCAGGGCATGCACAGCTGCCCAGGGGATACACAGCTGCTCAAGGGATGCACAGCTGGCCAAGGGATGCACAGCTGCCCAGGGGATGTACGACTGGCCAAGGGATGTACAGCTGCCCAGGGGATGGACAGCTGGCCAAGGGATGTACAGCTTCCCAGGGGATGCACAGCTGGCCAAGGGATGCACAGCCGCCCAGGGGATGGACAGCTGCCTATAGGGATGTACAGCTAGCCCAGGGCATGCACAGCTGCCCAAGGGATGCACAACTGCTCAATGGGTGCACAGCTGGCCAGGGGATGTACAGCTGGCCAAGGGATGCATGACTGGCCAAGGGATGTACAGCTGCCCAGGGGGATGCACAGCTGCCCAGGTGATGCACGACTGGCCAAGGGATGCACAGCTGCCCAGGAGATGCTCAGGTGGCCAAGGGATGCACAGCTGCCCAGGGGATGCACGACTGGCCAAGGGATGCACAGCTGCCCAGGGGATGCACAGCTAGCCAAGAGATGTACAGCTGCCCAGGGGATGCACGACTGGCCAAGGGATGTACAGCTGCCCAGGGGATGCACAGCTAGCCAAGGGATTTATAGCTGCCCAAGGCATGCAGAGCTGCCCAGGGAATGTACAGCTTCCCAGGGGATGCAGAGCTCCCCAGGGCATGCACAGCTACCCAGGAGATGCACAGCTGGCCAAGGGATGCACAGCTGGCCAAGGGATGTACAGCTGCCCAAGGGATGTACAGCTGCCCAGGGGATGCACAGCTGGCCAGGGCATGCATGACTGGCCAAGGGATGCACAGCCGCCCAGGGGATGGACAGCTGCCTATAGGGATGTACAGCTACCCAGGGCATGCACAGCTGCCCAGGGGATGCACAGCTGGCCAAGGGATGCCCGACTGGCCAAGGGATGCACAGCTGCTCAGGGGATACACAGCTGCCCATGGAATGCACAGCTGGCCAAGGGATGCACAGCTGCCCAGGGGATGTATGACTGGCCAAGGGATGTACAGCTGCCCAGGGGATGTACAGCTGGCCAAGGGATGCCAGCTGGCCAAGGGATGTACAGCTACCCAAGGGGATGCACAGCTGTCCAGGGGAGGCACGACTGGCCAAGGGATGCACAGCTGCCCAGGGGATGCACAGCTGGCCAAGGGATGTACAGCTTCCCAGGGGATGCACGACTGGCCAAGGGATGCACAGCTGCCCAGGGCATGCACAACTGGCCAAGGGATGTACAGCGGCCCAGGGGATGCACAGCTGCCCAGGGGATGTATAGCTGGCCAAAGGATGCACGACTGGCCAAGGGATGCATAGCTGCCCAGGGGATTCACAACTGGCCAAGGGATGTACAGCTGCCCAGGGGATGCACAGCTGGCCAAGGGATGCACAGCCGCTCAGGGGATGCACAGCTTCTCAAGGGATGTACAGCTGCCCAGGGCATGCACAACTGGCCCAGGGCATGCACAGCTGCTCAAGGGATGCACAGCTGGCCAAGGGATGCAGAGCTGCCCAGGGGATGCACGACTGGCCAAGGGATGTACAGCTGCCCAGGTGATGCACAGCTGGCCAAGGGATGCACAGCTGCCCAGGGCATGCAAAGCTGCCCAGATGATGCATAGCTGCCCAGGGCATGCACGACTGCCCAAGGGATGCAGAGCTGCCCAGGGGATGCACAGCTGCCCAGGGGTTGTACAGCTGCCCAGGGGATGCACAGCTGGCCAAGGGATGCACAGCTGCCCAGGGCATGCAAAGCTGCCCAGATGATGCATAGCTGCCCAGGGCATGCACGACTGCCCAAGGGATGCAAAGCTGCCCAGGGGATGCACAGCTGCCCAGGGCATGCACAGCTGCCCAGGGGATGCACAGCTGGCCAAGGGATGTACAGCTGCCCAGGGCATGCAAAGCTGCCCAGATGATGCATAGCTGCCCAGGGCATGCACGACTGCTGAAGGGATGCAGAGCTGCCCAGGGATGCATAGCTGGCCAAGGGATGCACAGCTGGCCAAGGGATGCACGACTGGCCAAGGGATGTACACCTGCCCAGGGGATGTACAGCTGCCCAGGGGATCCACAACTGGCCAAGGGATATCCGTACACGTGCCCTGGGCAGCGGTGGCAAAGGGCAGAGCATTGAAATCCTCAGATGAGGCCCTACGGCTGCTGCCTTTAGGTCTGTTCTACCCAAGGGCTTGGTTTGGAAAGGAGGGCTACACCTCTGCCTTGGTGTAACCAGGAGGAACGTTGCCTTGATCTTGGAGCTTTCCCAGGAAAATCAGATTTATGCTTGATGCTGGAAGCAGGTGCCACAAAAATGCCCAGCTCATCAGAGAACACATGCTGTTCTCCCGCTGAAAGTGAGTATGCAGGTCATACTTCGGGGCCTCCTCTGTGTGTCTCCTTTTTGCATTATTAAGTGTTTACCGTTTCCTTGACAGATGGGTGAGTCCCAGATCTGCTGCTTCCTCAGAAAAATTCTACCTCTTTGCAACTTGTTAGTGTCCAGCCTGTCAGCATCAGAGGCTAACGGTCAACTCCACAAATCTTGAGCTTAACAAATACAGCAAAAATTGCCCACAGTTTTATGACACCCACCCACCCACCTTTTTTTACGATTATTTTTTAAGTTGAGAAGGAAGCTAGTTCTATGGTACTGTGTTACCTGGGGCTCACTTCTGCCAAGAAGAGCTGGCCCTGGAGCTGCAGGGGGAGGTCACCAGCTGCCCCCATGCCATCTGCAGGCAGCATTACAAAAGCTGGCAAGCAGGCGTCGCGCTGCCTGCTGCCAGTTGTGCTCCGGGGATGCCTTGCTTTGACCTCTTGCCCACATGCTCCTTACGGACCTGGCATGTGGCACTCCTGAGCTCGGGAGGCTGTGTGGTGGTCACGCCTTTCTCTCACAGTCTTAGCAACCCCAAACCAGTATTTTACAATGCAACTTTCTCCCTTTAGCGAATGATTTTAGAATACAGTAGCTCAGCAGCAATAGTACTGAACTGTAAAAAAATAGAAAAAAGGTCATTCCTAAATACGTGTCGCGCATGCTGACCCACAGCCGGGGCAGCAGGGGAGGGCAGGCGCTCGGGGGAGGCAGCGGCGGGGCCGGCTGCTGCCCACGGGCATCGAGTGCTGAGCCCGAGGCCGCCGCAGCCCGGGCTGGCAGGCGAGGAGCGGCCGGGGCTGCGGGCGGGGCCGTGCCGTGCCGTGCCGTGCCGTGCCGTGCCGTGCCGGGGCTCGCAGCCCGCGGGCCGCTGGCGGCACCGGCGGCCGGTAGAGGGCGCAGTCGCGCCGCCCGCGGCTCCGCGCGCCGCTTCCCTCGTCTGCCCCTGCCGTGAGCGCGGCCCGCGCCGCCGCCGCTATGGAGGTCAGCGCGGACACGGGTCAGTGTGTTGCCCCCCCTCCGCCCCGCACCTGGGGACCCTCCGGGAGCCGCGGGCGGGCGGGCCGGTGCCTGTGTGCGGCGGGGGCGGGCGGCGGCGTGGGTGGCTCTTTCTAAATATAAGACGGCGGTGACGGGAGGGCGGGCCTTGCCGGGCTCCGCAGTTTCTCGCGGCGGTTGGCCTCGGGGAGAGCTGCGGGGAGGAGGGGGCGAAAGAAGAAGGAGAGGAGGAAGAAGGAGGAGGAGCGGGGAGCCGGCCGGCCCTGTGCCTGTGTGGAGCCGCCGGCGGAGGAGAGGGGCGGGAGGCGGGGAACGGCTGGGGCCAGGCGGCTGCGGCGCGTCTCTCGCTGCCTCCTCTCCCTCCCCAGCTGGCAACATGGCTGCGGCCGCCGCGGCTGCCCAGGACGAGCTCAGTAAGTGGCCGCGGCCCGCGGGGCTCCCGATCGGGCGCCGTCCCCGCGAAGGGCGGGAGGGTGCGGGGCGGCGGCAGGGCCGGGGCGGACCGGGGGCTCTCCTCGGCCCCTGCGACCGGGCCTACCTCCAGGCCCGGCGAGACGGTGACGGCGGCGGGGCCGCGGCCGCCCCGGAGAGCCATGTCGCGGAGCGGAAACCGAGGGCTGCGGCGGCACGGGCGGCCTTCCCCCGCCCCGGACCCCCCGCGGGCAGGGAGGGCTCGCTGTAGCCTGCCGGGGCCCGCTCCGCCGGCCGGCGGCGTGACCTTGCGGGGCCTCCCCGCTGCCTCGGCGGGGAGGCGGCGGCGGCTCCTGGCCGAGAGGGAGGCCGCGGGGCCGGCAGAGGCCGCGGGGCGCACCCCGCCGCCGGGGAGGGCGGGCAGCGGCGCTCGCCCGGCAGCGCTCGCTCTCCTTTGTTCGATCTCCGCCTCTTGGCCGCAGAACGCGTGTGGAAATGCCGTGTGCGAGGCGTTAGCGGCCCCGCTCCGTGCTGCAGGCGCAGTGCCGTGCCGCGCCGCCGCTACGTGGGCGCATCCCCGGCCGCGCGGGGGGCCCGCACCGCGCTGCCAGCCTGTCACCTCCAGGTCCCTTCTCGGTGCTGTCAGCGACCCGCTCCTCTTTGGACAAGCCTATGAAAGTTTGAAGAACGCCTTTTTCTTCCCCTGCTTTTCCCTGCTGTCTCGGAGCAGAGCTAGTTCTTGGGCAACAGTGAGGAGTTAATGGCAAGATAATGTATGACTCAGCCAAACGAGAGGGCCCTTGGTTGCCCTGAAATAGTACTTGGCAACCACCAGAGAGGAAGGACAGAAGGCATACTTGTAGCATATTTGATTGTGCTGTGGGCTTTCAGCTCTAAGGCGTTTCTGCGTGATATGTCACTTGGCTTTTTTTGTTGGTGGTGGTGCAGGTGTGCTGCTGTGTAAGTAACATCCCCGTTCTGCTCTTCGTTAGATGTTACTGGAACTAGGCCGAGGGAGAACAGGCATACAGTAAATGGTGGGGATGCCCTTATGTCGCCAAAGAACCAGGAGCTCATGGTGGAATGAGAAGGATCTTTCAATTACACCAGTGCTTGAGTCAGAGGACACAAATGCCGAGCTATTTATGCCATTGACAAGTGGGATAAATTGTAATCATGACCGTGAAAGACCTCGCTGTCATCTGAGAGATTCTATTGTCAGTTTTATAATGCTAATGTTATTGTCCTTGGTGAAACCAGTCAGTGAGAGCTCTTGCTTGTAACTCCTTGGCTTTTATCTATGTGTAATCTAGCTTCCCAGCTTCCAAATCTGATCCTGCAAAAAATTAGTCCTTGGCCATGTGCTGGTTGCTACGCAGCCCTTTGTATTAAGCTGCACTGAAAGGACAAATGTCCTTAGATTGAGATTCAGGTTAATAATTACATGATGTCATTCAGGTTATTTGACCACTGTGTCCTTCAGAATTGAGAGATTTTTATTGGTTTGGTCAGAAATCTTGGGGTGGGGGAAGAATAGATATTTTTTTGGTTGGGGTTTTTTTTTTCCCTGGTACCTCATCTGTCACTGAATAGCAAGTGCTTGTAGTCTTAAATGAAAATTAAAGCTAATGGAAAAAGTTTGCCTCTCCTTCTCTACGTGATATTACTGAACAGCCTCTGTGTGGGCCTACTGTCTTTTGATACATTTAAACAGTTAAATTTGAGCATATTTGGAAAGAAGTCTGTTCCTTTTAAGGATCATGAGTAGCCCCAAAATAAAAAGAATAGTTACTACTAGTTTTAGATTGGAAAACCAGCTTTCCTTGCCTTATATACACATGACTATAGTAAGCTTTGATCTATAGCTCCAGTCAAACACAAACGCATACTGTTTCTTTAAATTCTGTATAAGGTTGCTTACCATTTTAGAGGACAGATTGTTTGAAGGCAGTGTAAGAATGGAGATGTGACAGTTTAAAATGTCACAGGGGCAAAATCGGTAAATTGCCCCTGAAGCTGTGAGGGTTCAGATGCAAGGGAAAGGAAAGTTAATTTTGCGTAAGAATAGTCAGCCACTTGAATGGAGAGCCTAAGCCTGGCATAGTGCAAACATTTGGATTTCTGTATGCTGTTCAAGGTTTTATATAAGCTTTCCTATAAAATGGAAGAATAGGATGAAAGAAGAGAATATATCCCCTTTCCCTCAGGCTTTCACGGCCTTTTTCCGGTCAGATCCTGTGAAATAACCCAGTGACTGGCCTACTTTTACACATGCCCCCTTAAGTGATTTGGCTGTAAGCACACAATGGGTTACTCGTAGAGCCAGGAATAGCACCAGCAAATCCTGACTCACTGTTTGCTGCTGTAATCATACTAGATATATTTTCTCCCAAAGCGTAATACCATTTGAACCAGAATTTGACTCCTATTATAGTAGTGGCACAGTAGATGAGAACTTTATTTTTTATTCTGCATGCAGAATAGTGCAAAAAGAATTGTTTAGCTCTGGAGGGACTGAAGAGTGTCTTTGAGCCTTTGCTTTAGCTGAAACTTGCCCCTAAAACTACCCCTGCCATCCAGGCAGCAAAGTTGAAAAACTCCTGTGTCCAGTACTCTTGATTTGGCATAGAGCCTTTTGGAGAAAATGTGGGGGATGCTAGCGTGATTAAATGTTTCTACAGAGTTTAGGTAATGGAGGGGGAGGATTTACTTGATTTGATTAATTTAATTTACTGAAACAGTTCTAGAAATGCTTAATGTAGCGCTACCACTAATCTGTCAAACAAACACTTTATGGGAAAGTGAAGATAAATTCTGGCGTTGTGCACAGCATTTTGCTAGCCCCATTCTCTGCTCTGTTTTGCTGAGGACTTTGACTCTCTCTTTTGGTTCCTGGGATGCTTTTGTGGTGATCAGTTAAATTATGAAGTACAGTTAGCTTGACATGTCCTAGCCCCAGTAGTTTCTTGAGTCAGTTTTTGTAAGAACAATGTGTGTTTTGCTTGATACTCAACTAGACAAATTTACATTGCTGAGGGATCTGTGCAGAACAGCTGAGATACTGTGCACAGTATTTATGAATGCCAGAGGGATCTAATTCTTTATCTTGCATAAAGACGAGGAGAACCTGTGCACGTGAAATGGTGCTTAGCTGAACTGAGAGCAAATTTCTGAGATAGAACGACATGTAGTGAACTAGCTACATCAGTAAGGCAAAACATTCAAAGAGTTCACTTCCATGATTTTAATAAAAAAAAAAAGAGGGAGACACCCTTGCTAACGGAAGGAAAATGTTAAGATGTTTGTTTATTTACTTCATCCTTTCTGTGTCTTCCTCTCAGTTGTTCTCTTTGGCAAGCTACTGTAATAGCAGAATGGGAAGAAGGGGTGTGTTTCAGTGAGCAGGTTTGGCTTTTGCTCTTGGCTTGGGAGACTGCAAGATCAGTTCTGAAATAACAAGACTTAGAAATCTGTGACCCTTTTATGGCCAGTGTTGTAGGACTTGGAAGTTTATAAAGCACAAGTTAGAGCCTTGTTCTTACAAATTTTACAAGAAAATCACAGTACACATTGTCTGTGTTTTGAAATCTTTCCTTTTTGCATGAGGTGTGGTCTTTAAGCACTGAAAACTATATTCCTCCTTGTAGTCTTAAATGGAGACTGGAAAGAACCAGAAGGGAAACATGCATTTTCTGACAGATAGGTAGCTACATTGCCATGGTAACTTGGGGATTTCAAATTCCAAATAAACCATGTCTGTTGACACAAATTGGACACTGCTGCTGATAACAAGGGTACAAAGATATATCTTGTTTTCCTGCCACTTTGGCTCATTTACATACAGTGAAAGGAAATGTGTCTTTATATGCAACGCCCATTATTAAATTCTCCATATTTATGTTCATCCTTTTGTAAATGCTGCCCCCTCAGCAAGAAAATGCTACAAAAAAATGAAATACTGTGTGAAAATACTACACAGCAGCATGGAAAGAAGTTGTGATTGTACCAAAATACATGAATATCTGTTACAAATTTTGCATGGACTTACTTGTATGTATTTTAAAAGTAAATCTACTCACGCAGTTCATTCTTGGTTGGTTTGTTGGTTTTTTTTAAAATCCATAGTAAAATGTTGACTGTCATAGCTGTGTCACACATAAAATGTTTCTAAGACTACATATTAAACGAGACATGATTTCTCAGGTGATTTCTAACACTGTGGGGAAGTCTGACGGACTGTGGCTGGTGCCCAGAATCTGCTTATGAGCTGTGTGCATAGCAGTCATCTTTTTTTCAAGAAACTGCTTCCAGCTTTCATGTTTCTGAAGGGAAACTTGTAAGAGTATCCCCAAAAAGATGAATTCAGTGATGCACTGAAGGGTAGTAATGATTTAATCTTACTTGCGTTATTCCTTCCAACACTCCCTGGCAAAGCAAGGAGCTCTTCACAATGGAGCAAATCTAGAGGGCTTGCAATGATCTCCGTGTGCCCTACGCTTTTCCATTGTTTCTGAAGTGCAAGTTTGCTCTTGTAGTGGTTTTTGTAGAATCCTGCAGGATTGGGCACAGGGTTTTCCAGTTGTTTCTAGTGAAGTCTCCTTCCTTTCCTCCTTTCTCCCTTTCACTTTGACTTTCTTTGGCAAATTCCTACACTGTAATTCCACCCCACCCCCTCCTTTTTTAATTGTATTTGTAAATTCTCTGGACTGCATTAAAAGTTGGTTCTTTGCCTCTGACAGCATATTGTTCCCCCAGCCCCATGTTCACCAGAGCTGAACTGTGGTAGATTGACTATGGAAGGAATTTTATAAACAAACATAATTAGCTAATGCAGAGGGTGCTATAGGTGGGAACCAATACCAAGGAAATATTACAGTCCTAAATTTGAGATGAGGGTTTAATGTGAGACCGAGGAAGGAGAAGCCTTTGTAAAATTTCAGGTCTCGTAAGTATTGGCTTTATAGGTGGGGATAACGGTGTACTTTACTAAATGCCACGCCTCCCATTACTTCTTTCTTCAGTGCTTCCAAAAACTTTAAAAATACCTTTAACTGTATTACTCAACTAGGAAGTGTGTCATTGCTTGAACTGCATTTTAAGTTCGGTATTGGCTATAAAGACTGAGATGCGTAAAGCTTTGTGATTAAAATTCAGTGCTCTTGTTGTCAGGTTGTGGTAAGATTGCTGTAGTAGTCAATTTCAGTTGCTAAACCTTATTTAAAGTGTCTTGTGTAATTTTTTTTTTTTCTATGGTGTATATAGCAAAGCAAGTTAGACCTCTTGCTTCACTTATTTTTGTTGTCATATAACCTATCATTTACCCGTGAAGTTACAACTATGCGGTTTTATAGTCGGCAGTAGGGGCAGTAAAATTAGATGGAGAAGGGTTTGGCTTCATTCTTAAAAAGTTGTGGAGTGCGTGCTATGGGAATGTGAGACGGGTTGTGAGCAAACCCTTTGTCTGGTTTGATGTCTGATACACAGTGGTCTGCTCACTGGTGCAGGCTGGGCGTGCAGGCTGGGCGCGCAGGCTAGGTGAAGGTGAGGAGAAGAGGCAGGGAAGGGAAGGAGCTTGCCCTGCGCCAGCAAGCGAGTCTGCAACACGCATGGAGGTAGAACACAGCATCAGGCTCCTCTCTTGGACCATTGTGTGTGGTGCTTTAAATCTCAGGGGTTTATGCTTTCCCATAATGAATGCTGTCAGCTTGAGAGATGGTCTTAGTTGTTAGTAGAATAAAAACTGAGCAGAAAATAGCGTGCGGTACTTGGGAGGGTTTATACCTCTGTTTTCCTGTCCCACTGCTATGGATACAGCCTGCATTGGCAGCACAGGAGAGTGCTCTGACAAACTCCTGAGCAGTTTCTTGACTGCAGCCAGGAGACTAGTCTTGAATTTTCTGGAGTCCTGTCATGCTTATGGTTAAGGGAGGGATGCATGATGGCAGCATGGCATTAACTGGCTAGGCAGCAGAGATAATGGGAAAAGTAAATATGTCACAGGCAGCATAAACAAGTAGGTAGCCTTTTTTCTCCTGATATTTTTTTATTATTATTACAATTCTGGTTGCTGCTTATAACAACAGAATAACGGAGGAAGCTGGAAATGGCATAGATGCTGGAAATGTAGCACATTGCTGCGCTTCCTGTGGGCATGTGCAGAGTGGTTTCTGTGGCTTTTGGAAGGCGTGTGTCATCCCATGGCTACAACAGATGGCTTCGGAAATGACCGCTTGTGTTTCCTCACACTTGAACCTGATCTGTTACCATGTGAAAGAACATGTTGTTGGGAAGGTTCCTCAGCTGGCTTGCTTGAGGATGGTAGGTCTGCAGTGATCTTCTGGAGTTCTGGGTCTGAGGGGAAAGATTTGGTAATTTCATTCATTTTTTGAGTTACTAGGGCTGCTTGGCATGGTGTAAGCAGTCACCTAATGCAGCTGGGGTCATGAGACACTGTGGAGGTCCTTGGGGGGAGGGGGTGTTACCGAAATCTCGGAATGAAGAACTTATCGACCAATGTGATGTAGATAAGCAGACACTTCTTTATTGACGGCCGGGTGCGTGAGCGAGTCCTCTCACGATCAATGCACACCAAGCTTCAAAATCAAATACCATATAGAGAACTTATTCATACATATTCATTAACTATTCATACATAATCATAATATTTCCAGTAAATCATTAACATAGGCTCCTCCTATATCTGATTCTGCGCAGTAGAGCTTAGAAAGGTCTAGAAATGGGTCTGGGGTACGATTTGGGTAGGTGGTATATGAGTCGGTGGTCGCGATCTCCCCCTGCCGGAATTACCTTTTACTAAAGTTCACGGTTTCTTGGCAGTCACCTACAAGCTGTTCCAGTCGACTCTTCCCAATTTCCATTAATCTCATATTCTGACATCTCAATACACTTTCTACATGCAGAAGACTGATCAGATACAAAGAAACCTTTTAAACCCTAAATTATTACCTAAGTTTCAACAATAATTCCAGCCCATTCTTCTGGCCTTGGTACAGGATGTACAGAGGGTCTCATAGCAGCTTTTACTGAGCAATTATAAGTTTCCTCAAAATATATTTTTATCCTTCTATATTTCTATTCTATAAAATAACTCTATAAAATCAATCAATCAAATAAAGTCAATCAATCTTAACTTATTAACAAATCGATAACATTTCCCCCCTTTGAAAGTGTTGAAAATCATTATTTCAATACTTTCACATTATTTACATATCATTTGTTTCAACATATTTTGGTGGTGGGCTATACCTTGGTGGACTAGTAGGTACTTCGCTCATAATCATACGATTGACTGCAATCCTATTGGTAAACTGCTTCTTCAAACATGCATATACTAGCATGATCATCAAAAAGACAATCAGTAACAAAAACAAATTTTTGATTATGGATTGTATCCAAGAGCTCAAGTGTTGCAGAATGGCTGTGTGATCACGGCCATGACTCCCTTAAAGGTCTTTGTGAAACAAAGTTAGTGTAAGTTAGCTGAAGCAGGCCTTGCAGCTGTGCTGAGGCATGCTGATAAGGAAGCTGAGAAAAACAGACTGATGTTGTGCCTAATGTTGTAAATAACTTTGAGGAATTCACGTAGACAAGAGAGAAAAAAAATATGTAGCTAGCTATCCGCAGAAACCGCAAGTGGGAGGATGTATGAAAATGTAACCCTTTAGAGCTTAGGCAATCAGCAGATGACTAGTAGGCATAATTAACTGGAACTGTATATAAGACATAATCGCACCGTAATAAATCGAAGCTTGCTTTATCACTCATATTGAGTTTGCCCGCTTGACTTCCCTCGCCGTCAACACTCAAGTTCCATCCTAATTTGTTAAAAATTTTCCAAGCCAATCTTCTGACATATCCTTTTGAATTGTTTCAGTTTCTTTTTCAATTTTTCCTGATAGGTCTAGATCATGTTCCACATCCTGAGTGACATTTGGAATGTGGATATAACAGTGGTCCAGTTTGTCCTTGAGATATCCACATACTCCATGTTCTTTAAGTAAGAGCATATCTAATGCCATTCTATTTTGTAAAGTCATTCTAGAGGTTGCCTGTAATTGTATGTTCAATTCCTTAAACCCCTTTTTAGTAACGTTTGCTAATTTTTGCACTTGACCAGTTAACTTGTAAAGCCATGCTCTGTTCCTGTATGATGCTATAGGATTTAAAAGTGATTCAAGTGCCCAGCCAATTTTCACTCCTGTAGATGGTTCATTCCAATTATCATCATTTGTCTCAGATCTCTTTATTCGTTTCAGTTCTATATTCTCTAGGGATCCTCTAAATGGTGATTTCTTCCAAATCGGACACAATGTTGGCATGCTTAAAATAATTTGTTTCACTTTACCATCTAATGGTAGATGAGTGGTCCAGGTTCCATCTCAATGCCCGAACTAAATGTCCTGGACTGCAAATAGTAGTTTTACTACAACTAAACAAAGTTCCTTTTCTAACTATAAAAGTGCTGGTTAAATTGAGAGTGTTCTTAAGACCTCGACAAAAACAACCATATTTTAAAACAGTGGCCTACGGAGGAATTCTTTGGATTACTAAGTCTGCTTTACTGCAATCATACACTTTTTCCCATTTCCACCATGGCACTATTTTATTTTCCTTCTCTCCCGATGAAGTTGACCTATCATTGACCCAGGGTAATACTGAAAAAACTTTTCCATCCCAGGTAAAACACCAAGAAGTTCTTGCCATATACTGAAAATGAGAAAATATGGGCATAGACCATATAGAGTCTCATTGTTCTACTAATTGGGTACCTTGGCCAGTTTTGTTACACTTCCATTTCATGATACTTCTGCTCACATTGGTTTTAAGTTGTTCATCGTAAGAACACCATCCTAACTGGAGATTTGGACCCCCAGGAAGAAGAACTCAAGCTATGGCACTAGGTCGGGATCCTGTTATAAAATCATAATTCAATAGTTTGGTTTTTTTTTTACAATCTGTTTCTTTACCTGGCGACTTCCACTGTTTTCTAATAACCTTTACTTGTTCATACCATTGAGTTACTGGCCTTTGTTCACAATAGGTGGTCTCATTTTTATATTCCAGATTGGTCGGATTCACGGTTAAAATTCCCCATGGAATAGATTCACCTACTGCCCTCGGTATTGGCAAACAAGCAGTGATCTGCGTGACATTTTGTAAATTGGCAAATTCTTTAATCAATCCTACCATCAAATTTTCCTCAGCCATTTGTTTGGGAATGTCAATTACTTGTTCTGTTTCTATTTGTCTTTTGTTCCTGTCCACAAGCCGGCCCATGATCCCACCAACACTACCGACCAAAATAAAATCCAATATAAAAATTAGACATGTTTCAGTGTCAATTTTAAAGTCTCTGGGTCACGATTGACAGTCTTCCATGGAGTAGGTGCTTTCTTCACTCGAGTATAATGTATCCAAGCATCTGATTCTGCTATCTTGATAGCTGTAAAAGTGGTTAACAGTATCTGGAAAGGTCCTCTCCAGCGCTCCTGCAAAGGTTCGGAGGTCCAGGTCTTCACATAGACATAGTCTCCTGGTTGGAAATTATGCACTGAATCTTCCAGGGGTATAGGTCTATTCCAAATTACTACACTCCAAATTGCAGCCAAAGTTTTCCTTAGAAAAAGCAAATAGTTATACACATCTTGTTTTCCTTTTACATGTATGTTTAGATTTGGTTCTAGAGACTCATATGGTTTTCCATATAATAATTCATAAGGACTGACTGAGGTTCCGCTCTTTGGCTGTACCCTGATTCATAATAATGCCAATGGAAGTGCCTGAGGCCACTTTAGACTGGTTTCTTGACAAATTTTACTTATTTGTCGTTTCAAAGTTTGATTCATCCTCTCCACTTTTCCACTAAATTGCGGTCTCCAAGACGCATGCAAATCCCAATTAATACCCAATACTTTGCTAACACTTTGGACTACTTCAGCAACAAAGTGTGGACCTCTGTCAGAGGAAATTCCAATAGGAACTCCAAATCTCGGAATTATTTCTTGTATTAACCACTTCACAACCTCTTTTTGCTTGTGTGGTGCGACAGGGAAGGGCTTCTGGCCATCCTGTAAAAGTATCAACCCCTACCAGGATGTACCGGTACCCATTTTGTCTAGGTAACTCTGAAAAATCTACTTGCCAATAATCTCCAGGTTCTGTACCAGACTTCAGCCTACCCTTTTGAACCTTTTTCTTAATCACTGGATTATTTTTCAAACATACTTCACACTTTGCAGTTACCATTTTAGCTATTCCCAACATCTTAACTGATATTACTTGCTTTCATAAAGATGTTACTAAAGCTTCTGCTCCCCAGTGACATTCTTGATGCCTCGTTTGAATTATCTCTCTCATCACAAGAGGTGGAATTACTACCTGTCCGTTAGGAGTTATGCACCATCCAGCTAAGTTTTTCTTAGCATTTAATAACTGACCCAATTTGTCATCTTCCTCTGAATATCTCGGTTTTTCCCTAGGAAGGGTTACTGTTTTAGAAGGAATTATTGCCATTTGCAATGCTTGTTTCTTTGCTACCTTTTTTTTTTTTTTTTTGCTGTTCTATCAGCTAAATTATTCCCAGCTATTATTTTTGTATTCCCAATCTGGTGTGCCTTACAGTGCATGATTGCTACTTGATCTGGCTTTTGAACTGCTTGCCATAATCATAAAATTTCTGTTTGATGCTTAATGTTTGATCCTTGAGAGGACAATAACCCCCTCTCTTTCCACAAAGCTCCATGGACATGCACTACCCCAAAGGCATATTTTGAATCAGTCCAAATATTTACTCTCTTGTCTTTGCTTAGTTCTAAGGCTCGAATTAAAGCGATGAGTTCCGCCTTTTGGGCTGATGTGGTACTCGCCAATGCTCCTGCTTCTATAACTGTAGTCTCTGTTGTTACCGCATATCCAGCGTATCGGACTCCTTGTTCCATAAAGCTGCTTCCATCAGTATACAATTCCCAGTCTGGTCGCTCCAAGGGCACATCCTTCAGATCTTCACGACTGGAGTAAACATACTTGATGGCAGCCAAGCAATCATGTTCCAGTCGTCCTTCTTCCTGTATGGAACTTAAAAACACTGCAGGATTTACCAGGTTAGTTGTCTTTAGAATCACATCATCCTGTTCAGTCAATGCCACTTGGTACTTCATCATTCGGCTGAGGGACAGCCAATGTCCCCCCTTCTGTTCTAGGACAGTTATCACCATGTGTGGAACATAGACTGTTATTGTTCTTCCCAAAGTTAACTTTTGAGCTTCTTGTATGAGCATTACTGTTGCTGCTACTGCTCGAAGGCAGTTTGGCCACCCTCTACTCACTGTGTCCAGTTGTTTAGAGAAATATCCGACTGGTCGTTTCCAGCTTCCTATCCTCTGGGTTAACACTCCCAGTGCAAGGTGTTGCCTTTCATGAACAAACAACTGGAAATCTTTGGTTAGATCCAGCAGTCCCAAAGCAGGTGAAGACATTAAGGCGTGTTTTAACTCTACAAAAGCCTTTTGCTGTTGTGGGCCCCATACAAAGGGGGAATTCTTTTGGGCCTCATACAGCGGTTTAGCTATTAGCCCATAGTTCATGATCCAAAGGCGACACCACCCAGTCATTCCGAAAAATGCTCTGAGTTCATGAATATTTCTCGGCTCAGGTATACCACAAATAGCTTCTTTGCGATCTTTTCCTAATTGTCGTTGTCCTTTTGAAATCTCAAAGCCGAGATGTATCACAGTCTGGCAGGCTATTTGGGCTTTCTTCCTGGATACCTTATACCCATTTAGTCCCAGGAAATTCAAAAGGTCAATAGTCACCTGTATACAGATAAATCTTTATTCTGTAGCAATCAATATATCATCCACATATTGTAAAAGTAAATGCCCAGGTCTTGATTTATCCTGTTTCCAGATTTCAAGTTCCTTTGCTAACTGATTTCCAAAAATAGTTGGACTGTTTTTAAATCCTTGGGGTAATCTAGTCCATGTCAACTGCTTCTTTCGCCCAGTTTGAGGATTTTCCCATTCAAAAGCAAACAGTTTTCTGCTTTCCTTTTCCAAAGGTATACAAAAGAAAGCAGCTTTTAAATCAAGCACTGTAAACCACTGATAGTTCTCCCTCAATGCTGTTAACAGTGTATAAGGGTTTGCTACCACAGGATAAATATCCTTAACTATTTGATTTACTGCTCTCAAGTCTTGTACCAGTCTATATTCACCCGAAGGTTTTCTGGCTGGTAAAATAGGAGTATTATACTCAGATTCACATTCTTCCAAAATTTTATACTCCAAAAATTTATCACTCAATTTCTTCAATTCCTGTCTCACTTCCGGTTTGATTGGATATTGTTTAATTCTCACTGTTCCTGCGCCTTCCTTCAAATCTATTTTAACAGGTTCTGCTAGTTTCGATTTACCAGGAATATTTGTTTCCCATACAGTAGGGATCACTGCCAAATCCACCTCCGGTGGAATTTCTTGTTCCTTTACCTCTTCTTGTATCATCAGGATTTCTCCCGTTTTTGACTCAGGTATTTTCAAGAAAAGCTCTCCTTCGTCAAAAACAATCTGTGCATTTAATTTGGATAACAAATCTCTTCCTAACAAGGGTATCAGACATTCTGGTACATACAAAAATTCATGTGTAATTATCTTATTTCCAAATTTCAAATCCAGGGGTTGCAGGAATGGCCTGTTTTTGTTCCAATTTTTCCTTTACAGGTATTTAATAAAAAAAATGTTGCTCCTGTATCTACTCCCAATCTCACAATTTGAACATTTTTTTCCACTTTCTTATTATCAGAAGTTATAGCCATTACCAAATTATCTCTAATAGTTAGTTTACATTCATCCTGCCAATCCTTTCTTTGTCTTAAGTAAAAAAAAACCAAATCCACATCTGGCATTTTATTCCATTTCCCTTCTCTTTTATAATACAGCATTAACTGCAAAATAGTGTTATAATTCAGTGTCCCATTCGTGGGCCACTTTTCCTGATCATCCAATATATACAAAGGCCACCAATTATTACAATACTCAATCATCTGGCTCTTTTGCAGATCATCCTGTAAATTTCCCCAATGTGCCAATAAACATCCCAACAAAGAATTTTTCGGGATTTTGTCATTTACAGCAAGATTACCCATGCTTTTACTTTTAAACAACCGAGTTAATTTAGTTGCCATGGTGTAATTACTCACAGTACAATACACAATTATTCAACTCTGTCACTCCAATCCGCGGATCCACACTCCACACTCACTTTCGTTCTCAATTACACATCTCACCCTTACAGCCACACTCACACTTTCCCACAGTTACTTTAAACAAACATATAACACAATATTATACCTCTTAATTTTCTTCCTAATACACAAACTCAAAAAACAACAAAAACCCCCAAAAACTTCTTCTAACTTCTTGTTAGAGGCACTACCTTAGAGAACACTATAGCATATAGTTTCTCTTGTTTCCACTTTTGTCCAACCCTGCAATAGCTCTCGCTTATGTCTTACGGGCAGACGCCTAGGCTTCCACTTCCACAAGGATCCTTTTAGTCCAACCCTGCGCAGCTTTCACCGCGTCTGACAAGCAGACTTACTCAGTGAGACTCAAACTCACTGGTGGGTCTCCATCCCACTCCTTACCATACACTTATTATAGTGGGACTCCTACCCACTTCCTCTAGTGCACTTACTTACTTACTTTAGTGGGACTCCAACCCACTTACTACAATTAAAAAAAAGAAGTGTCTTACCAAAAATCCAGGGAACGTCGCGAAGAGCCTTACAGATCGGGGATCGATGGGTGTCCCCGAGAAATCCTCGGTGCCGGCTGGAACCGATCAGGTCCCCGACTCCTCCGGTCTCCTTCAGCGAGGTCCCATCTGGGGTGCCAAAACTGTTACCGCAATCTCGGAATGAGGAACTTATCGACACCAATGTGATGTAGATAAGTAGACACTTCTTTATTGTGCGTGAGCGAGTCCTCTCACGATCAACGCACACCAGGTCTCAAAATCAAATACCATATAGAGAACTTATTCATACATATTCATTAACTATTCATACATAATCATAATATTTCCCACAAGTCATTAACATATTATCCTCCTATATCCGATTCTGCGCAGTAGAGCTTAGAAAGGTCTAGAAATGGGTCTGGGGTACGATTTGGGTAGGTGGTATGTATATGAGTCGGTGGTCGCGATCTCCCCCTGCTGGAATTACCTTTTACTAAAGTTCACGGTTTCTTGGCAGGCACCTACAAGCTGTTCCAGTCGACTCTTCCCAATTTCCATTAATCTCATATTCTGACATCTCAATACACTTTCTACATGCAGAAGACTGGTCAGATACAAAGAAACCTTTTAAACCCTAAATTATTACCTAAGTTTCAACAATAATTCCAGCCCATTCTTCTGGCCTTGGTACAGGATGTACAGAGGGTCTCATAGCAGCTTTTACTGAGCAATTATAAGTTTCCTCAAAATATATTTTTATCCTTCTATATTTCTATTCTATAAAATAATTCTATAAAATCAATTAATCAATCAAATAAAGTCAATCAATCTTTACTTATTAACAAATCGATAACAGGGGCATGACTTGAAGAGGAAAGTGAAGAGAGAAATTGTTAGGATTAAATTAAAAAAAAAATTGGAGTATGAGATAAATGTTGTGAAATTGTAAACTAGCTGAAAGCCTGATTGTTCAATGAAATCTGTCTGAAGCAAGAGATTGACTTGCAAGTCAGTTTGCATTGTAGGTGCTGCAGAATTTCGGCTTGCAATTTCCCTGACAGTAAAATTTCATAGTCCTCTGTCTTTTCAGCTGCCTGTCATATTTGCTGAGCAGAAAATAAGATGTTGGAAGTGATCTGTTTAATCTGCTGCTGGCAGAGGAGGAATGATGCTGTGAGGACTCAGTGCAGGGATAGCACAGACTTTAAAAAAACAGGACAGTAAAGGCTTTTACAGCTACGTCGCGATAGGTTTGCTGGCTAGAGCTGTATTTGCATTTGAACATCCTTTTTCTTCACTGAGGTTCCAACCATATCCATTCACCTCAATCATTCCCTCTGCCCTCTACCAGTGCTTTTTTCTCTGTTGCCTCTGTATTCTTTTACAGCCAGCCTAGTGATCCTACTCTGCTGAAGGAGGTTTCTCCTTGGTCTCCCTCTAATCTCAGCTTGCAGCAGTTCACTTTAGTTTTAGGGGGAATGATTTACTCCTTGTAGGATGTCTGAAGACCTGTTGTCCCTTCAGAAGCCCTGGGCCTTGCTGCCTGTAGGTCTGGCCCGCAGTGCTGCAGTATGGAGAAGAGATGCTCGTGATCCTGTGCACAAGGACTGTTGTCAGCCTGGTGGCTGGGAGTGCTGCTGTGACAGGGACGTTTTGCTTTGCCTGGTTTAGCTGTTGGGGCAGCTGCATGCTGGCATTTGACATGGGGGCTCTCCCATTCTTTTTATAAAGATGTATGGTCATCAGACCCTTGTGCTTGAGCTGCTGACAGAAGGTTTTAGTGTCATCTGTTTCCTTGAAATGATCTTCTGCTAGTTTCCTGAGAAAGCAGATGTAATTTCTCCATGCCCCACTCCTCCTCTTGATCTTGTAGGAATTGCAACTTCTACCTCTTTGCAGATGTTAAAATATATTTTTTTTTCCCTGTTCCTTCCTGGGTTTGGGGAGGTGACCTGCTGGCTAGAGGAAGCTGTTAGAGGAATTTGTTAGAACACTCCAGCAGCTTTGTAATAGGAGCTTTGTGTTTTAAGTTATGGCAATATGTCCAGAGTTTCACATTTATGATCTTACTCCTATTGATGACAATGCTGTCTTTTGGGAAAAAAGATCAACAAATTGTAACAAATCAGTAACTGGCTGTCTTTTGGAAAAAAAAGAACAACAAATTTTAACAAATCGGTAACTGAATCAGTCAACATTTGTACTGCTTTGTAAAGATTTCCTGGAAGACCTGAGTGCCATAACAGAAAGTTGTGGGCAGAACAGATTAGTCTGTGTCAAGATGTCCTATGAATACTCCCATGAGTATCAAATTTGTCTGGGAACAATAGTCTCAAGCTTTCAAAGGATTTATTTCTCACTTTGTAGCTTGTTTCTGGTGCTTTCAAGTGTGTGGCCTGTTTATTTGTAGGCAACTGCCATGATGTGGCTTGCCCCTGGCTTATAACTTGTACTTTGCCTAGACACTTCCCTTTCTGCAATACTAACAGTCTTGGGTTCTGTTGTAAGTGCTTGGTGTTTTTGTTCTGTTGACACAATATCTACAACAATGGGATCGCTGTGCATGACCGGAACTCTGGGTTTAACAAGAATAATAGCAAGAATTGGCCAGATCTTTTTACCCTCTGATTAACTAGAGGAAATACAGAACATCATGGTCTGAATGCAGATCACAGCAAGCATATTTTCAAAAGTTAGCTGCAAACCTTTGCTGTCAAAGCAGAAAGGGCAGGAATGACTTGAGATCCTAACCTTGAGTTTCACTTTTGGAGATATTCTAGCCTCTACTTGAAACACAGTGTGAAGCAAAGAAAATCTTAATTGCTCCTGTCTTTGGTAAGACTGGTCTCTCTGTAATTGTGGAGACTAGTACTCAAAGCTATCAGACTGGTTTCTGCCATCAACAGTTGGCTCAGTTAACGGTAAAAATACAAGATGGCTCTCTGCTGAGTGCTGTTGAGATGGAAGTACTTTGAGAATCATGTACAGCATTTCTTACAGGCCTGTTAGGGAATGTTGAGAAAAAGTTGTTTTCTTGCTACAGCAATTTCAAGTTTCAACCAGGTTTTTGTCTTGGTTTTTTGTTGTTTGTTTTTTTTTTTTTAAACTGCAGATCAGCTTGAGCGTGTGTTCTTGCGTCTTGGCCATGCAGAAACAGACGAGCAGTTACAGAACATTATTTCCAAATTCCTACCCCCTGTTCTCCTCAAGCTGTCCAGCACACAGGAAGGAGTTCGTAAAAAGGTAAGAGTGCCATTTTGAATCATAGAATAGTTTAGGTTGGAAAAGAGCTTTAAGACTAAGCTTAGAGTCCAACCATCAACCCAGGACCACCAAGTCAATTACTAAACAATGTTCCTAAGCACCACATCTCCCTCCAAATACCTCCAGGGATAGTGACTCAGCTGCTTCTCTGGGCAATTTACTGTAACAGTATGTTCCAGATCAGGGAGAAGGAAATGCCCCAGTGTATCATGGTTTACTGTGCTTGGTTCTTCTCAGTGAAGAAATTGACTTTTTGAGGAAAAGTTGTGAGCCTGATAGAGAATGGGTTTATCACAGCTATTAGGGCTTAAAGGAAACAGTCACTGCTTGCATCAGCAAGGTTTTTTGCAACTGTGTGGCTTTTGCAGGTTGTGGAGGCTGCATTTGTTTCCACTTGTGACCACCTAGCTGTGAGTTAGCCTGAGACCAAGACTTTCTGCCATAGCAGCGGTTGCTGTGGCTTCCAGGTTAGGGCTGTTGTGCATTCCCCTGACTTATATACGGCACATATGGAGCAAGCTTGCTTCTGTGTGTGAAAGACTCATGAAGACATGCTCATCGATGTCGTTCACTTGTCTGATAACAGGAATAGGAGCAAGGACCAAACAATTTTGAAGATGGACTTTGATATCTATCTGAAGGAATTCAGTCCCCTGGTACAGAAGGCAGTTTTATCACAGAATTCATTCAGGTACATATTAAATTCCACCTCCAAAACTGTTTGGTCCTAGCCCGGTTACAGGTTACTCTGTTGTTAATGTGGGTAGGTGTCTTAAGAAGTATGATGCATTTTCAAATGCTAATGACTTTTAAGCACAAATGCCTGACTTTCTTTCCAGCGCTAATTTTTCCTATTGGACAACAAAGAATGTGCCTGTTTTTCAACTCCAGCCTCAAAATCATGTTAAGGCAATGAAATAAAACAAAAGTGTATGTCTCCTCACATGAGCACTCAGGTGATTGGAAAGCTAATCTAACAATGACTTATGAAGTAGATGAAATAGAATGGAAAGAGAAGGACAGACTCCTTATTGACCCAGTGACTGACTACAGGCAGTGACGGATGTCTGCTGTTCCATGTCATGTCTCCTCTGCAATTATTGTAATGACTTAAAAAAAACCCCCACACCTAACAACAACGAAAAAATGTACCAACATAGTTAATTGTCATTTGAAAACTTAAATCATCTTGATTGAATTGACAATGTAGTCAAAAATGTTGACTTTTCATAGCATATGGGCAAAAAAGAACATCTGTGTGTTGCCAGTAGGCTGCTGAAGGTAGATCAATGCCATTGCTCAAGGACTTCCTTTCACTGAATTTCAGAAGCACAGTGTAGTTCATTCAGTACACCACATGGATTGACTACACATTTTTCACTCTGACTCCCCAGACTAACTTTCCACTCAAGCTTGTACTGCTAACATGGAAAGGGTAACTTAAAATTCCATTTTTCTTCCTGCTGCCTTAACATATTGCTTTGTTGGTCTCATGGGTGCTCTTAATTTTTTGACTGTCAGGTCAGTATTACTGCAGCATTCAGTAATTTGAACCCGATTGTCCTCATATGTTTTCAGATCTAGGATGTAGTCTAGCTATATGGATAAACTTGCAATGCCTGTACCTTGTTAGTCCATTTACTCTGAAAAGGTAATCCCTCTTCAGGCGACATTTTGACAGATTCAACTCTAGGATTTTTTTTTTTTACCGAATCAGTTACCCTAGCAGTGTCACACAAAGAACTAATCTGGGGTGAGTTCACTCTGTGGGTTCAGATGTGTTCCAAGAAGCAAGCAATGCACTGGCAGCATTTGTGCCAGACTGGATACTGTGTCGCTTTATGCAACCCATGTGAAGCCAGCAAAACCGTAAGAAGCAGTCATACTCAGATGTGCAGACATTTGCCTGATTCAGGTCACATGAGTACTTCTGGATGAGTTCCATAGTGCACTGATCTGATATTAATGATTAGAGAAGCAGGACATGAGCTAAACTCTCACACATACCCAAATCCATCCACGTATTTTTTTACCAGCCACTGTGTGTAACTTGAACAGGTTCCTCAAGCTCTGTTGTAGTTGTGTGTTTCTCTTCCTTCACAAAAAAGTGTGTGCAGACACATTTTTTCCTCTCTAACATAATAGTAATTTGTGACTGCTATTATAATAATTTTGCAGCAGCAAAATTTGGTGGCTGTCAGCATTACTTAGCTTGCCGGCTTATCTGGTCTCAATCCCATGCTTGTGGTCAGCTATGCAGTTGCTCTAGATTATAGCTGGACATTGTTTTGTTTGATACTTAGTCCTGGAGTGGATATGAAGGTGATGTCTTAGCTCATATGCAGCTCAATAAGCATATGGTTCTGCAGTTTCCATGACAAAGTCCAGTGACAGTAATTCAGCTGCTTTTTCACCATACCAAGGTAATAAGCCATGAAAAACACAGGACAGCATGCCCACCATGGCTCTTTGACTTCCGTTGCTTGAAGTCAACATGCATCTAGGACGGGCTCTGTCTGGTTTTACTGAAGTTGAGCTGACACCACTTCATATTACTTGCATTTTTGCATCGCGTCACTTGAGAACCTGGTAGGGTTTGTAGGCAAGATGCAGGTGTTTTGTGTGATTTCTAAGAACCTATTGTGCCATACTGGATGCTGTCTGTAGTTTTTTGAGTTCCTCCATTCAATTATGGTATCTCATTTAGTGGATTTACAAATGGCACTTTGCTGATGCTATGCTGAGAAACTATTCCATGGGATTGTAGAATCATGGGTAATTCATCTTGGAGGGGACTTGGAAGTTCTCCAGACCAACCTCCTGCTTAAAATGGGCCATTACAAGTTCTGGCAAGGATGGTGAAGGGTTTATAGAGATGAGTCTCTAGAAACTTCCAAGGATAGAGACTGCACAAACTCTCTGGGCCCCTGCTTGACTACTTGAGAGTCCTCATCATGAGAATGTACCACTCTGCACTTCTCTTGTTTCAATGCAGTCTGGCCTCTGCTCAGTTCACAGTCTGCCAGAGCCCAGGGCCATTCCCCCAGAGCTGCTGTTTGGCCCCATTGACGTTTCTGCTGGGGCTCTGCCTGCCCAGGCCAGGGCTGTGCCTTGCTCCTGCCTGACATGCATAGGGCTCCTTTTGGCTTCTTTTGCCTGGTGGGTTTCAGTTGAGTATTGTTCCACTCCAAGCATTGTCTTCATACGCTTACTTGAAAACTTTATCATGGGTGCATTTTTTTCATTGGTTTTTTTGTTCCATGTTGTGAACTGGAGTTACTGTACAGCCCCAAGACAGAGCAGCAGTGTGGGTTTCCAAGGCAGGCTCAGTTTTGAGGGGATGGTAACCAACTGTGTAGTCATCCTCAGTAATCATTTCTTATTGACATTTCTATTAATGGAGGTTATTGGTTGTGGTGTGGTTTGGGACTTTTTATGTGTTTGTCTTAGTGACTTGAGACATGTCAGAGTGGTTTCAAGATAATGCAATAAATGATGGATGCCATTTTCTTAGAGATTGAATAATCATGAAGCTCAGGCCTGATTTGTTTATAATAGGCCTGCCTTCTGGACTGGGGATGATGTGCAAAGTTCAATGTAGTAAAATTAATGGTGACTCTTTCAGGTTTTTTGTTTTCTTCCTGTCAGGTCATGGAGCTGCTGGTTCATCTGAATAAACGCATCAAAAGTCGTCCAAAAATTCAGCTTCCAGTAGAGACATTGCTAGTTCAATATCAAGATCCCTCTGCAGTGTCCTTTGTCACTGTAAGTGTCTGTTCTTCCAAGAACAGTTACTGATTTACTTGTAACAAGCAGAATATTTTTTGAAACTCTGTTTTTAGCTCTGTCATTGTTCCTAGCAAGTGTGTTATTGTCATGAGGTTGATGTTTTAAGAGGTTTTTTTAAACTAAACTAAACTTGATAGTCTGTTTTGGGTTAAAATTAGTTTCATAAAGCAGCTGCACTATTGATTCTGTCCAAAGTACTGGTAATTGTGCTTGATATTTCATGAATGCGTGAATTGCCCTTGCTTGTATTTGTAGAGGGTCAATTCATTGTTAGAAGCTCCCTTTTGCAAACTAACCCTTATCCTGATACATGCAGGATCCGTCTTATTTCAAACATCTGTATTTCTCTGAACACCTAAGAACCCATATTTTTATGTGTTTTTAGGGTCAGGAGCTTAGCCAAGGAAGAAAAGATGAAAAAAACCCTTATTTTATAGATGGGGAAACTTTACTAGATGGATTCCTTCAGTGTAGTTTAAAGAGTGAAAATAGTTTAAAAAAGTTTTTGTCTGTGAAGACAATTTTCATTTCAGCTGTGGTAGATCTATTGCAAATGACCATCATGAAAAAAGTGATAAAATCAGAGGCATTTTTTTTTGTCCTTCTCATTTGACTGTTCGTTCCTAAGTAGCATAAATGGAAAACATAGTGTCTTAGAAACTGATGGAGAAATATTTAGATTTTAAGCAGCAGTAACATAGAAAAAATGTAATACTGTCTTTAAGCAAGTGGATTATCTGGAGTTCACCCTTTAGAAATAGCTGAGGGCTTCTAGAATGCATGCATTCTGTAGAGCAGTAAAAAAAATAAGATCTTGTTTGAAGATAAACTGTGCTTTTGGCTGGGCATGTCAAAAATCTGTTTTCATTCATGTATCTGAGTGATGCATGTTGTTTTGTGCCATGAGGCTTCATACAATTTTAACAAGTGCCATCTGCAAAGAAGCATCATACTTCCCACTTCAACACTTGTTTCAACCAGGTCACTGAATGCGTAACTCTTATCTCTACAGTTCTTGGCTGAATTTGGATCAACATGGCAACAGTTAGGTAGTCCAGTATTCAGTATGGCTCTGCAGTGTTGACCTATCACTGGGCTGTGTTTGGATTGCATTTTCATGATGGTACAGAAACACATTTTCAAGAGAAACCTTGCCTATGCTGCTGACTTTCTATTTATTCAATACTGCTTTCTATTTTGTTTCGGAAGTAGATGAGAGGGAACATTACATTTGCTTTCGTTGAAGCTGTTGCTCAGGTAAAGCTGGTTTTGGTGTAATTAGCAGCAAATAAGAGAAGCTAGAGAAGGTTTTTGCACTGTTGTTTTCATCCTTTTAAAGTGGAGGTTTAGCAGGACGTACTCAGAAAACCCTTTCTGAATTTTCTTAGGTTTTCTGACTGGGTTTTGCTGAGACTCCCCTTTAATAGCTGTTATGAGCCTTAGAATTAAGAAATTGGTCTCCCAAAACATACGTTGTTTCCAACACCAAGTTATGTAACACAACATACAAAAAGAGTTTAAAGAGCAGGTATTTCTTTTGCACTGTTGCAATACTACGTGCTTTTTCTACTCCTTTAGAATTTTACCATAATTTATGTTAAGATGGGATACCCTCGTCTGCCTGTGGAAAAACAATGTGAATTGGCTCCAACTCTTCTCACTGCAATGGAGGGGAAACCTCAACCGCAGCAAGACAGGTATAACTACTTATCCTTGGAGTGAATTCTGTTGGTATTGTTTCAATAAAATAAATTGTATCAATTGTTAAAAGATTATTTTTTTTCTCCCCCTGTGATATCCTAATTGTTTAGGATGTTCTTGGCTGGTGCAGTTTGGATCAGCAAGTCAGTAGTTTGTGTGGTACAAAGAATTCATATAGTCTAATGTTGTAATAATATACAGGATCTTCAGCAGCAGACTCCCTGCATGATAAGAAGTCTGTGTTGTAACAGATATGCCTGTCCATATTCCCCATCACTGTTCATCAATTTCTCATTTCCCGCTTAAGGCCAGACCTTCACTAAATCCTCTGTCCAGCAACAGGAACAGCAGTAAATGTCTCAGACTGGCTACTCTAAATTGTGAGATAACCAAAGTACTTACTCACTTGAAACACCAAGTTGTAATTAAAAAAAAAAAAAAAAAGGCTGAAGTTGGGAACTGGTGTGTACAAAGAACTTTGAGAAAACTGTTCATTATGGACCTGATTCTTACTTACGTTGAGATGAGTTTCCACCATGCTGGCACTGGAAAATGGCATAAAAATCATATCTTCATTCACTGTATGTCACTATGACAGTGTAAAGCTAATTTTGAAATGACCTTACTGAAAGGTCTTGCAGTAAAATCTTGCTTCCATTCATGAGAACAGTGTGAAAATACTTTATTGTCTTCTCAGGGACCATGGTTTTGCCCTGTCTGTGAAAAGCAAGTACATGAGTGAAGAGATGGGAAATTTTACTATACTGGTATATAATCAGTATATTCATCTGTGAATATATACACCATCTGCAGATGGTTGCCTGTGTGCATGCATGCAGACATATATGTTCTATTTTAAGAACAAATCCTAGTTTGTCTTCTGCCTTCCATTTTTAAATGCATCAGGTAGCAAATAGAGGCCACCATATTGTGAATCAGTTTGTCTTTTGTTAACCATTTTTTTGCTATTAAGGACCATGTTTGTTGTTAAGTTTCTCTTTTGAATGTTAAGAATAAACAGATGTGTTTTTTTTAAATGGTTGCAGTAAATGTAATTGTTTTTCAGCCTAATGCATCTTCTAATACCAACCCTTTTTCACATGAAATACCCTGCCGAACCACTGAAAGCAGCCTCTTACCCATTTAATCTTGCTGAAAAACCAAAGACTGTACAGCTGCTTTTGGACTTCATGTTGGATGTTCTTCTTATGCCTTATGGGTAAGTAACAGTTAATCCAAGTCTTCTCTAGTATTGATGTGTTCTTTGTGTGTGAAACATGAGTTGTACCTTGGGAAACTCATTTAAAATAAGCTGCTACTTCCTAGCTTGAATGAAGCCAGTTACGAGTTTCAGTAAGACACAGAGCAGGACCCTAATTTTAAGAATGGGATCACCATCTTCCTTATTTAATAAAATGTCTTTTTTTTCTACTTAATTAGGTGTTATGCTGTTCTGTCCTTGACCTCTTTTGGGATCAAAGTGAAGCTATGAGACACGTGAACTATCTGTTAAATAACTAAATCTTTAAAATAGAAGCCAAATCAAAATATGTGCTCATCTTCCTGCAGTTGAGTTTTAAGGCTTATTCCTCCAAGGTCTTAAGCAAGCATAGTATCTGAAAACTTCTGAGTTCCGGAATTGAACCTTTAATAACAAGATTTGTCTTTCATCTGTCTTCTGCTGAAAAATGTTTTAAATGTAATGACATGTCTTGGTGTGAGCACTGTTTCTGAGAGCAAGAAGGATTTACAGAGCAACTTGAATGTACTGATCACTGCTTGTTAGGAATCTTATAGTGTCTAAAATCAATGTGTTCTCAAAATCTATTTTCCACCAACTTTTCTAGTGTCTTTGTATTGCTAGGGGGAGAACAGGGGGTTTTTTGACAGTGCATTGATTCCCGTAGGATTTTTCTGAGCATCTAATTTTTTTTCACCCAAGTGGATTAACCTAAAAGAGTGACTTTTTGAAATAGTGAGCATCTGATGTTTCTCATGTAGCTTTGCTGGAGGCCATGCTCCTGTCAAGCATTTCAGGGGCCAGTTCCTTACCATTTGAGTGTGTAGAGACTTGCGTCTTACAGTTTAAAATGCCTAGCTTGCTCCTCTGTTCACAGCTCACGTTCTTTAGTTTGCCCAGATTTATGCTTTTAGCTTCACCCCCACACTGCTGTGGCTGTTGTTTCAAGTACTCAGGGTTTGCAGTGACACTGCATTGCCTTCCGTGCTTTTGTACTCTGGCCAAGCATGACAAGTTCTTAAATACTCAGAGACCATGAGGGTAGGAGTGAAGGTTTCATTTTCTTTCCAGAAGGTGCTCTGAGAGCGTCTTCAGCTAGCGTGTGGCTCCGGATGTCTATCTCCGGTGAGACAGCCACTTACAGCTAATTTATGCCTGGTAGAATTTGCTCAATCATTGCCAGTCTGCATGCAGTAGAACAACCCTAAAACCTAACTGTAGGGCTTAAAGCCCATCATCAAGTTAGTGTTTTAATGTTTTAACTAGTGACACTTGGAATGAATGTTTATCCATATTGATGAGACTGTTTACTTCCTTTTGTTACCTGTGTGCTGAATGCAGTGCAGATTATAGCTGTCTGGAGCAAAGTAATTCTTGCTGGTCTCTGCACTACAGTTTTGATGCCTTAATGTGTTGACCAGCTTCCAAGGATCCAGGGAGAAGTGGAATGGCTTTTGTGGAGTATGGAGGTGTGCATAGTGCAGCTGGACTAGCCAGGTTCTGAGAAGACTATGATCTGTAAACTTAACCTTCATGGTTTTTGCTTTCCTTCCCTGCCCAGCACTAAAATTGCCATTTCCCAATACATTATTCTTTTTTTTTTTTATATCAAGGATTGTTTCCTGCCACTTCATTGTTGCATATGCTTCATTATTTCCCTTGTTAGGTTTGCATTTTGTATAGAAATCATACCAAGTGTTGTTAAAGCCTGTAGTACAAGTTTATCAAATGTAGTACTGTTTGAGCAGTCACTTCTAATACGAAAGAGATCTTTCTTTCTGCTTCGTAACCTGAGAACTCTTTTCAGAAATGCCAGTGAACCCTTCCCTTTCCTAACAGGTTTGTTTTCAGGCAGTTAAAATGAGATTGTTACGGCTTTTGCAGAATATGCTGGGATAACTGGTAACTGAGTCTCAACTAAGTAAAATTCTGTCATGTCAGAGCCATGGGATTAATTCAGGAAGAATATGTAAAGTTGGACAGATTATGTTTATTCCTCCATTCCAGCTTCTAATAGAGCTGGCAACATGGGTTGGTAAAGCCTCTAAAGAAACTTCTTTCTCACCTGCTTAGGTTCGTATTGAACGAATCTCAGAGTCGACAAAACGTGCCCTCGGCCCAGGGCTCTTCATCAAGTAGCGTGGGAGGTCCTGGAATCCCTCAGCCACCTCCAGGGATGAGCTTTTATGCAGCTAAAAGGATAATTGGAGATAGTCCGTGGACACCAGAGCTGCTAGAACAGGTACTTAAAACTGCAGGGCTGGTTCTTGACGAACTGGGGTTGGTAACAGAGATCGCTACAGGCAGAAGAATGTAAGGCTGGTGGGAGAATACATAACTAATTCTGATCAGGCCTTTTGTTGCCCAGAATAAATTTATTGATGGACTTTGCATGATGCCGTAAGGAACTTTGTTATAGTGAGATGGGGTGGGAGGTGCCAGCAGTTCTTGGAGCTAGTTAGGAGGCAACTGTGACTGCAGCCTACTCTTGCATTTTCCTCCTAGAGATAGTAAGGTTGCAAAACTCTCTCCTGTTGATGAATCATCCTTATTTAGTAGAGAAGTTGCAGAATATCCCTAATTGTAATGCTGATACTTTGCTGCAGGTGACTGCTTTGCAGGAGGCAAGAGCAGGGTACAGCTGAAGAGATGGAGAGTATATGAACTTTTCCTTACCAAGCAGAAGCCATCATTTCAGACAGCTGCACTGCTAGTGCTACCATTGCTGTAACGTAATGCTTTCTTGTCAAGTAACTGCCTTTACTTTCCCCACTGTTGAATAGTGTAAGCTGGGGATTGTGAAGTTCATTGAAGCTGAGCAAGTGCCAGAACTTGAAGCTGTTATACACCTGGTTGTAGCCTCCAGTGATACAAGACACAGTGTTGCCACCGCAGCAGACCTTGAACTAAAGAGCAAACAAAGGTACAGATTTGGATGTTTGGAAATGTTGGTGCTAGTGTTCCTAGGAGAGCTAGCTGCAATTAATGTAGTGCTCCAGAGAGACTGTGCTCTGAAAGAGAGAAGGCTGCAGTCTCTCTCCCTGCATACCTGCAAAGCTGCTGTGTATCCACACAGGGCTGGGAATGGTGTGGCTCACAGTCTTGTAGCTGGGAACATCACCTGGCTGTGAAGCTGGCAGCTTTAGCTGTTTTCAATCATCTTTGGTACTGCTTTTGAGCCATTTTCTTACTCCTTCGTTTCCAAATTACCTTCTGTGGACTATAGATTGTCAGTAAGGCATTATAAGTGATTCACAACTGGTCAGCTTACCTATATTGTCTTTCCCAGAAAAGTATACTTTCATTTGATTTATTAAGGAGGTAAAGAGACTGTAACTGTGAAGTGGACTATAGTCTAGGAAGCTTGGCAGCCACCGTTTTCTGCATTATTAAACCTTTTGCTCATCTGCAGTCCACCTTTCGTCAGCTACAGACAATGCTTCTGTCTAACCCATCAAGAGGCCAGAGTAATAGCTGTGGTACTATTTGCTGAGTCATTGATCATACAAGGTTTGCTGGCTCATGTAGGAGATTTGGAGCAAGAGAGACCTGCCTTTGAAATGTGCAGATGGCTTCTGTATTACTACAAGTACAGGGCTATTTATCTTGGAGTCAAATACGCAATGGGAAATCTTCTCCATTCGAGTCTATTCATGTGCCTCCATTGTGGCAGTGGAGGTGATTCTAGTAGGTGTTGCCAGCCTGGTTAAGGAAGGCAGTCTCTCCTTTGCTGCTTGTCTCATCTTTCCCTTTTTGTTGGTATTCTTTCTTTGCCCAGAGAGCAAATTACATGTGTAGGCAAAATGCATGTTAATAGGCAATGTTCGATGTCTTTTATGAGAAAAACCCTGCTACTTCCTAGCTCACTTGTTCACAGATCTGAAAGAAAAGAGATAGTTTTATCTCTTCCACTTCTTTTGAAGCATGCATGTTTAACTTCTTGTTTTCACTGGGGTGTTTTTTGGATGTATGTGTGAGTTCCAAACAGTCTCATCAATAGCTGGCATTAGATGGTTATGTATTAGATGTTTAAATGGATGGAGAAGCTTGTTAATGGATGACCATTCTGTATTTAGTCAGTAGGCTACCATTGTTTATATGTCTTGTTTCAGTGGGAGAGAAGGGAGCATGTAGGTTTCTCACAAATTATTTGGAATTGTATTGTCATAATTTGTATGTGAAATTTGTAATCACATTCTTCATGATTATATATTATGTTCATGTGGGAGGAGTGATTAGAAGTCAAACTAGATCTATTAAAACTCAGCAAAGAATATGAATTTGATGTGAAACGTTATGAAATACATATTTTTAAAAGTAATTGAAGGTCAGAATCACAACATGTTGGTGTTAAATATGTTTTTTTCTTTAGTTTAATTGACTGGAACAATCCTGCTATCATCAACAAAATGTATAAAGTGTATCTTGGGGATATACCACTGAAAACCAAGGAGGTAAGCCTTCAAAGTGCCATACCTGCTTAATTTGTGAAGCTTTAATTTTAGTTGCCTTATTTTATTTGGAGAAGACACAGATTTCTTAAATCTGTCACTTCCTTTGATTTCTGCTCTCACTGAACATTTTTGCTGTTGAATAAATTTTCTTTCTCTGTCCCAGTGTGTTCTGATTTGCAATGGAAAGTAATTTAGCTAACTTAAAAGTAGTTGTCCAGTGATGCTCTGTATTATTTGAACTCTATTTCTGACAGGGATCTGTTCTGAAACCAGAAATGAAACGAGAGTCAGTCAGCACCCGTGTTAAATTAAAGATAGTTCCTCATCTTCTGCGATCCAGGCAAGCTGCAGAAACATTCCCAGCTAACATTCAGGTAATGTTTACATTGCAAAGCTGCTCTTCCCAATGAGCTTGATATTACAGTTCCCTTAGTACTTAGGGGATGGAAGCGCTGTTACTGATGATAGTGTTTAAAGAAGGGGAATTAGAAAACCTTTGAAAGTGAAGCCAGACCTTTCTGATCTGCTCTTTATTCCTTTTGGCCAGGTGGTTTATGATGGACTTTTTGGTGCAAACACAAATGCAAAACTGAGAAATCTGTCCTTGCAGTTTGTGCATCATATCTGTATCATGTAAGTATTTAGAGAGCGCAGTGGTTTTTTAGCTATTTGTCTGGAAGCCTGTTTACTACCTGTGTAAAACTCATAGAAAGTAGGGTTTTTTTCCTTAATCCTGAAATCTGTGTGTGTGTGCTTGCACACATTAAAATGTAATTTCTCAGCTTAAAGTTGAGGAAAAAATGAAACTGACAGTATATACCTAAAAGGGATGCAAAAGATAGTATTTTGTTTATTCTTGTCTCTAATTGCAGTTGTCCAGAAAGTAAAATAAAGCCGTTAGGCCCAATGCTTTTGAACGGACTTACAAAGCTGATCAATGAATACAAAGAGGTAAGCTGAAAGATTCTTTGCTGTAGAGCTATAATTCTTCATATGAATACAAGCAAAAGACAAATACCTTTATGATGGAAACTGATAAAGTGTTCTTGTTGTTGCCCAAGATGGCTATCAAAAGATACCTATTAAGAAATGTTGAAGAGAAATAAATGCTATAAAAGGCTATATAGGAAAACTGTTTTATTTGTTTGACAGCTATGGATAGGTGTTTGGACACTTTGCAAAGTCTCATGAAATCGACATGTTGGTAATCTGAAGAGTGAGGGCACAGTAGCATCTTGCTCTTGTTGCTCATTACTCTGGTGCATACAGGGGCCTCAGCTCCAGGCATACATCCTGTTGTGATAAGCAGCTGTATAGGCCTGCTTGTAATACCTTCCATCCTCTCTGTCCAGGGATGGTATTGCTGTGGGAACAGTGTTACAAACAAAACTGCAAATGCCAGTCTGGCCTGAAGAAGTCTTTCCGCTGCCGTTTCAGAAGGCAAATTCCCCACAGTACCCCTACATATATCTGACAAAGGGCTGATGTTGCAGATCACCTGCTGCAGCTTTGATCCTCTTGCTGGTTCATTTGAACTGTTGGTTGTGACCTTCTGGCCTGAGTCGGTGTTCCAAAGTATAGGCCTCCCCTGCCATTGGGAAGGGCATGAAAAAGGAATGTTCAGGAGGAAGTAAGCCCACATATAAATGTGCTGCATTGGTCATCTGTAGCATCTGTTGTGCAGACAGCATCCTATGGGTAAAGCTGCTGTTCAGGGCCAGCAGAAGGTTTCTGTGTCTTTGCTACTGTTTCGTATACTTGCTGAATCTACTTAGCTGTCTCTTTTGAAATAAAATGTGATTAGCTGAGACCAGAAGGAAGATTTACATTTTGTCACCATATGCAATTTTGTGTTTCTGCTGGAAAAGCTTGCTCCCTCTGTTCCTACCTGATGCTTTTATTCTCAGGTATGATTATCTTATGTTCCAGGATTCTTTATCCATGAAAACCTATTCAAGCGCTTTGAAGACAGAATTTAAAGTAAATATTTAATTATAAAAGATACGCCATTATATTTTTCTGGTTTTGCTGAATTTTATTTATTGTTTTATCATTCAAGGATTCAAAACTGCTGTCAATGGCATATTCAGCGGTTGGAAAGCTCTCCAGGTAACTGAAGCGCCGTTTAAGCACTGGAGCATTGCATAATTTTTCCAGAGTAATCTGTTGATTTATCAGCAGCAAGCTTTATGCCACCTGCAAATTGAGTATACAGTGCAGAGAAAAGCATTCTTCTGGTGACATCTCCAAAGATGCAAAAAGAAATGTTTTAGCCAATAGTTTCTCTAGCAGTGATTAGTGGCTGCTCATGAATTATGCACAGAATTTAAGAAATGTTCCATTTTCTGGATTGTTAAAAACGTCAATTTAAGGAATGTACAGCAAAAAGCAGAGGGCATAAAGCTAGACAAGTGACATGTTTGGTGATATGCTGGTGATCTGAAGGATTGTCCGTAGAATACCTCACTTCCCAAACTGTCTTAAGTGTGGGTATACTGCTCCATGGTGGAAATGGATAAGATAGAGCAAACTTTCTGTGCTGACTTTGCTTTGTTTGGCAGTTAAAATGTGGGATGAGGGGAAGACCAATGAAATGTGAAGCATTTCAATGTAAAAAACCCAAAAACTTCATGGATTAAAATATCTCGTTTCAGCCGAATGCCTCAGCTGTTTACCAAGGATATAGCACTGGTACAGCAGTTCTTTGAAGCTTTATGCAAGGTGGGTGCTCATGGTGTTTTGGGAAATTATTAATATTTTATGCTGGTTTTGCTTAATTCTTGTTACTGTATGCTGTAAAGTGAAAACTCTTGGTTTTGTACTGCAGGAAGATGCTGATACTAGGCTTGCCATTCAGGAGGCTTTGTCTATGATGGTTGGAGCATACAGTAACTTGGAAGGAGCCCAGCGTACCCTGATGGAAATTCTTGTAGCTTCATACTTAATAAAGGTATTTTCAGTGGAGTCAAAATTAAGTACCTTTAAAAAAGAGCTATTTGTTGTTTTTCTGTTTCCTGACACTTCCTGTGGTGTATTTTTGGAACAGGTCTCCCTTTTCTTACTGAATGTATTGGCTGATCTGGGAGAAGGGGGTTGTGTATGCTCAGATGAAATATTTTTAATATTTGTGGCTGCAAGAAGAGAGACAATGCAGTTTTCTATTTGTGTTCTGGTTTGCAAAGAAACAAAGCCATTGTGATTACACTGTGTGTCTCTCATAGTCTCCTAAGAAAACTTTTGAGAAGTATCCTTACTTCAGGGACTGTATCTTGTGAAATACTTTGTGAAAGCAAGAGCTTGGTAGAAAGGGTCATTCACTGCTAAGTGGGGTTTTTAGTGTGCTGCGAGATTTCTAACATTATAAGGCACCTGAGAACCTCCCCAGGAACTCAGCCTTGAGACACCAACCCAGAGGAAACCACACTTCACTAACGCTCTTACTGAGTGTCATCTTGTGTTCAGAATTCCCCAGAAGTCTGGGTTTTCGGAAAGAGTAGGTGTTGCATACTCTGTGCTTGCATGTGTTCTCAGGGTGATTGTAGAGGTATTTCTAGTGGTTGCACTAGTAACTGTGTAAGAGACTATTTTCATGCTGATGACTCTTTTGCCTGGGTGCTTGAGCAATCTAAGTCACTAGGCAATACCATTTTGAGACTATCTGAATGCAGCAAAGAGAATGACGACCCTAACCTAACGTTTCTTTTCCACCTCTGGCTGTGCTGCTCCTAAGTGCAGATCTGTTTTGTGTGGATAGATGATGTATATCATTCTTCATTTCAGCACTGCCTGGCTGGGGCAGTTGAGCTGTCTAAGAATTAGTGATAGCCCTGATTTGTGATTCAAAAACACGTGCATGTATCAAACATTTTATTTTCCACTTGTATATGTTTATATGAGAAGCTAGCTTTTGTTTTCCCTGTCTCCTGCAATATGAAGAGTTAGCAAGAGCAGTGTCTCAAAATGTCAAAATTCTTTGGGTCATGTTCATACCAAAGGACAAAGCAGATGACTGATGATTTAAAAGGGGAGAATGCAGGTCGTTAGCATGTTTATTTTCAAACTCAACAGTATGTTTGTGTCTTTTTTTCTCTAAGCCTGAAGTTCAAGTACGTCAAGTGGCTGTGAAATTTGCTAGCACGGTATTCCCTCCAGATCATATCCCTTCCAGATACTTACTCCTGTTAGCTGCAGGAGACCCGTAAGTTGTTTTAATTTTCACACACACACACACACACATTTGCATCCAGTATATATTTGGATGAAATATAAGTGCATCTGTATGTGTGTTCATATGTACATAAAAACTTGCTTACTAAAATCAAGTATGATGATTTGGAAATTATCCTTTACACAGGGGCATTCTGTGACAGTGTTCTGTAGAGGACTGTTGCTGTGCCTTATGGTAGTCTTTGGCTTGGATTCTTGTTTCAGATGAACCACTGTCACTAAAGCACTTCATGTTAATGATCAATTGCAGTTGAGAAGCAAAAATGCATTAACTGAAATAATCTTTACAGTGGCTAAAAATTATTTTTTCCTGGCAAATTCTATCAGTCTGTTTTTAGCTTGAGTCAGGAGCATGCATCTGTGAGAGCTGCCACTCTGCTGAGGAGTAGTTGACTCATTAAATTACAGTAGTAGTTTCATCTGCCATTTTCTGTTACTGCAATTTAAGTGGTGGATTTTTTTCCAGCTTACTTAATTGCTTGGGTTTTGATGTGATTAGCTATTATGTAACTAAGGAAAGCTAAATAGATCAATTGCAACAAACTTTTCTGTCGTTGCAGTGTCAGCACTGTTTCAGGAGTTGACCTTCTGCTAAGTAGATAGTGATAAACCTGACAGGTGTCAGCTGAAGCTTGAATATAGGAAGTGATGGAGAGGAGGAGCAGATAGGAAAAGAAGGGTGTGGTAACCAGGAACCAGTGAACACTAGCAGGATGTAAGAGGAGCAGAAGTGGGCTTATCCAGCCTCTTTTGTAGAGGCCACTCATCACTATCCTTTTTCTTACCCTTCTAAAATAAACAAATCACTAGAAGTTCTAATGCAAGCATTTTTTCCCTTCCTTTCAAAAAAACCCACTTCTTACTTAAAAAGTGTTATCTCTCCCCCAGCTTCCCAAGATACCTTATTGCCCATTACAGGTAATTTGTTCTGTGCAAATAACACCTCTGTCTTATCTTTTCTTCTGAAAGGCGGGAGGAGGTACATGGAGAAGCCCAGCGGGTGCTGAGAACATTTCCTGGTAAAAATGAAAAGGAGAGTTCTGGGAAGCAGATGCCTGCCTTCCCTGAAATGGTCCACTACATTCAAGACAAGGTACAGTGCTTCTGCCCCAGTATATAAAAGTACATGCCTGATGCTCAGGCTTGTAGTAGGTGTGGTCTTCCCTTCCCTGTATCCATCTCCCTCACCTCCCCCACGGAATAAAGTTAGCTAAAGTCACAGTGAAGACCACACATAGTATTGCATTGGCAAGGTTAGCTAGCATTCATTGTTACCTTCTGCTGGCCATAATTGCGAGAGATCCAAGTGTTAGGTAACAAGGAGGCAGGACCTTTAACAAAGGCATTATTTTGCTTTGGTGCTGTTGGTGCAGAAGATGTGTGGACTGGGGAATCCAGTGTTCAAGAGTGATAATCCAGTGTGTTTCACAGTTTGCTCACAAACATGTTCTTGAAGGGATAGGAAGATGGCGCTCCAGCTGGGCTGATGAAAATTAATATTGCACATAAACCAAAAAAGATTCCTGGCTAGGAAAGGAGATGCTGTAACAAGAGAAGAAGTCTGGTTTGTTGACTTAAAGGCTTGATTATTTATCTTCATTGAAATCTGTGGAAATAATGACCATGTAAATAACCATTCACGAGTCTAGTGGAATGATATACTGAAACCTGTACTACTGAGTTTACCCTCACTGTTTGCACTGAGAGATCATCTGAAGAAGTGTTAAAATGTAGTCTGTATTACACACCTATGTCTGTAGTAGCTACGCTAGGCTTATAAGCTATAAAGGTGATGTGGAGGGTCACTGACGGTACTTCTTTTCCCTGTGATAGTCTACTTTTGTTTTTTTAAAAATATCAGAAGTCTTAACGTGTTGGAGCACATCTGGCTTTGCAAGAGCTCTGTTGTAGCAGAACAGAGATTTCTTGTGAAACACGGTGTACTCTGCTGGTGTACACAGTATGTGAAGCTTTATGAAAAAACTTGCTTTTGTCCAAAATACTGGTTATTCAAATTGATACAGAAAAATTAAGAAACAAAGATTGAGTTTTAGGTAACACTATTAAATGCCTGTCCCCTTGTAGTTAATTTTTTAATTTTCCTTGACTTCTGTAATGTCACTAAATACATATGGATCAGCCTAGTCTAATCACTGCTGAGAAAAACAAGATTCCCTCACTCCTGGCTGAATTTTAAAATTTTTTTTCTTTGAGCACTTTTCAGATCTTCTTTACATGTCCTGAAGGCATGTTAAAAAATCTTCAGAGGTACATTTCTTTGGTTAGTTGTCTTGAAGTGTGAATTTTCACATACGAATACTCTGCGAGTGTTGAAGATGTTTAAGAAGTTTGTATGCTTTGCTTGGCACAGTAGACCAAGATGCAAAAGGGCTTTCCTGCATGCATTAGCATGATCCTTGTCTCCCTCTGCAAGAAAGTGTACATGAAAGAGTAGGACCTGATCTGCATGATATGATGGGAATGTATTCAAGAGGGTCATCTTCTGGTTCATTAATTCGGGTTTTCATGAATTTTTCTGGATGTCATTGCAGTTACAGTGCAGCAAAAGACCTGAGCATGTTGAGATGTGAGGATCTGTTGACTTCTGTGCGACTACCTTGTGTGTTTATTCAGATGCAAGGCTTCCTTGCTGAATCTAGCCCTAGCACTGATGTGCGTATCACCTAGAGAATACAGACATGCTTTTCTGCAGTATTTGTAGTGGGTGTTACTGGAAACCTTCTGCTTGGATGGTTTTCTGCTGGAATACTCCTGCTTGTCAAACCTCACATTCCCATGGAAAGGAGTTACTCATTTGCTGCAGTGGCCTTCTACCTAGCAGGTGGTAGGGTCTGGGAGGCTCCCTGGTTTTGGCTGGTACAGCACAAGTTGCCCAACTCTTGGTACTGGGGAAGCCTGGCTGCTCTGCAGCATCTCCAGGCTGAGCTGCTGTCTCCAAGCTTCCTGGTTGCCTGTCAGCTCGGATGCCTTAGAGTTTGGAAGTTTATGAGGTATTTTGGTTTCCAGTTCTAAAGCACTTCTTTTTTTCCTGGGAGGAAGAAAGAATGTTGTCCTCGTCCAGCCTCCCATGCCGTTCCCTCTCGTGAATTCAGAGTTTCTGCATTCTGAGTTGACAGGGACATAAAGTTGGTGGACCTAAACTGTACTATTCAAGTGCACTGTGCCCTTCTTGTTATAGAACTGTTGTACATTTTCAGTTGCTAAGTGGAGGATAAACATAATTGCATCAGCAAAATTTCCTTGACCTTTCCAACATCTCTGCTGTTCATAGGTCTGAATGTTCCACTCTTAATATACTCTGTTTTTCAGGCCTCTCACCGAATGAAAACTCCAGCTAAATATATGACTGGAACTGCAGCATTGCCTTTCAATCCTGCCACATTTGCAGAGGTAATTGTCTGGATTTACTTCCTCAGATATGGTACCGTTATTTATTTAGAGGACAGTATAAGAAACTAACATTTACCGTAAGTTGCCCTACATCCTGAAATTCTTCTTAGAGACAGATGTTGGGATTAACTCTCCATCTTGTATCTGTCTGTCCTTGAAGGGCAGTCTGAACAGGATTGTCATGGAGGATTGAGAGGAATGTTCCTGAGAGGGCTGCTTTCTGCAGCGTACCTAATATAATAGCTTGTCAGAGGGAGAAACTGGCAATCCTGTGCAGAAGTCCCATTATGCTTCTTGAGGCTGTTCTTTTCATAGCAGACTCCCTGGCTTCAGTGATGTGTAAACACAAATTCAGATGTGATGCAAGGTCTGTATTAGCAGTGTGTTGGATTGCATTCGTATACATGCCAAATTAGTGCGCGATACAGGCTGAATTGTCTGCAAGGTTGCATCCGCTGATGGTAAACCAGAAGTCTGTGTATAATTTAATCTTTTGAGAGTGTTGCCAGCACTGTAGGGTTGTCTGCTTACGCAGGTGTATTGCCTTAACTGGTCCTAAGATTTGTTACGCTTTGTATTTGTTCCTGTCTCCTGACTCTTCTGTCTAGATTTGATTTAAAGAGGAAACTGTCTTGTTTTGATTACATTAAATACAGCATATTCCATGCTCTTTTATTTGGTCTTCTCCATGGTTTTCCAAGCGCTCATGCACTTGGTATCCTGTGTTTTTCTCTTCTCTACTTAGATAGTTCTGTATCTGCGGATGTGTCTTGCTCACAGTGCAGGTGTCGTGCCAGCCTCGCAGAGCTTGGCAGATATGCAAGATCATGCTCCAGCCATTGGACGTTACATAAGAAACCTCATGTCTGGCAACCACATCTCTTTCTCTTCCTCCTCCTCTTCAAAAAGTGCAGAAACCAACCCTGTACATGTATATATTGGCCTTCTTCAGCAGGTCTTAGCCGGTGTTGGAGGTAAGAAGCTGTGTGCAGCATCATCTTAAAGAAAAAGTCTTCTATTACTAGAAATGAGTTGCCACTCCCAATGCTTTGAACTTGGCTGTAGCAATCACAGAACTGTGACATTGACAATATGGTGAGAAGTTTTAACTTGTTCCTTTATATGCTGCTGTGTAGGTGGGAGAAAGCAGGACAGTAAAATTACAGCATTGCTTGACATAATGCTTTAAAATTGTGAGGCCATTGCCTGTAACAGCTTCCTCACCAGTGAATGCTATGTCTTCCTCACTCTGATAATGGCGCATCTGTGACAAGCGTAGTCTTAAAGTGCTGGAATACCTTTAGAACAAATTGCTACCAGAATGTTTGCTTCTGTTAGTTTTTCCTAATATTTCTGAGAAATACTGTACCCTGTTCTTCTGTTTTGTTTGTTATCCCTAGTGAATTGCAAATGAGTGCTTTGAAATGCCTCATACTTCTTAACCTCTTTTTATCACTGATTGTTAGGTTGTTGTAAATACTGCAGTTGTTTAATAACCTGATTCTTTAATTACTTCTTAGGTTTGCCAGTCATGTATTGTCTTCTAGAAGTTGTTTCAGTGTATCCAGAAAAACTAGCCACTAGATTTGTAGACAAAATGGATTGGATAAAGGTATGTTGAAACTTCCCCATTTTTTTGTTGTTGTTTTTTGGTTTTTTGGGATGTAGAGGGTTTGAATTAGAAAAAATTGGCTTTCTCCTATGGTGGAATGGAGTATTATTTCCAAGCATGCACTGAATTTGAAATCTGGTATTTCTACTTACAGCACCTCATGACGTGTTATATATAGCAGGATAGGGAAAATTATTTTTTGCTTGTCTGCTGTTACTGATTTTCTTCATCGACCTACATCTTCTTGGGTAATCTATGTAATTGATCTTGTTGGTATAGTCAGTCAGTTTTCCCCCTTGGTAAGAAAATCCATTAAACAGCAAAAGAAAATTGAAAAAAGAATTCTGCACATTTTTCAAGGAATTGTTTAACAATGGGAATGTTCCAGTGGGAAGATGTGAGTGGTTTTGCAGAAAATGAGATTAACTAGATCTCTGTTTTAGAGCCCTTTCTGTGGAGTTTTGGGGTTTTCTTGGTTTTTTTTTTTTATTGTCCTTGAACAAAAAAAAAGGGATAATTTGAAGTCTGCGTGGGAATAAACCAAAGTGAATTCTCCTTTCCCTAGATTGTTTTCTCAGGCAACTTAATGTTTTTGATTTGCTTCAGGCATCCAGGATTTGCTAAGCTCTTGCAGGTTGCCTTTCATTTCATTGGGGGAATCTGGCAGAAAAAAATACTTGGTCAAGTTAAAGAAAAATCAGAATATGTTCTAGTAATTTCTCCTGCTCCTTTCTGTGCTGCTTCGGACTGTATACAGTTTATCATGTCTCAGTTAAATGCAGGTATGAACCTCAAAGGAAAGGACTTAAAATCATTCTGCTTTTCAGTATTGCTCATCATTTGCAGAAAACCCTTCTTTTTCTTTGATCTGGTGTCCATTTGCAAAATTCAGCTTCCAGGAGTGGTAACCGATACTACCTAGTTCCAGAAATACTGTTGTAAATCATCTGTTGTGTGATATCACTTTGCCAAGTGGAAGGAACAGTTCCAGGAGTTTGTCGGCTACATGATCTGATGCAAGTTTTGAGATGAAGTTAGAGTTACGTTTTCATGCCTGCCAGATCTCATTTCTCGCTTGGCTCATTTTTGCCGCCTTTGTGGTGGCCCAAGCCATTCAAATTTGGGTATGAATTTTTTACATGTGATGCATTACACCTCAAATTAATGACAGAGGTGAGATTGTATCTTAACAAATGACCTGAGGCTTCCCAAATTCAAATTTTCAACAATTTAAATAATACAACGTCTAATATAAAGTGCATAAATTGCATTGATAGCTGTGCTTTCCTGGACACTTTTTTTTGTCACCATTGGATTTAACTGGTTTAACCTCAGGTTTTTTCCCCCTTTGATTAATAAAAAGAAATGGAAGCCTCCAGTAGCTCAGGAGAAATAGTTTCTTTAGAGCTTTTTTTAGCTCAGTATAGGTGCAAAATGTGGAAGCTCATGTCTGAAGACAAAACTTGGCCAAGCATTCAATTAGCGTGTTTTAACGCAGAACTGATGGGTAGCCCTCTTGTGGCTAGTGGTAACCATCCTCCTAAACACTGAGTGTGTAATGAATGCTTTGCTGAACTGAGTACTTTGTTTCTTACTAAATAATAATGCTGTCAGTTTAAAGAGTGGTTTCTGAGTTAAGTACTACATGTGTAGCTGCATGACAGTTGTGCTTGTATATTGAAGCTCTCTATGAACAGGTGGTATGAGAAGCTGCTTCCATATATTATGTTTCTTTTTAAAAACTCCTGCAGAGCCTGATGAATACAAACAAAGAAGAAATGCGTGAGCTTGCAGCCCTGTTTTATTCTGTCGTGCTGTCTACCATGTCTGGAGATGAGCTTAGGACCTCCTTGGAGCAGCTGATCAAGATGACAAAAGACAACCATGTAACTACCTTCCTTTGTCTGCTACTTCTTTGATTTCCTCATGTCATGTAACTAATAAGAAATCTGAATCTCATAGTGTGCCCAAGATGTATTAGCCTTAATCTGAGTGTAAAATTAACCAGCTGACTTCCAGTTGGCCTGTGAGAAGGGATTTTTGTTGTAGGTGAGTTCAGCAGATCTTTAAATAAATTAATCCCTGAAGCTGTTGTTAAGGTCAGTAGGAAGGTTTCCTGGAGGCAATTCCTAAGCAAAGCCAGCACTGTCAGATATTTAACCAATTCTAGCCAGCTAAATATTCCTCATCCCATTGAGTGGCAATAGATCACACTGCCTCAGTTTACCAGTTCCTTATTCGTGAGCAACTACAGGGAACCCACAGAACTAAGAAAATGTTTAATTTGTGAAATGTTTAACTCCCCCATCCCCTCCTGAGCCATAAACGCTTCCTGGCTCCTCATTGCCTCAGGGTCTTGTCCTGCCAGCAGCCCTTGCCAGGTGAGGGCTGGCTTCTTCCCTCCCACCCCACATGGACTGCTCAGCAGCCTTCTGTTGCTGTGTCGCTGCATGGTGGGTTCGCCAGCCTTCTCTCCTCGGGCACCCTCTTCCCCTCCCTGTGATCCTCATCTCTGCATTTTGCCACTACAGGCATGGAGAAGGACTCCTGAAAACAAATCAGGCAGGTTTCTGTGCTGGTGTGTCTTGAATCCTGAAAGGCAGGGAAAGTAGTAGTATTTTTAGGTTACATTTCCCAAAGACGTTTTTATATCAGTCTCTCTGAAGGACTGAACAGGCCACCATATTACATTGCAGGTAGCAGACTCAAATGTTGACTAGAGGTGCTGATCACTTTGCTGTAATTAGCAAACACAATTTATTTTAACTCTCTCAAAGCTCTGTCTGGGAGCTAAAGCCCTGTCATTGTTAAGATTTACGTGAAACCTTTTGCAGAAACTGGCTGAGAATGAAGAGAGATGTCAATCACGAAACAAAAAAAGCAGGGTGTTCCCATGCATTTTTGAGTTTGCGTCAGTTAGAACTCTGTTTTGCTGCAAGTGTACCAAACCAGTTGAATCAATACAGCCAGGGGTGGGTGGTGGTGATCTCTAGTGGCTCACTGCAGTGAAAATGAGTAGCCGAAGTGAAGAGAGGGGAAGGACTCATCTTCAGCTGGCTTTGCAGCTGTGAGACCGCGACAAGGAGCAGTCCCTGCTGGGCAAGCTAGTTTCAGGATTCTGTCCTGGCAGCCCAGTTGCACTGATGCAACTTTTTGCAGGGTTGTGATAAAAGCTAGGTAGACTTAACTAATCTGAGTTTTAAGTTCCTGCCCCCTTCCTTGTGTTTTTTTAATTAAGGTAACATGTAAGTCTCACAGCCTTATTTCTGCACAAAATCTTTTTGCTAGAATTCACCTGTAGGAATGAGCACCGTCATTAGATAGTCTCCACACTAAATCAGCATTGGAGAAATTAATGTTCTTGACATTTAATTGCAATAATTAGGTTTCACAGTCTGTGGCCTACCAAACTGTGTAGAGGCATTGCCTTCAGTATTTATAGGCCAAGTGTGTTCTTGTTCTTAGCAATGCAAATCTAGACTTAATTTCCCTTTACTGCTTTTTACCAAAGGGCACATTTTGTCCCCTCAATCTGAGAAGGTCCAGTTATTAAGTAGAGACAGCATAGTTTTAACTTAGTTCACCTTCATAAGTCTTTACTTACAAATCAGGTGAGTTGGATTTTTTAAATGTGATTGTTGGGGTTGGTTTTTTTGCCTAGCTACCAAAAGGTAGGCTTCAGGAATGTGAGTGCTGGTGATAAGTTCTTAATCTGTCTTCCTAAGCCTCTTTTAAGCCTTGTTCATTTATCTTAAAGGACTCCATCCGTCAGAGATCACTAGCAATATCAAACTCTCTGTTGTTGCGTTGTGTGTTAGTACTGCATTATTCAGGATGCCTTCTCATCTGGCTTGTCCATATATGTTTTTAAACTTCATGCAAAGGGTTACTTACTTTGACAATGAGGTTTTCTGCACTGTTGGTGTTGTCTGTAGAGCCCGGAGGTCCAACACGGATCCTTGTTGGCTTTGGGATTTACAGTAGGAAGGTACTTGGCTAAAGGAAAAATCAGAACAATGGAGCTACATGACATAGAACACCCAAACACTGCAGTGATGCCGGAACAAGAACAACTCATAAAGTCGACAACAGAGACAATAGGTAACTTCCTACTTAAGACTGCTGCATGTAACAGGTTTTTTTTTAACCACCCCAGACTGAGGAATTTTCTAAGGTGTTCAGCCCATAGATACTGTAATCCTGAGTTCACTTTCTGTTATAGAATTTACAGCCTTCAAAAATGTCATCTGATGTATGGATATAACACTTTTCAACAAGAATTAGGTGGACTTTTAGCTCATATACCAACATTGCACAATTAGGACTGGTGCCACTGCCTAGGCTCCTCAGTTATCTCCTTTCACTTTGCGTTCTAGCATAATGCTTTCTACCAGCTGTAAAGGAGATAGATACCCATGCAAGAAGCAAAGTATTTAAAATATAAGTGCCTGCCTGCCTACAGTTAAATACTAATATAAAATCCAAGCTACCCTGTTTTGCTTTTTCCTGTAGGTTCTTTTCTGGACAGCTCCTCTCCCTTCCTTGTGGTGGCTGCTTGTACAGCTCTTGGGGAAATTGGCAGGAACGGCCCATTGCCAATCCCCAGCGAAGGAACAGGATTTACAAAGCTGCAACTTGTTGAAAGTTTATTGGCCCGCATCCCTTCCAGCAAGGAAACAAATAAGGCAAGATTTTGTAGTATTGTTATGATTCTTGTTCACTTCTGGAATGCTTTGTCCCCAGGTTTATGTATTACCTGCCAAACTGAGCCTTGTTTTTTAAAGGAATTAGGCTTATTGCTGGCTTCAGTGAGTCAGGGTTATGCTAAGGGTTTTCAGAATTAGGCTAAGGATTTTTCCAGTGTTGTCTAGCTGTTGATTGTCTGTGCTTTCTGCAGTTGTAAGTAGGAGCTTAAGGGATGAAAACTGTGAATGGTTGTAATTTTAATTCAAGAAAAATGTGAGTATTTTCTTTTACCTGGAAATAATCTCAAAGGTAACAGGACATTTGTTTTGATCTGTGTTTTGGAAGAGAGGTGCACTGCTTGATCTAATAAGTCACTTGCATGTCTAACTTCTGGTACCTTAAGTGAAACTTCATCAGGGGTGAGAAGGAGTGGGTTTAAAGTGTGTCTTCTGGAGTTAGGAGGAAGGTTATGTGATGGTGTTGGTTTTTTGTTTGTATTTAAGATGAAGGAACGAGCAATACAAACATTAGGTTACTTCCCAGTGGGAGATGAAGATTTTCCCCACCAGAAGCTACTGCTGCAGGGTTTAATGGATTCTGTGGAGGTGAGGCATTATCAATTTATTATTCTTTATATGGCAGTATTTGTCGTGGTTTAACGTAGCTGGTAACTAAGTACCATGCAGCTGCTCACTCATTCCCCCCTCACCCAGAGGGATGGGGAGGAGAATTGGAAAGGAATGTAAAACTCGAGAGTTGAAGTAAGAACAAATTAATAACTGAAATAAAATAAAACAAAAACCCCACAATAATAATAATTATAATGGAAAGGAGGGAGAAGGGGAGAGGAATGAAAAGAAAGCAAGTGACGCACAGCAGCTGCTTACCACCTCCTGACCAGTCCCCAGGCAACAATCAGCAGGCCCTGGCCAGCCCCCGCAGTTTATACACCAAGCGTGATGCCCCGTGGTATGGAATACCTCTTTGTCTAGTTCAGGTCACCTGCCCTGGCTGTGTCCCCTCCCAGTTTCTTGTGTCCCTCCAGCCCTCTGACTGGCAGAGCCTGAGAAGTTAAAATGTCCTCAACTTAGTTGTTGCTAACACCATCAGTGTGTTATCAATGTTGTTCTCACAGCAAATGGAAAACACAGCACTGCACCAGCTACTAAGAAGAAAATTATCTCTATCCCAGCTGCAACCAGGACAGTATTTCTAGTTGAATGTTTTCTGTATACTTTAGGGCCAGGTTTACAAGGTGAGCTGTCTTTTTGTAATTGTGCCTCTGGGTTTTTTAAAACTGCCTTGAAATAGAGAGCAGAGGTAGGCTTGGGGTTTGTGAAACATTTTATGCCACAGTTCAAAAACTTGTCGGTTGAGGTCTCTGCCCCAGTCTCTGAGGTGAATATGTGTTCCCCTTCAGGAGAACTATCTGTATGTATAAAATCTTAAGAGCTTATAGTAGTGAAACTGTAGGCCTGTACTTGGTTCTTCAAAAGAACCGTAAAAGTAGATAACATAAATAAATCTTTTTTTTTCATCTGAACTACTTCAGCTGATACAACTGACTTGAATTAGAAGCTTTCCTTATAGGAATGTGTATGTATCTGCTGTCAGTCTAAATGCATCAGTGTAGTAGACTTCATTCTTTAGCAGTACTTCAGAGCTGATGTACATATTGCAGTATGCCAGACAGCAGAATCAAATAGTCAGGGAACTTTTTTTAGTGTTCTTCATTTACAGCTTGCTTCACCTTCCTTTCTTGTTCAGACTGACATAGGGTTCAGCGCTGTAGAAGCAGCTATTGAATATATCAGACAGACCTTGAGTCCTTCAACCTGATGTGATCAAACAAGCAGTAATCGTAAGAACATTGCGTACACGAACATAGAAACAGCAGTTAGAAACGTAATTTTACCTCCTTTAACTGCTTAGGGACATTAACAGCTTCCTTTTTAAAATGTGTACTTGAAAAAACAAAACAATTTATCTTAGATTGCAGGAAGCTAAGGGCTTCTTCAAATGCCTGAGCATTTCATGCTTCCAGAGAGTAAGAAAAGCAATCTAGAAGGTGCTCAGAAGGTATGGAAATCAGTTCTTACGACTCAAGATTCATCATAAATAATGACAAAAAGTGGCACAGTTCTGCACATTCTGTTCCTGAGAGCTTAGAGAATAGTGAAAATAGAACAAAGAAGCAAAGGAAAGCATTGTATGTACTCTTTTAATGTGAAAAACAGGTTTGTGCATCTCTTGGGGAATTACAGGAAAATCTTTTTACTATTGCATATGTAACAAAGCCACAGTAATTTTCATTAATGACTGTCAGTCTTGTTCTAACTTTATTTTCATCCTGCCTCTCCAATTCTTTCTGTTCACTAACTTGAACTTTTGCAGAGACTAGCAAATAGTTTGTAGGAGGTACACTTTAAAAAATAAGTATGGAAATTTTAGCTTTTACCATATATCTTGGAGAGTTCAACATCTGCTCAGTTTCCGTGAATTTCAGTGGGTCTTAGGTGCCACATAGTTTCAGAAGCTCACCAAAGGATTGATCTTACTGAAAATTGGTGTTGAGAGTTGGGGTTGGAAGAGGGACTGTGGTTTTGTGGAGTAAGTGCCAAAAGTTTTCGGGTGTGTTTAATTAGTACTGTCAGTGAGGCTCTGTTGTGTTTTTCAGGCCAAACAAATAGAACTGCAGTTCACTGTAGGTGAAGCTATTACCAGTGCTGCTGTAGGAACCAGCTCAGTGGCTGCACGTGATGCATGGACAGTCACAGAGGAGGAATATATCCCTCCTTCAGGTAGGCCTTCCTAATACAGGGGCTAGGCTGAGGAATGTAAAATATCATACAGTGTAAAATCACTGGGCTCCATAACTTTTTTCTGTGGTGTTTGATTTGTAACAGTAGAAGTAAGAGCCTTTTTTGTCTGTTAGCACAGTGCCATGTTCTGCTGTGCTGATTATATATGGGTCGTTTCACCTCTTCAAGTCCATTTACTCGGAGGGTAGAAGACTGTCTCATGTGCTGTTTAAATAGCTTCTTCATGAAATCTAATTCACTGCCAGTTGACACTGCATTTGTTTCGGGTTTTTTCATTTTGGTCTGCCATGTTTTATTAGTTCAAGTTTGAGACACACAGACCTTTTAAAATAGCATTTTGAAGCCTGCACAGGGAAACGGCACTATAAAACTAAATTACAAGTATTTTTCCAACGACTTGGAGTGATATGATTAAATTACATTTGCATGCAATAAATGCAGAAATTTTATTTGAAGACTAAGATTTGGTACCCACTGAAATACAAGCATGACAAAATGCTAGTTTCAGAACAGGCACCTATTGGCCTTAGATCTGCAAACAGGTGTTTTAATGTTGTAAGAGTGGTCTTAGATATCTGTTGTTCACAAAGCTGAGCATGTGCAGAATGGGATAGGAACCAAATCCTGCCATTGCTCCAGAAATTTTGAGTCCTAACAGTAGTGCAGTGGGTCTCACGCAGTATGAGTGCTACCTCATCTTGGCCACAGGCTCCAAAACACTTTCAGGAAGGGTTAGGAGGATTCTGTTCACTGTTTGTTAGGAGAAATACTTTCCCAGTGACTCCAGTGAAGGCTTTTCCTAGGTAAGCAGAGATTAAGGTGTCATCTGAGTACTTATGACCTGAATAGGTTTTGCATTGCCACTGCACATTATTGAAATAAAAAATAGGTGCGGCAAATTCTCAAAGTTCCCCCTCTCCCCTTCACCTTTCTTTCTTCCATATAGGTTTGAAAGTGAATGACGTGGTTCCCTGGGTCCTAGACCTTATTTTGAACAAGCACATTATCAGCCCCAACCCACACGTCAGGCAGGCAGCTTGCATCTGGCTTCTGTCAATGGTGAAGAAGCTGAGCACACACAAAGCAATTAAGGTAAGAAATAGGCTCCTTTCCCAACACTGGCTCCTTGTCCCTGTTTTTGTCTCACCTCCTTTCTGTGCCTTCCTTCTCCTTCACTTCCATTGACTCTTTTCCCCCAGTGCTGCACTTATTGAGACCTTATTGAGGTCTTTTTGAGATGTGCCTTATCTTCTGTTACTAGGGGTACATACTAACTGGCAGGTGAACAAGGCTGTTTGGCACCTTTGTAAACATCTGACTTGCACTGAAGTCAGAGTGAGCTTAGTGTGAACAGCTGTTGCAACATGTAATAGTACGTCTTCCCTTGGGAAGGAGAGATTGGTGTCTGTATAGTTTTCAGGATTTATTTTTGGAAAACATTAAAAGGCACTCTAGTTGGGGAAGAGGGGGGAGAACTAGATGGAATTCCTGGACCCGGTTTCACAGAGTTTATCACAACTTTGGTACCTGAGAGCAGTTACGATGTCCTTCATGTGCTCTGTATTTTTGATGTGCTTTGATGGAAACCTTATGTTTAGGGTGCTTGTCTGTAATGAGAGAATGTGAAAGGTCCCATGCAAGGACTTAATAAAGCATTCCCAACCAAAATGTCTGCTCTCTGCATAGAGGTACTACAGGCTGTGATGGGACCATGTAACCATTTTCTGCCCTCCAGGTAATGATAAAGAGCTTTGGGACAATAAGTGCTTTGCAAATGTAAGATCATATTTACACTGATCTAAACAATGCACCTTGTGGGAGGTGGCAAAATCCACTAGTTTGGGGATGAAGTAAAGATGTCCTTGCACAAAAGACAGCCCCATCTGGCTGCATTACTCCTCTGTATTAGATAAGGAAAATAAAAGTTGTTTACTAATGGCATGATAGCTGTAAGGAGATGCTGGACTAATAACTGTTACCTTCTGTGAATGTCAGTAAAGCTGCTGCTTACCTGTCTGGAAAGGAGGGCAGTTCTTGTCATAGGTGCAGCTCAAATAGGCAACCTCACTGGTACAGTAGCCTCTGTTTATCTGTTAGGAACTTGCCTTGAGACCAGACAAAGGATCCAAAACCTGAGATAAAAATAATGTCCTTTTTTCTCACTTTACAGTCTCATCTCAAGGATATTCAAAGTGCATTTGTTTCAATTCTGTCAGATAGTGATGGTAAGTACTATCGCATCTTAAGAGTTGTGTCTTTTGGTGGTCTTTTAACGGAATGGAGGGAATGTTTGAGCAGGCAGAAAGTCACCTACGTTCTCTCTGTCAGTCAGCCTTAAAAGGTGACTGTAGCAACATCCTATTTCTGATGTAATAGGAATGATTTCTTTTCTAGACATCACATGTAGTCATGAGAAGCACAGCTTTTTTCTGTTCTTTGCTAACCATGCACAAATCTTTTTCTGCATTTGCCCTTTCAGACTGCAATGACAGAAGCTGTTCAGTGGTGCTGCTTCTGGACTGCTTTGAGCAGCAGGATGCATAACAGAGTTCTGCATGGACAGGAACTCTAAGCCATCTTTAAGCTACCGGATTTTGGCTGGTAGTTCTCCCCATTGCAGCTGGTGGAAAGGGTGGCATGTGGCAGCCTATCCAAAGCTCACTGAAGTTGAAGAGAGTATTACTATTAACTCTGCTGGACTTCAGGGGCCAGCAGTGTGTCAGAATACTTAGGGCTCTTGGAACTGTCTCCGCTATTTTAAAACCTGCACTGACAATATTAATATGAAGGTGTCACCTGGAATGATGGCGGTATGCTTTCAAAACAAATAGCTGTTTCAGAATTCAAAGCTGGTGTCTTGCCAGACTAGATCTTGTCTGAAACAGAGAGTTGTGAACTGCAGCACAGAGATCTTTTGGTTGGGACTTATTTTTGAAATTTGTATGTTACTTTATAACATGCTTGTATTTAATTTTACTTTGTAAAATTTCTTGCAGAGCTTAGTCAAGATGTTGCTTCAAAAGGTCTTGGACTGATATATGAACTAGGAAGTGAACAGGATCAGCAAGAGCTAGTCACCACACTTGTTGATACACTTATGACTGGGAAAAGGTACAGTGAGGGAGTACTCTGAGCTATGTGTCTGATGGCAACAAAAGTGTACCTCTCTTGCGTGTGGAAAGAGATGTCTTGTGGCCAGGGGCAAGCCAATATGTGTATATTCCCAGTGGGTAAACTGGGACATTTCTTAATTCAGCTTAGTTTGTAGTAACTGAAATTGCTCTGATTTTGTTTCATTCAACAAAGCTTCAAAATAATGGTTCTTTCCTGTTCAAGCAGTTCAGATCAGTTGGGGTTGGGTTAGATTTCCTACTTGCTGCATTGTGTAATTGCAAAAGACAATGGCCACTTGCAGCAACTCTGCACAGTGTGAATGTTGCAGAAGCAGGGACTTGCTTGTGCCTGAAATGTACCTTTTGCTGAGGAATTCTTGTTTAATGGTTGCTTGTCTGCTTCACTGCAAACAATGCTGGTCCTGCAGGACTCCTGGCTAGTAATTATGTTCATGGGTGCTGGAAATGTTCTTCTAACAGCCTACTCCTGTCTAATCTTGTATGAGTATGGCCACTGTGAATGACAAAAACCTAGGCTGGGAGTATGGGCATCCAGCGACGGTAAACTGAAAGAGATTAGATGAATGGAAATTGGATTTTTTTCATTTTGAAGTAGAGAATTGCAAACCATTATATGGGTTGTGTGTGAGCAGAAATAAAAAGCCATCCTTTCACGTTTTGACTTTTTACCTTTTGACTGCACAGCAGAACCTTCACTTTCTGCAGCATCTCCTTAATATTACACATGATACGGGTTAATGAGATTCCTTGCAGCTTGTGTGGTTTCACACCTATATGTTTTTTGTGGGATTTGACCTGAAGGAATGGGAAATTACTGAGTTAATAAAGCAAACCAAATTAACTTTCCGTTCTGTAGTGTGGTCCATTCAGGGGTAGAGTTTGGTAAAGCTAATTCTGGACCTCTTTTCTACCAGAGCCAAACATGAGATGACTGGAGAAACTGTGGTGTTTCAGGGCGGCCTGAGCAAAACCCCAGATGGGTAAGTTTACTGGCAGTCTCAGTGACAGACGCACAATCAGTGCTGAAAGAGTATTCCCTTGCTTATAAAACGGCTTCCTGAGCTTTTTGTTCCTTCTTGTTCTTTAAGTTACCGTTAACTATTTTCTTGTGATACAGATAGGGTATTCATTTATCTCTGTCTGCTTTAGTCTGTGGTTTGACTATAGTTTTAGCTATTATGGCACTTGTGTAGCTAAACATAGTGACACTGATCTCACTTCTGTTTTCCAAAGTCAAGGCCTGTCTACCTACAAGGAGCTTTGTTCTCTGGCTAGTGATCTCAATCAACCAGACCTGGTGTACAAATTCATGAACCTGGCCAACCATCATGCCATGTGGAATTCTCGGAAGGTAATTTGCTGCTTTCGTACCACTTCCATTCCCACCATGAACTCTGGAAACAATAACTGCATTTCTCTAGCTCTGGTTATGGGATCTGTGGGTAACTGCTTGTGAAGGCTTTGATGTTAGGTTCAATGGAAATTTATCAGCCTGAAAAACAGATTTAGGATTGCTTGAAATTCTTACAACAAAACATTGGTATCGTAGGGTTCATATCGTTCTACATTACTCTCTGAATCAACTGTGATCCTTTCCCTTTACTTTTGAGTGTGCTTAGAGGCCAGGTCTTGACATGTTCAAACAGCGAGGTAATATTTTCAAAACAGGATGAGTTTTCAGATGCTAGAGAAGGTGACTTTTGTTATGTAAAAAGGCAGAGCAAAAAGTATTCAGCAACAAGTTTAGGAACTTGTTGCTAAGCCAGTTGACAATATACCAGTTAAATCACTGCTGCCAGAAGTACCCGTTTTTAACTGGGTCTTGGTATTTTAAAGCTACTAGGAACTCTAGCAAAGCCAAAATAGTACGGGATCCACATCCTGCCAAAAAAAGTCACATCATAAATTTGAAGATTCAGGTGTACTTCTCAGAGCTTAACTTGGGAACTTGTTCACTGGCTTTAGATAAGCATGGAAAACTGGTTGTGACCCTGGGAGCAGGCAGAGCACCTTTTGAGTGCTTTCATGCAGAAGAACCAAGTAGCTGCACCTACTATACTGCACCTTTCACGCTCTTTCCTCCTTGCTACCTGAGATTTTAAGTCTGGCAACACCACCTAATGCAAAAAACAAGCCCCAGCATTAAGTTTCATCCAGAGTGTGACAAATCAGCATGCTTCTCAAGACTTCCCGCTCTTTGCCTGGGAACTGAGAAGGACAGGAGCATGGTTAGGTTCCTGACCCTTGTGGAATTGCAGCAGTCAGGATGAGTCAAGAAAATCCACTCAGCAACTGTAGGTTCAGCTTTAGCATTTCAGGAATTTTCAGAATCATGCAAGTTGAAAGGGGCATCTGGAAGTCTCTGCTCCAAGCCTCCACACAAGAGCTAGGCAGAGCAGGCCTTTCAGGGCCTTGCAGATGATGCCTCCCTTTTCCTTCTATTTTCTGCAGCCTCTTGCTCATCACAGCAGTGGTCCTAACTGAGAGTGTCATTATTAGTCTTCCTTTTCTAGACTAACCCAGACAGCACATCCCTGTACTGTGAAATCCCTAGCATGGGGTTTTGAGTGGCAGCTTTTGACACTGACATGAAGTCATTAAAGGCTGTCACTGCACTACAATTTCTTATTGGGCTGTCCTCCCAAATCCCAAGGGACTTCACAGGCAAGCATCAGTTCCACTGTGTTACAATTGACAGTGGGATTGACAGTGTTGGAGAAGGAAAAGAGTATGGAAGAGTACTTGCGTTTAAAAGTAAATATGAACAGATGCAAAATGATAATCCACAGAAGTTTCAGGTTGTAGAGGTAAGGTAAAGTTGTCTTAGCTTCTCAGTTCCTAAGTTGTTTGGGCTCTTGCTGTATTGAACGATTATACTGAACTCTGAAGCAAGTGGAAAAATACTGAAGAAATAAGACGAGGTTACGACCAGAACAGTGGAATGAAGAAAGAGGAACAAATTGCAGATGTTGGCACAAAACCAAGGCCAACGGGACGTGATAAGAGGAGCTGGGAAACCGCAGAAAGGAGCCTACATGCCAGAACAAGCAGAAACAGAAATCTTCCCAGTAAACAATTGTTAACCAATCATATTATTATACGCTTGTAAAATAGCCAATCACATTATTGCACGCTTATAGAATGCCTTATAAAAGTCTACCTGGTTTGTACAATAAACGGATCAGATCTTGAACTCTGTGAGTATTTGAATCTGACTCCCGCTCGCCCGAAATGCCCGCAGCACTAAGTTGTTCTAAATACAGCAGAGTTGTAGGGAAGCAGTGGCCCACCCTCACCAGTTTTATGGAGAAAGAATCTTTCAGAAGAGTATATTCAAGTCTTGATAGTTTTAATTCTTCACCACCACTTTTGCAAAGGGAGTCAATCAGTATCTTGAAATGAAGGTTGAAGAGAAAGAAGTTTTGAAGTATTATGTTTGCTGAGTGTGTTTGTATGCTTGAGAACACTGTGGTACTGTAGTGCTGATGGGTGGACGTAATTCTGGTACCATTCTAGCCCTTTTGGTTTAGTCTAAATCCAAACTGTATCAATCAACTTTGCCACTGACTGGTGTGCTCAGGTGCAGTAACTGAGTGAGTGATTAGATTTTTTCAAAAAATACTCCTTTGTCATCATTTCAGGGAGCAGCTTTTGGTTTCAATGTGATAGCTGCCAAGGCTGGAGAACAGTTAGCTCCATTTTTACCCCAGCTTCTTCCCCGGCTCTACCGTTACCAGTTTGACCCCAACCTGGGCATTCGACAGGCAATGACCAGTATTTGGAATGCCTTGGTCATGGACAAGTCAATGGTGAGTGAACAGCAAAGTGCATAGCGGTGGGTTTGCTGCTAGCCAGCAGCATCTCAAAGATCCTTGTGGGACGGTTGCATCTTGTGAAAGGAGGGGCTGTGCAGGAAGGGGGGAAGTATTGTCCTACAGAGAAAGAGGTGCTTGAATCCATGTGTGAGCTGGGGTGTGTGCACAGGTTTTGTACTGCCCCTTACATGTGAAAGCATATCGCAGACCTTGTTTGTACAGCCAGTGTTAAGAGTTCATGGTTTACTTTACTTTAAGGGAGTCTTTCCACCCTTTGATATTGCTTTGACATTGCTTATGAGAAGCTCTTCAGGAATCCTTGTGGCCTAAGATGTGCTTCCTAGAGCAAGAGCATCTTAAGTATGGTTCCTCAGTTTTTAAGTGGGAGGAAACCCATGGGAAGAAGCTGTTCCATCAGTCTGAGGGAAATTTCTCCTAGACAAATTTCAGAAATAAGTGATTTTTGTGAGGTGGCCTTGCTTTTGCTGTGAAAGGCCTGGAACTGGGTTTGCGGATCTTTTCTCCTAGCAAAGCTGATCTTAGGATGAAGTCATCTGCTCTGATACCTCATCAGAGTGCAGCTGCTTCTCCTGTAAATGTGTGTTTTGTGCTGCTTCTAAACAGTTCAGCTGGGAAAGAACTCTTTTCTTGTCATCTATGTCACAGCATTAAGCCCTGAAGCAGTGCAGAGAAAGTGTCTAAAGCAAAGTCAGAGTAAGTTTGCATTGGGTAAGCTCTGGCAAGCATTAGTTCACCTGCTGTGACTGAAGGCAGTTGTGTTGTCCAAAAGGATTTTTTTTTTCTTCTACCCTGCCCCCCACCCAAAATACAGAATGAGGATGCATGACCCATGTTTGTTTCATGATTTTTCCTTTTTTTTAATAATAGGTTGATAAGTACATGAAGGAAATTCTTGAGGATTTGATCAGTAACCTAACCAGCAGTCTGTGGAGGATCAGGGAATCCAGGTATTGCTAGGAAAAGTAACAGATTTTTCTTCAGACTTTCTTTTCTCTTTTTCACCATAAACTTGTTAACCTGAAGAAGTTGAGGGGGGGAAGAGAACACATCCTTTCATCAGGATAGAGCCCAGTCTTGTAGTCTGCACTTGAAATGTGGTACAATCTTGAAGCTGTTTGCTTCGTTGAGCCTGAATTTTTTTTTTTGCATGTAGCCTGAGCATGATACTAAACAACATTCTCTGAAGGAGGAGATTTGTGGTTGCAAAGTTCTTGCATATTCTTGGACCTGAAATATTGCTTAATGTTAGAAAATCTTGGCAGTCTGGCTAAATACATACTTGGCAGCAGGATGCCAGTTGGTATAGTATTTTTAATAAAGCTTTTCGTTTATAGTGGTTTGTAGTTACGCTGTATTGGAAACTTCCATTTTAGTTTCAGTTCTAGACTTTAGACCATTTTGTTTTGTTCTTATCCTATACTTACAAAAAAGAAATCGGGAACAATTTTGTAACTGGAATGTTTGCATAGGCTGCTGTGGTGAAGATTGCTTTCTCACTTGCTGTCACCTGTTTCAGATTTCACCTGACTGGCTAAACATCTTTTTTCCTCTGCTAAAGGAGATGTTCTTATGACAGAGTAGGTTGAGGATTTGAGGAAAATAAGGAATGTGAAATATTCTAGGGTTTTTTTTAACCACTTGCTTACATTTATAAATGTATCTATATACACCTATATCAAATAAGTACACCATATGAAAGAAAGAAAATTCCTTGTTTGCAGCTGTCTGGCACTGAATGACTTGCTAAGAGGAAGACCTTTGGATGACATCATAGACAAGCTTCCAGAGATCTGGGAAATCCTATTCAGAGTGCAAGATGACATTAAGGTAATGGAACTGACAATTGAACAGGAATCTTCAACAGAAAATACAGTGATCAAGCTCTGAGGTGTTTAAAGAGAGATTCTGTGAGAAGTAAAGTTGAAGCCAGTGGGAATTTTGGGTATTAATCAGACTAGAAATTGAAAGCCTCTTGCAGTTAAAATCTCCATGCCACGTTGGGAATTATTTGTATATGTTTCTCACATTTTTAAGTGTTGGTTTTCATTTGTACCATGTTTATTCTTGATGGTTCAGCATTTTTCGTGAATATACAAGAATTCCTAAGTATATGCTTAACTCTCAAGTTTAGAAACACTTATTTTGAGCTGCTTGTGTGCTTAAATATCTTGCATATACAAAGTCAGAATTGTCAGGTCTTTCCAAGCTGCATTTTTGCTGAATCCAGACTTCCCTGGTCAAGCTTAAGCAAAAGCTGAGCTGTTTTCCAAAGTGTACTGTGTACCAGGAAGTTGCTTCCATACTAGTAGATTTAGTGTGTTCAGAAATGTGCCTGGGAACTGGAACCAACTGAGCAGTTTTTCCTTAGGCTGTATTAGCCTGCAGAACAGAGCAACCACCTGCAGACTGCCTTTTGGGAAGGGGTTAATTCCTGAATTTTACTTGAAATTGTTTGGGAAAGTGTACTTGTGGCAGGCCAGATTTTTTCCAAGAACACCCTAAGACATTACCAGTCCAGGTGATTGTGTTTCAGTACCCAGTAACTGCTATCTAGCTGTATTGGTAGATACAGCTTAATTCATCAATACAGGTAAAGAGTCTAATTGGTGGTGGTGTCATGTGCCACTAGAGCTGCACTGATTTTACTGTTTACTTTTAGTCCCATCTTTCTCTAGTCCTAGACATTCAGTTCACTAAAGCATCACTAAGCAACAGGCATTATACTGAGGAGTGGGTAAAGCAAACCCAGGGCATGGTATACTGCTTTTTGCAGTAGAAAGTTCCATTGTTTTCTGGGGGTTTGTTTTGGGTTTTTGATATTTGTTTGGCTTTTTTTGTGGGTTTTTTGTTGGTGTGTCCTTTTGTTTTGAAAAGGACAACCAATAAAATATTATCACAGGCACAAATGTGAACAGAAGCTCAGAGAACCTGGCAGTGTCAGGCAGGTTTGTTTATGTATTTGACTAGACCAGATACTCCAATGGACCAAAGCAAAAATTTCTTTGAAAGGTATCATATTAAGTATTGGCCATGAATATAACCTTGTCAGTACTAGTGTTATACTTACCAGTTAATATGAATCATTCTACAGAAGATTTAAAAATAGCAACAATGGATTGTTGATTTCTTTTTTAGGAGACTGTGCGAAAGGCAGCAGAACTAGCCCTAAAAACTTTAAGCAAGGTAAAACACTAATTTTGTCATTTGAGCGTGGAGATTGTGTGTGTTTTTGATGTCAGGTAATCGTTCACTACCATATCTGCAGGACTGACCTGTTCACCATGGACTGTTGTCTGGAAAAGATCTGTAGTACAAGGAGGGGTTGTGATAAACAGGGCAGCCCCCTTGAAAGCAATCATAATAGCTTGACCACATACTGCTCTGTACTTTTGTTGATGCTGGTGAAGTTCTGCTGCTTGAGGGTAGTGCAATGTTAAGTTCTATACAACCGAAGGAGGGATATAATGAACTGGGGTGCTGGGGTTTTTTTCCCCCGATGTCCTTTTTTTTTTTTCCCAGTTGGGGGTGGGATTTAAGGAAACTTCCTGTAACTTCTAACAGTTGATCAAGCTCAACTGATCTAGTTGACTAAGTTATGGAACCTCACTGCTGTGAAACAAAGTGATCTGACTGGACTTCACTTACCAGTGCTGTTACTAACACAAGATTCTTTGGGTGTAGTACACATACCGCTTAATACTGTGTCTGGTATTCCTCTCAAAAAGTCTTATTAGTGGAAATGGAAATAGGTCTTAAGAGCTGTCTTTAAAATCACAGCCTTCACAGTGCATGCAGCATGACATTTCAATGGCAAAAATTGTGATCTGGTCCAAAAATTTTGTTGCAATTGCAGAATCTGTTCTGATCTGAGATTTGCTGCTCTGCCTCATGTAATGATTGAATCCGTGTGGCTGAGATAGGCTGTCCCTCAACTGAGAGGTCCTTTGGTCCTTCTCTTCATCCAGATGCAGACCAAGGCCTGCTAGGGTCTGAATTTTTGTCTTTTCTGGAAGCTGACCATAGCTGAAACTCCTTTCAGGGATGTGGCTTAGGGCTTAAGTACCTCCTGGAGAGGATAATGAAGGTGTTAACAGAGCCTGGGTTTGGCTGTGAGCAGCTGCTCCTGTCTTCTGTCTGACAGAGAATGTGCTTTAATGTAATTTGAGCAGGGGGTTTGTATATAACTGCAACACTGATTCTCACCTGTCCCCAGGTCTGTGTGAAAATGTGTGATCCCTCTAAAGGAGCAGCAGGTCAGAAGACGATAGCTGTATTGCTCCCTTGCCTCCTAGGCAAAGGAATAGTAAGCACAGTTGCTGAAGTCCGATCTCTCAGGTTAGTTTTGCATCATGTGTGTTGCCTGGGAGTTGTGTCATGATTTGTCCCCGGGAGACCCAGCTTGTTCACTTGAGTTGCAGAAAGTTCTTTGTGTTTGAAGTGACATATCTCTCCCCAAAACAGCTTTCCTGCTGAGTCCTCTTCTCAGAGAGTTCAAACCCCCCGCCCTGGGAACTCTGCCTATTTTTTGGGAGTATCTGGCCTCTCTGCAAAAGCCCAGATTGAGTTTCCAGCAGGAAGTTGTTTTCTGATTTGCTGTGCATGAAGCTGTCCTTCAGGACTAGCATACCTCACCTGCCTGTAAACAGAAAATCCCACCATAGTTCTTGAAACTGCCAGGTCTCACTTCATGACTGGTTGTGAGTAAGGACAGTTCACACCCCAGAGGTGGCTGCCTTTAGTCTCACTGTTCATATACATTTTATGTCTTGTAACCATTGGATGTCCCTTAATGTGTTGGGACTTGTCACTTTGTAACCCTGTTTATTCCTTCATTTGCTTGAAGGACAGAAAAGCTGGAAAATTCAGACCTGGAGTGTAGCTGATGTTTGCGAAAAAATAATTTTATTTTATTGAACATGATTATCCAGGAAGGTTAGAAAGCTTCTAACAAATTATAGTGAATATTCCTTGAATTTTTCATCCCTTTTGAAGATCTGAAAACCCTTCGTCAAAATGAAGCCTGAGAGATGTGGTCAGTCTGAAGCTGACAAGTGAGATTTGAACAGATGGTTGTAGTATTTTTCTTGGGCAGAAACAATGGATGCCTCTGGGGTGACTGTGCCCAGAGCTTTTTTAAAACATGAAGATGGGTTATTTCTTCCTGTGTCTGTCTATAGTACTGCCTCTTTGCCCATTCTCTTTGTGATACCCTGGCCAAAGTAAACAGCCTCTGTGCAAAGCGTAGCATCAGTTGGAAGCTCAGGGCTAGGGTATGATTTTGCTTAAGCAGAGAAGTACACAGATTTGTGTTTGCAGGTAGATTCATCTTGGTGTATCTCAGGTTTGGATTGGCCTTGTTGGTACTGGATTACAGTACACCAGAGAGGTTTTTCAGCTAAGTCTGTGTGCTTCTCTGTTGACCTTCCTTTTGATCTTTTTCCAGCATTAACACTCTTGTGAAGATCAGTAAAAGTGCTGGGTCTATGCTGAAACCTCATGCACCAAAACTTATCCCAGCCCTGCTGGAATCCTTGAGTGTGCTGGAGCCTCAGGTCCTTAATTATTTGAGTCTTTGTGCAACAGATCAGGAGAAGGTAAGTGCAATTATAATGAGAAAGTACCATCAGAACAAAAACAACAAAGATTTAAGCTTCATTCAGTGAACAGAAAAATAGCAGATTTGGTTGAGAGGTGTTCAAAGATGCAGAGAGAAGTAGCTAGTAAGTTATTAAAAAAAGTTTCATCATTGGAATATGACTGGATAAATGTGGGGATTTTTTTAAGAGTTAGGGCTGGTTTTTTATTCACTAGACCACCACATATTTCAGAAATTGAAGAGCAATCTTAGTAAGACCCGTTGTTAAATGTCAACACCATATACAACTGTGAAACAGGTGAAGAGAGTCTCTAATAATTATCTGCAGTATACCTGTACTGTCAAACCTTTCTGGTTTACACAGGGGGATAACTGCAAAGCTCACAACACAAGTTAGAAGGTGTGCCATAGTACTGTGGGCTGGAGGTGGACGTTGTCAGCACGGTGTCCATTAATCTGTCTCAAAGAAACTTATTAATCAGTAGTGGTCTTCTAGGAAAGTGACTGAAACCCACTGTTCAGAAGCAAATATAGCTAATTTCATTGTGGGGAGGGACTCCATCTTCTGCAAACTCAGTCCTTTGCCAATGAGAAAGGAGTGACCAGCAGGTCAGAGAGGAAATTTTCCTCCCCCCCTCCCCTGTGTGCATCAGGAATGGATTTTGGGTTGAATACGTGAGGTGGTAACTTACAGATTATGTCCTTTTTGCTGTTTTTATGTTGAGTTTACACTTGGTTTTGGTTTTTTCCTTTTTTTTTTCCTTTTTTTTAGGCTGCAATGGATAGTGCCAGACTTAGTGCTGTCAAGTCATCTCCTATGATGGAAACCATTAACATGGTAAGTACTTGATTCAGAAGGGTTCCAGTGTAAGGTATGTTGTAGGAGATGAATCGAAGTGGGAACTTTACAGAATACTTCTTCAGGGTTCATTTTATCATCACATTTCCATGGAGATGTCCACCTTCTTTTTCACATTCTGACTTCCTTCATCCTGTCACCACAACTTACTCCTCAGATCAGTTGTGAATAACCTTGGCTCCATTTGGAGTTGGAGGGATTATTTCTCCACCTCAAGACCTGTCTGCTCTGATAAAGAAGGCATACTGCAAGCACTGTCAGGAGCTGGTGTTTGGCACCATAGTTTCCTGCTGCTGGAGGAGGAGTTGCTGATGCACAGACACTGTGCTGTAGCGTCTGTCTTGGCAGAGCGCTCTGCCCTCTGTAAGAGCCTGTCCCTTCCCAAAGAAAACTCACTTTTCTGCTCAGGCACTGCACACAGCGAGGCGCATGTGAGCAGGCTGGGTGTGTGAGCATTGAGCTTTAGGAGAAGCATAGCCACCAGAGCTATTCTTTCTTTCTTGTGCTTATGGAAAATTATCAACAGCAAGCCTTCTTGTACATAGCAGCATGTGGAGCTGTGTTCTGGTGTCAGGTGGAGTGCTCTCTATAAATAGTGTGTAAAGCAGCTAGGAATGGAAGGCTCCATGAAAAAGCGTACTCACTACCGCGCATCAGGCTGCAGCAGCTGCTGCTGTCCCTCCTCCCAGGCCATGCCTTGCCTCTGCCAGACCTGCAGGAGGTGGCTGTGCTTCCTGGAGGAGAAGAGAAACAGGACGGAGTAGCATGAAGATGTCCTGGCTTATGAGCAACATTCTCTCTATTCCTGTATATTCTGGGGCTGGCTGGGAGATTATATGATATAATCTTCCCTTCCCCATATATATATATATGTAAAAAATATATCATAAATATATATATATCTCATAAATATATAATCAATATATAATGATCTAATTCTCTTCACCATACCAGTGCAGGAGGGGGAAGTGACAGATGATAGGACTTCTGAAGCTAGGAGAGGCTTACCTTCGGTTTGTTTGTGATGCTTGAATTTGCAAGGATGGATCTCCCCCTACCCCTACAGCAGCACTTCACAGAGTGCTGGTAACGTGAGGCTTTCTGTTTCACCCAGTGGTATTTTATTCATGGGAGATTAGAAACAATACCAGTAACATCCTTTTTGTACTTTTATGTCATTTATACCGCTTGTTTGTCTTGAGTTGTTCAAAAACTGTCTTGACTAGTTTAATTTCATTGTCTCATTTGGATGTGTTAATGCTTCAGGGTTTCAGGAAGTTGGGGAAATACTGGCTTTTGTCCTTGGACATGCACACCTTTGCATCTCTTTACTTCCCCAGAAGGAGTTCTTGCTGGTGTGTTGCTTTCAGAACAGTTGGAGTGCAGGAGGATGTCATTTCCAGCAAATGATAATTTTAGCGGGGTCAGCTCAGCACAGGAGTGGGACCGGAGAATCTGTATGTGGTGCTTTTTTCCCACCATGCAGCAAACTTGCATGACTCACCTGAAGAGACCAGCCTGCAGAACTGAGGCATGCCTCAGCTGGAAGTAGATCAGCTTACGTCAGCTACCATTACCTTTCTTACTTACTTTCTTGCTTTCTTTCTGTCTTTCTTTCTTCCCCCCACCCTATCCCTTGCCTTTCTCTAGGGCTTGCAGTATTTGGATGTGTCTGTCCTGGGTGAGCTGGTTCCTCGGCTGTGTGAACTGATCAAAAGTGGAGTAGGCCTTGGCACAAAGGTATGTCTGTGACTTTAATAGTCTATTTGGAAATGGAGACGGAACACAGAGCAGTGTCAATGTAAATATGGTTCTTTTGACTGTCTCTTTTAAAGTGACAGCTTGGGCTCATTCATACTGGAGTCATACTTGTGATTTTCTGAACGTGTGCTGCCTTAACCTCCCCTGTTAGCCACAATATGGCTCTTGGGCTCAGTGACACTTCAGTGGGGAAGGCTGCCCTTGATAGCTGTAAGTCTTTGAGAACCATCTATCCTGAGTGTGGGTCCCGGTAACTTTTTCGCTTCCTAATTCAATTCTTGTTACTCATTTGTTACAGACTGGTTTTCTGCTTCTGCCCTTGGCTCCTGGGATATCGGGGCAGAGGCTAGGTGGGCCTAGATCATGTCATACAAGTGCATGTAGCCCCGCAGCAAGTATTGACAGTAATAGCCAGGGGCTAATATTCTTGTATGTTACCTTTTTGTTTCCCTCCCCCCCCCCCCCCCTGCCCCGCAATCTTCCAGGGAGGCTGTGCCAGTGTAATTGTGTCATTAACCACACAGTGTCCTCAGGACTTAACACCTTATTCAGGTAAGGTTTGTTTCTAGTGTTAGGTTTTAATAGTGCTTTTTGTTGATGTTCTGTAGGTAGTATTTCCTCCCTGTTGGCCCTTGATTTTATCACAGGAATGATCTTTAGATGCATATTTTCCTTGGAGAGCTGTTTGAAGTTGTCTTGTCCGTATAAGACTGGCATGCTAGGGGGTAGGTCCAGGGGCTGTTACATACCTCATCAGGGTGGAAGAGGCAGAGGAAGGAGTTGAGGGAATTCAATAATACCCGGCAAGAACAGGCAGAAATATCGCTAGACTCCCTTGGAGCGGGCTAACAATGCCTGTGTCAGTGCAGTGCTGTCCATAAGCACTTGTTCCTTGAACTGGAGCTATGGGAGGAACAGAAACAGGGACGTCTCTTCCCTGTGTCTCAGTCTTCTCTTTACAATTTACTGTGATTTGATAGTAGAAAGAAGGTCACCTTTCTGTTGCAAGATAGAAATAAAGCTGAAAGCATGATTAGCTGGGGTGCTTCCTTTCAGGAATATGAGCAGTCGTGGTGTGCAGGCTGAGGCTGGCAAAACGCTAGCCTCCACTGAGGCTTGCTGTGTTGTGCTATGCACTTGTTTAAACGTAAGGACCCCACAAGTATGTGACAAGTAAGAAGGCATAAAATCAGGCAATCTAATGAAATGCAGGCTGTTGTAATTCTTGCCACAGCAATGAAAACATGATACTTCTGATAAAGCAAAGTCTCTTCCAACAGGCAAACTTATGAGTGCTTTACTTACTGGCCTGACTGATCGCAACAGCGTGGTACAGAAGTCTTTTGCCTTTGCTATGGGGCATCTAGTCCGGGTGAGTAGGGGGTTGAGATTGTTTTAGGTTTTTTGTTGTTGGGGTTTTTTTGAAGTTTTTGAGTGAATTGAGTCTCTTCCCTGTTACAGACTTCCAGGGACAGTAGCACTGAGAAGCTGCTGCACAAACTCAGCAGTTGGTACATGGAGAAGGAAGGTATGTTGCTTTGGGGGCGTTCAGCTACAGAATACAGTGCAGAAAAAGTTCCTGTTGATAGCAGAAGCTAGTAAAGAAACATTGCTATATTGTGGTGCTTGGTTTCACTGGCTAATTCCCACGTATTGTTATATAATACACTGCATTTCTTTGCTTCTCAAGAGGCAGACCAAGCTGTTGAAGGCAAATCCTGCTTCCCAGTCATAATGTGTGATTGTTTTGCTCCTTCAGAGCCAGTGTACAGAACAGGCTGTGCTTTAACTGTGCATGCAATGGGACGCTACAGTCCAGACGTAGTGAAGAACCATGCCAAACATGTGCTGCCATTGGCTTTTCTTGGCATGCATGAGTTTCCTGATGAAGAGAAAGGAGACAAAGAGAATTCTACTCTGTGGACTGAAGTTTGGCAGGAAAATGTACCTGGTAAGTTGTGCTGAGTGCTGAAAGCTTTCTGGGAAGCAGGGAGGGAGAAATACCATGCTTTCTGGAAATCCATTTTGGAAATAGAGTTCTCATGGTAAAAAATTTGGGAAGCTTGTTTACATTTTCTTCCTTGCTAAAGATATCCTGTGTGAGTTTTGGCACGCTAGCTTCTTTACGAGTATTTAAAATAATAACGGGGGTGTTAATAGCTGGGGATACACAGACACAGTCAGAAGTATTTTAAGACTGTGAGGTACTGAATGCCACTGTAGTGGCCATGATTGTGGTGCAGATAGCTGGACATCTTTGGAAATCTTTATGCAAGCCTTTATGGGCTGCTGTACACTCTGAAGTTACTGGGGACTTTGGCCTTGGTTTCTGTGGAGATCTCTCTGATGCCTGTGTCTTTAACTTCAGTGAATGAGTCTGCTGTAGAAGGGCTATTTTGCCATGCTGTCTGTCTGTAGAGGAAAATCTGCGTGCATGGTGAAATGGTTTTGCTGGCTCCTTCTCTGACCTGATTTTGGATCTGGTCCCTCAGTGACGAGATCACTTTTCTGGAACTTCAGAAAGGAGCTGCAAAAAGTTCTACTGGTGACCTGTTCTCGTTAAAAAAAAACCCAAACAAACAACCCCACAAATTATATTCCTTATAAACAGGCTAACACAATGTCTGGTGTCTGCCATATGGAAGGACTGAGATGAGCTCTTGGTTAGATGTATGCTAAAGATTTTCTTTGGAAGCACCTGGGAAACAGAACCAAATCGGCCTGAGAGGAATTGTTAACCCCTTTGCCTGAAGTAGGCCATGCTGATATGTTTCATAGCCAAAATAAAAAAAGATAAATCTGTAATTGCTTTTTCTTTTTGCCTCTTTTTTTAAATAAGATCAGATTTTTGTTGGGTTTGTGGCAGCATTATGGTGTTTCTCTGTTTGCCACACAGGTACTCAGGGTGGCATCAGGCTGTATATGCAGGAGTTGATAGCCATTACCCAGAAGGCTCTGCAGTCCCAGTCCTGGAAGATGAAAGCCCAGGGAGCAGCTGCCATGGCATCAATTGCCAAACAGACAGGCTCCCTTGTACCGCCACATCTGGGAATAGTTATCTCTGCCCTGCTGCAAGGCCTGCCAGGGAGAACCTGGACTGGGAAGGTAAAAAAAGAGACTGGCACCTCGTGGATCACAGTGAACAGCAGCACACCGCCCTTGGGCCAGGAAATGCGATGTTCTGTGCTGCAGAGCAGCATGTGTAGGAAGTCTGCCTTATGCCCTGCATTTAGCAGATATAAAAATGACATGGAGGATAAGTAGATAGAGTTCATGTGGCTTTAGTCGTTGGGTTCCTGCTTAGATTACTTGCATTGCACCATATTCTAGCCTTGAGGGGTACTAGCTTGTGCTGCACAGGGGTGCTGCAAGGCTCCTTTCCGCTGCCAGTTTACTGCAGATGGAAAGCCAAGTCCACTACAGCAGAAGTGGTAAGAGCCAGACATCACTTCTCTAGGCTGGTGTCATAGGCATATTTCCCCACTACCTCTCACAGCAGAGTACAAAGGTTTTGCTTGTACAGCAGGACTGTGCCATTTGTCTGTGTAGCATTTCTCAGTGCTATCTGTTTTACTTGCTGCAGGAGGAGCTGTTAAAGGCCATTGCCAGTGTCGTCTCTGCATGCAAGTAAGTGTCTTGAAAGAAGCGGTAGTCTCAGAAAGTGACATCTCAAAGAAGGAGGTTGTTGCACAATGTTGTTGCCTGTCTGGTGTTAGGGAGACTGAAAAGCACCATCCTGACCTTGTATCGGCATGTGAGGAGTCTCTCTCCATTCTGCTTGTCAACATGTGGGTCACTGGTGAGAGCTGGGAGGGGCAAGCGATGCTTCTGACAGACCTGCAGAGGTAACGTAGGGCAAGGAAGAGGGTGCTGAGAGGCCAGAATTGCAAAGAAGAAAGAAGAGCCTAAGGGGAAGGATGGACACCTTAAAGGGGAAAAGATAGGAAGAGGTAAATAGAAGAGTGAGGGGGAAAGTACGTCGGAAACATATGAGGGAAGACAGGAAAGAAACAGGGAGAACAGACAGGGTAAGAGCGAAGAAGAGCATGGGAGTGTAACTTCTGCTGTAACTGTTGGTAGGAAGCCCTGTGCCTGGACACAGGAATTACCTCCTGTCTGGGAGAGGAGTGGTGTTTGGGAAGGGATTAATGTGGGTCTGACAGTTTCTGTGTGCCGTGTTTCAGTGCAGAGCTGCAGAAGTCAGTGCCTGGCCAGCCCACTGTCAATGATATTGTCCAGGCTGTCCTGAAAGAATGTCGGAAAGAGAATCTAAAATATAAGATGGTGGCATTGCGCTGTGTGGCTGGGGTGCTGCAGGCAACGAACGAAGACCGGTTCCAGGAGCTGGCAGAGATCATCTTTCCCATGATAAAGAAGGTGACGGTTCAGTTTCTTGAGTTTGCCCTCTTTCGGTGCAAAAGACCCAAGTGGTGACAGTCCATCTGATGCTGGACACATGCCAGGTTTCTGCCCAGGAGGCTGCTGGTGTGAGGGATACCCCACACTCAGCTAGATCCCTGGTGCAACTGAAAGACTGTTTGTGAGCCCCATCAGGGCTTGTACCTGTGCTGCCCAAATTCTGAACTGGCCCAACTGTTCTCTAGGCAGAGCCCTTCCTCTGATGTACAGTGCTGCTCTGATACAGCATTGGAAGTTATTTCCTGGCTGCTCTACAGGCAGCAAGAGACTTGTAGGAAGCTGTGTTAGGGTGCTTCTGTTTAGTATCAGCAGTGCTTCACAGCTCTGCAAGTGGGACTGGTATAGCACAGGCAATATAGTTTGGGTGCAAGGCCAGAGAGCCTACCGTGCACTTCTGCAGGCTGCCAGCAGCGCCAGAGCTGCCGGTGGCTGTGGGGAGCCTGTGCTGCATCTGTGTGGAGGCACCAAGAGGTTACAGGACTGGTGGGCACAGAGTGCAAGGGAAGACTGAAATGCACTGAAGTGTGTGGCTAGCCTGCCATCCTCCTTCTGTCAATCATACTGCCCCCCGTGGTCTCTGCAGAACTCTCTGGAGAGCATGGGCTTGAGTTTACCAAAGCATGATGAAGAGGATGAGGACATGAGGGAGAAGGAGCTGCAGATGGAGTACCTGATCTGTGCCTTCGAGACCCTGGGCAAAGCTTGGCCAAGGAGCCCAGAGACACAGCGTAAGTCAGCTAATGGTGTGCGAAGCAAATTTTCTCAGCTCAAACTGTTCCCTCTTAAAATTAAGAAAGGAAGGAGGGAGGGACCTGGAGATGGTGTGAGGAGTAAGGAAGATTTTGAGGAGCTGCAGGTTCTTGCTGCCTGCAGCTTGCAAGATCTTCAGTGAGAAAGTTGCCTCAACATCTTTCCCACGGAGTAGCCCATCCTTGGGGAACTTGCTTTAATGTCTTAAATTCACTTCACCAAACTGTTCTGAGTGTATGGAGACATGCAGAATGCCTGAGGTGGCTTGCTTAGTCAAAAGCAGCCTAGTTTTGCTGCTCACATTTATGTCTGCATTAAAGCTGTTAGAAGGTGGAGGAACTGGGTGTTCTGGGGGAAAAAAAACCAACCACCAACACCAAAAAACCAAATACGTTGCTTTTATTAGCATGCCAGAATGTGTAATGCAGCTGTTTATCTTCCAGTGGTTGTAAGGAGAGTGTTGATGTGATGGAGACTTTCAGAGTCCCTCATTGCAGGATGTTGACTTGGTCATATGCAGTGACTAGCTTGATGTCACTTGGAGGAGGAGCACAAGGAACACCTGGGAGACAGAACAGGAAGTGTTTCCCTTTGCCTTTCCCCACAGTAACACAATTACATTCTTATTTTTCTGTAGGTTGCTATCGCCAAGAGTTTTGCAAGTTAATGTGTGACCGTCTGAAACTCAGCACATGGAAAGTGCAGCTTGGAGTGCTACAAGCCATGAATATATACTTTCAAGGGTAATTCTCCTTTCTGCAATCCACTTTGTGTCTTTTCTTTGTTGCTTCAAACTGTTTAATGAAATTGAAGATGACGCTGGATTCTCTTGAGGAAGTCAAGCTGACTTCTGCCCGTGATACAGCATGTCTGACAGAGTTTCTGTATTTGGCAGGCTTATGCTGTTTGAGGAGGAGCAGTCAGACCCTGTGGCTTTGACAGAAATACTGTTGGAAACTTGTTCGTCTATCACACATTCTTTAGGTAAATGGACTTTTCCTGGTTTGTGGTTGATAATTAATTGCTCATTAATACATTCCTCCTGCGGGGGTTGGCTGGTATAGGGAGTGCAGCATAAGCATAAGCTCTCAGAGATGACATTTTGCTTTTCCTTGCACTGCACTGTGGTTATTCCGGTGTTGCAGTAGCTGTTCAGGACAGTACTGTGCAGGGTGCTGTGCACAGAGAAGTAAATTGGTGTGGTGCAAAAGAGTTCTGAAAGGGGAAGGAGAGGCAGACAGCAAACTGCAACCTCTCAGGTATGCAAATTGGAAGCATGGTAATTTTCAGAATGCAGAAGATGGACCCCACCTAATCCAGCTGTTACTGATTTAATGAATCACAAGCTTTCTGCTCCAGTTCGGACTTCTTGGATACATATGCATTGGAAAGACTCAAAATTTTCTCAGACAGCTAGCGCATGAAGCTCCGAGGCTTTGAGGCAGTTTGTGTTCTTCCTGGGCCAAGTGCCCATGGGGCTGTAAATGCTGCCATGTAATGCTGACGGTTGTGGGGCTCTTCATTACTTTGGTAGTGTTTCTGCTTGTCCTGTGACTGTAACAGTGTCCCAAGTCTCCTCATACCCACATGTGGCTACCAATCCAGAGACCCCTTTGGAGAAAGCTTCTTTGTAGCTATGAGTCCTCCTGGAATGAGACTCTAAGCAAGATTTTACCTCAGGAGACCAAATAACTTTTTGTGTCAAGCTTGTGCTTCTTGGCATAGAGTACCCTCACTTAATGGTACTTGTTAAAATTTGGATGGTTTATAGCCATTACAACTCACCAGAAGAACAGGCTGTTAGCGCACAAGTTGTGTGTCATCACGCTGCAGCTAGGCCAGCATTGTTCCCTTTCAACCCATGCAAGCACTGCAGTAGAGGCAGAGGAGACGCACAAGGTTTAGCTGACTCATCAGCCTCTAGTTGGTCACTTGCTGCCATTCAGCTGTGTCTAACTGGGGAGCAGTGCAGACTGCCGGCACAAATGAGCTTCAGTGAGCTGTGCTGACAGGAGTGGTCTGGAGACTACGGTGGTGACTGCTCTTTGTACAGTTAATGTGCCTTTGGTTCTCAGTGTGGTTGTGGGGTTTTTTTGTTTGTTTGTTTTTTAAATCCCTCAGAAAACAAAAGTTACACGTCCATAAGAACAGAAGCTTTGTCTGTGATACAGCTGCTGCTCACCAGACTGCAAGGTGAGACTTTTTGCTTGCCACCTGGGAGAGCCTCTTGTTTGGTAAAGAAGGCACTTGGCTGTGTGGCCTGGAGCCCTGGAGAGATGGTGTTACCTTCTGCTTGCAGCACTGGGTGGTTTTAGGGTGGTTGGGACTTGGAGTTCTGTGCTTGGTGACTCCGGAAACTTGGTTTGAAGTACCTGTGGATAAACTCAAGGTCTGAAGTACTGTTGCATACTCCTTGGGTGAGGAAAACATCCAGCAAGGAGGGTCCCAGGGAGAGCACACAGGACTGAGCGTGTAGTCAGATTCTGCTCTGTGTGCGAGCTCCGCAGAAGGGAGAGCTGCTGTTTGTGCAGAAGAGTAGTTTCTACCCTTTCAGTGCCAAGTTTAGTTCCTCATTCTTTAGGATTTAAACCTCATGGAACTTGAGAGAATTAGTCTAGTTAGGTCTCAAGGTCATGCATTTCCGCAGTCGTTCTGTGGTAAACGTTTCCTTTGGATTTCTGTTACGCTTTTCATGTTTCCTGTATTCCAGCAAAAATCTTACACTACATGGAGCTGTTGTGAAATGGGAAACATTTGGGTTTTCAGGCCCTTGTTTTCACATTACAGTCCTAAGACAGTAAGCCTAGTCTGAACAGACCTGACTCCCTGTGCAGGAGGCAGCACCGTGCACCCAAGCGTCCACTTGAATTTGCCTGCTCCTAGAAGAGCAGCGTGGACTGCAGGTGAAATGCTGAAGCAGTCACTCTTTCAGCCTGTCTGGGGATGGAGATGGCCTTTTGGGTTTTTTTGGCATTCTGGTATTTGTCAAGTGTCTTATCTGTCTCTACACAGAAGCTCAACAGTGGGAAAGCCTGACACCAGAAAGCAGAGAGCACCTCATTCATTCGTTGTCTACAATGGCGTCAGACAGCAGACCCGAGCTACAAGAGAAGGCATTTATATTGAAGAAAACACTTGAAAAGCTTGACTAAGTTGTAAAACACAAAGTGCCATGTAAAACAAAAAGAAAAAGTGCAGTGGTCTGAAAACCAAGTGGAAAAATGAAGATTATTCTGTAGCATGCATCATTCCTGGCCAAAATAGAAAATGCCTTATTCTTTTCCCCATTAATGTTGGTTTTACTCTTTTAAGCTGATGGTTAGTTCTTTTATCAGTAAATACCTCTAACAATCTGCCCTAGAATGTTTATAAATGTGCAACATAAAAAATGTTGAGGGCAAGAAGCTTTTTTTTTCTTTACATCGGCAAAAGAATGTTACTCGGATCCCCTTTGTACTTCAAAGGAATTGTTGAAAAATGACCAGCACAGGAAGTGAAAAGCATATTTGATTTTCACTTATGTCATGTGTTACCTGGTGTCTGAACAGTAAATCTTCAGGACTCTGCAGCAGAGCTAGTGCTTTTATCTTTAGAGAATGAAATGCTTTCCCTGATGAAGCCTGTGTTAAACTTCTGTGGCTTCCCAGGGGCAGGGTTTCCTCTGATACCCACCACTGCTTCTCCTGCATGCTCCTCCCTTGCAGCCCCTTGTCTGTGAGTTATGAAAGGCAGAGTACTGTTAACTTCACTCCTTCCTCCTTCTCTGACCTCAACATGGATTGACCGAGACTATGCCTCCCCCAGCTAGCAACCTCGGCCTCCCAAACTTAAATGAGAATTTTTTTCCTGAAAGGATGCACAAGAGAGCACTTTACTGAGCTGTGTGGGACAAAGTTGGGCCTAGTTGGTACCCAGGCAGAACACTGCTCTTCTCAAAATTGTTTTGCATGGACACTCCTCAGCTGCAGGAAGAAAAAAAAAAAAAAAAAAAAAAAAGAGAACAATCTTTTCTAGATATGTTTTTGAAGAGTGTTTGAAGTTTCCAATGACATGTCTTTCTAATAGTGGTAATGTTTTATTCCCTTCCTGTTCGTAACCCTGTTCTTGCTTTGGAAACCTGTAATGATTTAAACTTGTCGGTATTTGTAAGAAACTGAATCACCTGTCATTTCTCAGCAGCCCAAGTCATGCTGGTTTCTCAGAAATACTTTTTTATTTGCACTTAAGAAGAAAGATCATACCTGCATTAATGTGGAGTAAAATTGCTATATGATGATGTGGCCATGCTGCCTGTTTCCTTTTTGCCCTCCTCAGATAAAAGACAAACCTGACCACTATAGCAACAGACTTTTAACAGTGTAAAGTATAGCACTGCACCATAATCTGACCAGTATGTGTACAGCTTTTGGGGATAAATGCTTTGCTGATGGTGAAATACAATCATTAGTGTGGGCAATGGCTTTCAGCATAGGAAGGCTTGTTTCTTTTCTTACAGTCTGCAGCTCCTTCCAGATGCGATCTGTCAGGGAGAGGACTGCTCAGATAACATCACGTTTCCTCCATGCCCATTTATTCAAAATCAGGTATGCAGTACCTACTTTTCCCTCAGGTGCCATTTCCCATTCAGTGTTTTCTGGTACTGTAACAATCTCGTCATCCTGACTTGCTCTCCATGGGAAGGGAGGAATGTAATTTGTGCACACCTGTTAAGAACACGTCAGCAAGAAATGGGCAGAGCTGTCCCACTGTGGCTCTCCTGTAGCAGAAACCTCAGCGAGCACTATTGCATTGTACACTAGAACTGGTCAGTGGGCAACTCCTTGGTGCTTGGGAGCTGGTGCTATAACGTTTTGATTTACACTTTGTTGCAGGGAGCTGCTCTTTGTTTATGTGTAGTTTGAACTATTGAGCACAGTGTATGTTTTAAAATTTTACTGGGCAAATCACCCTGCGGTATCTTTAAAAATTTGCTTACCATGACAGTGTCATGAGTGCTCCTTTTTTTTTTGTTTTAGATGAGTATTACCAGTTATGCTTTGCTGTAGCAGTTCATTGTCTGACTTGGTTTTTTTTCGTATTGGTGAGTGACAGTAACAGAAAAGCAAGAGCCTCCATGTCTCTGGTAATCTGAGTTTTCACTGTGGACTGGAGTAATCAGAGGCAATGCCTAACACGGTCAGATGACCGCAAGTAGAATAACTGTAATTGCTATCAATAGCAACCTGAATTTCTGTATTGGGGATTTACACTAGAGGGAAGAGCATATTCTAGGAACTCTACAAACAGCTGGATTAACATCTCTGGCTAAGAGTGTTAGGAAGGTTAGAGATGGTATAACACTTTCTGAGTCACAAAGCAATATGTCTTTCTCGTGATTACAGAACAGATTCAGAGCTCCTCTCTAAAGCACGTGCCTATACACAAAACCTACCTGTACAAAAGTTAATTCAGTCAGAGGTTTGATTTCTACCCCCCTCACATTTGTAAACTTGACAGGATTTAAGAAAAAAAAATAAATAATGAATAGATGTGGCCTTCCTAGAGTTTTTCCTCTAAATGTGATTGCACTATGTAAAACACACTGTACTTTGCCCAGTGCGGGCATTTCTTGTGCTGCTGCAATGCTTTGTATACCTGGAGTGCAGTGCGCAGACTTGACTCTAGCACTCACATTCTGACTTACAAGCTGTTGCTTAAATGGATGTATATTGAGAAAAGTTTTCTAACGTTGCAAGATCTCCATCAAATTCACTGCAATCTGTGCTGTCAAAAGTATGTGAATGGTCTGACTGAAAGAAAAACCCTCTTGCTTACCAAAAAGGTAAAACTAAATAAAGCTGCATGACCTGTTCTTTGAAGTGACTGGTAGTGGTTTTTTCTCCCACTGCAAGTGTTTTACAGTATTCAAGTGGAGCACTGGGCCATCCCAACTGTGGGTATCAGCTGTCCAGGCAGAATGCATGTGCTGCGGACTGCAACACCTGGTTAGGAGGAACTGTGTCAGGTTGCCTTTTAAGCAACAGCTTTGTCTCTTGCAACCCAGCAGTGTTAATTACAGAACATGTATACAGAAAATGGAATACAATTATGTATATATGCATGTGTATATATATATATGCAAGATGAGACCACGAGATTGAAAGTTTACATTTACTTTAATGATATTTAAGAACATAACATTTCCAAACTATTCCAGACAGACACATTCCCTGCCTCCCACCGCAAACCTCAATTACATTTATCTCTGAAATTGCCTCAGGGGGGAGGAGGGAATACCTCCTTCGTGCATGTTGGCCGCCATCTGGAAAGGTGAACATTATCACACCATACACCCCCAAAACACAGAACCTTGCTGCTGCTCGTGGTAGGTCCGCATCCCTTTGTCATAGTGCAGGTTGCTGCAGTGAGTGAAGATCCTCCATGTGGGCAGCGTGACTAAAGTTTGCTTTCTGCTGCAGACAGGTTTCCACTAGCAAGGGCAGCAGGATAACATTATGTTGTTTGGGTTCACTACTTAAGGAAGACAAGGGAAATTAAGTATAAAAAAAAAATACATACTATAAAAAGACATCAGCATTATCTGACCTTAGGCACAGATGGTCATAGAAATACAGATTCTCTTGCCTCTGATGTTTAAAATACATAATTAAATCAAATTACTGAGAAATACAACATGGTGCTTAATTCAGAGTAGGTGCTGTTCAATGAAAAAGTGAGAAAGGCAAACAACACAACCTGATGGTTTACGTTGAGATGCTGCTAAATACTGAGAATTAATTTTTAGAATCCCAAGTTAATTTTTAGAATTTTTATAATTTACAGCACTGATGTAAGATACAGATGTGAACTAAAGGCTGAGACATAAAAGAGTATTTCAAGATTTAAAGTACTTCTAAAAAAGAATTAAGAGTGTCTTCCTGGCCTAGCTACAGACAGAAAGACAGAGAACACTTAAGCAGCTGTTGCTGCACATGAAGGGCCAGTGAGTAACTTTCCTGGTTCTGCAGCCCCTCTTTTGTCACTCTTTAGGTACTTTCTGGGCTTTCTCAAGGACAGATGCATTCTTTCTTTCTTTAAGCTGACTGTGTCTTGTGACAGTGGATACACCATCCACAAACTTGGTCTTGTAGAGGACATTGGCATTGCTAAACATTCCATCCTTCAAGGACACCACAATAAACTAAAAACAAAGCAGAATTTAGTATTATTTATATATATACATTATTGAAGTATATATAGCATTTATAGCATTAAAGTAAATACTGCCATCCAAATAAAGACTTTAAATAATATTGGAAAAGGCTCTCAAAAGGGAATTCCTTTTACTTTATTCAGCTAATATCTTGATATTAATCAGATAACTCCTCAAAAAGTATTCTAAACTTTAGATGAAGAGCAACAGAATGTACTAAGCAGGTTAACATACACCCACATGTGAGACATTTTCTGCAGCTAGCGATGTATGGGTCTGTCCATATCCCAGCGCTTTGGCCTGGGATACAGGCCACAACGCAGAATACCAGTTCATGGTGCATCCATCACTGGAAAAGAAGTGTTGCTATGGATTCTGTAAGGATTCAGGGTCTTTCATAGTCTAAAGATACTGCTCAAATTATATTACAGTACTGCTTAACAAATGTTCCCCTCCTCTCATTAATTTGGAAAGGTCATGTCCTACCACCAAACAGAAACTAAGTTTCTTCACTCCTACAGATTTTCTTCATGCACAGGCCACAGTGATCCAGAGATTCTTTTGACTAGTGCCTGGCTTACTTCAACAGGGTCAAAAATTAAAGTATTTTTAAGGCTCAGGTTACAGAACTTGGGGGGGTGGGAGAAAAAAATCACAGTGTGTGGGTCATGCCTGAAATTGATTGCATCACAGATACTCTTCCCTATTAATACAAATAATATAAGTTACAGTTTTTAGCCACTGCAGCAACAGCTTACATTAAAACACAATGTTTAGAAGATTCACAGTTCCACATCGTCAGTGTAACTTGCAGTTTAAATAACCTAGCCATACAACAGACAACTCTGGAATAAAGTACTCAGACAGCTGAGACTCCTCAGTGGCAGACTGCCTCTGAAAATAACTAAAGTGTATAAACAGATGATCACAGTAGTTTCAAGTTCATACCTGGGAACGTCTGAAATGAGCATGAAGCATCTGGCCAATATTCTGAGTATGAGAGAGATCAAGAGCTGCATCCACTTCATCCAAGATGTAAATTGGGGCAGGTTTGAAGAGAAGCATGGATAAGATCAAGGACAGAGCCACCAATGATCTAATACAGAGAAGAAAGTTATGTTTTGCCCTCGTTTGAGAGACTTTGACTTGAAAACAATTTGGTAGTAACAAAATTCTCCCTCAAAAGCAGATTTCTGCTGTGAGTTCTGAAGAGACAAAATGACAGCTTCTGCTACAGCTTCTGATTTCAAAATGCGAAGCCTGAAGTGACGTATGTTACTTCTCTTTTATCAGATTCAGGTTAGATTTGTGGTGATATTTAAAATCACACTGTTGCTTTACCTATTCTCAATTCTGAATTTTTTAATGCTGTTTTTTAATGTACAGCTCTTGAAGCATTCTGTCCTTGTGAAAGTTCTCCGTCTCGCCTCTTCCTAAATTCCATTTCTGTTCTTCAAGTTGTTAGATTTTTCCCTTAGCAGTTGCAAAGAAGCACATCCCCTACACAGCAGCTGTAATCACTGGAGAAGAGAACTGTCCCCGTGACACTCCTTTGACACCGTGGCAGAATCTGTCTGCATAGGTTTTTGAAACTACAACTCAAATGCTGGAGCATTTTATTCAACAGTACCACAGTACTACCTAGAGTTAACTGCAGTTTTCTCATTACTTAATTTTTTCTCACTTCTCCGGAGTAAAATCTATCTTGGCATACAATATTGTATGCCAAGTAACGCATTCTTTCTAAGTTGGATGCTTCTTTGAGCTGAGCTGAATTAATAATGCTTTCAATATTAAGTCAGGTTGGAAGGAGACAGAAGTCCCCACTTTGACTATGGAAAATACTAATTTTTTGCTTTTCTGAGCTATAATTAGCTAGACATATTACATACACAACTGCAATGGAAAACAAAAAAAAAAAAACCACACAAAGTTCACCAACCTTTGTCCTCCGCTAAGCTCCGTTAAGTTTTCCTTCCAGGTGTTTCCTAAGGCAACTCTGAACTCCAGGCCATGCAAGACATCCTGGGTTTTACAGGGTACTAGCATAGCTTTGGCTTCTGGTAGAAGCATTGAGAAAATTGAACCAAAGTCTTTGTTCACCTAGAAGTCAGACCACAACAAAAAAAAAAAAAAAAAAAAAAAGTATGTGCATGCTTTGCATCAAGAGCACAAACAGCTAAAAACTTAGTGGGGTAAGCTTCACTATGCTCTAGACTTCTTGCCCTGTTTAACCCCATGACTTCTTATGTCTTGAAGATTAACACGCAGAGGACGGTGAGAAAATACTAGCATATGGAATTAGTACAGAATTCTCTCTGTACTGAAAAAAAAAAGCAACACCAATACACGTGTGTGTGTGTATATATATATGCAACACCTTATACCAAGCATTTTAGAAGGATTAAATGGAAGAAATATTAGAAGGCTTTTTTATGCTATCAGCCAGGGAAAAGGTTATGCCCCGTCTCAGATTTATTAACTGGTAAACTGTGATTTCTCCCAATTAAAGAACTATTGAAAGTATATAAGCACCTTGCAAAAGGCACACACTAGCATCTTCCCCCCTCTTTTTCTTCCCATGATTACTTAAACAATACCTAGGTATTGGATGGGATGCAACTTTGTAAACTCAGCGTAGTTTCCTAGGTCAAAGAATGTATCTGAGAACGCACTTTGTATCCGAGAACGCACTTTCTCCACCACCCATGATGCTTTTAAACACAATTCACTAATTTCTGCCAAACAAGATTTTGCAATGGAAAGGTACCATTTTGTCAGCGATACCTTCGGTATGGGCAGTAATAATTAAAACTGATACTTCATTTGTGAGCAATTTAATCTTAGATATCACTGATCTTTTCAAAGGCCAAAAAGTACAAGTTCTCCTGGTACAGCAGAAAACAATGTGTCAGGCTTTCTGTATAGAAAGGGAAAGTTTTATAATTTTGTTATAGCTCACGATATGAGAGAATTAGCAAGAAGGCAGAGTGCTTAGATAACAGAAACATTAATCAGTTGTTGCTCTATTCCAGTATTACCTACCCCATCAGTGACAGGCACAGTAGTAGCCCAGGTCCACAGCCCCCATTGTATGGGGCTACACAGAACCTGAAGATTTTAACTCTGGTCAAACACTAGTTTAAGCAAACAAAAAGCAAAATACACCGCATTACTGTTTTGTTGAACTTCCATGTGAGAGACAGTGATTTCAGCATGCCAGTAGCTTGACCTTCTTTAAATTTTTGTGGTCACTAGAAAGTAATGATAAAAGTAGTTTTGCAGGTTTGATTACATCTTTACAATTCTCAGAGAATTCCTATCTTTTTCTCAAAAGTGAGATGAAATAGGAGAAATGAAATGGTTGTTTTGTAATTTAAATACAAGGGAGATCAGTTCTGGAAACAGGCTTTTTTTTTTCCCCCCATGGAAATACACAAAACAGTAATCCTATCTAAATCTGGTCCTCTGCTAGAATGTGAAGATCAGATTTCAAGTGTCACATACCTTTTCCCAAGCAATTTGTAAAACTTCATTTTTCTTCTGGTCAAGCTCTTCAATAGTTTCAAGAATTTTTAACTTGTCATTCTCTACAATTCTTTTTTTCCTCATTAGGTCATTGTACTGGTGCAATGAGAAAAGACCAGTTTCAGTGAATTTTGGCACAAAATGTATTTCAGCACAATCTTAACAGTTTCACTGTTTACCTTTTTTCTAACTATGAAATAGCCATTAACTGCAAGATTGAAATCCAAATAATTCATTTAGCTGTACACAGGACTTAAGTTTTAGGAAATTATTTGCAAATTAAAGCATCAGGATTTTCAACAATCAGCAAAGGGGGAAGACCAACATTACTCTGAAAAGTGGCACTTCCATTTCAAGTTAATCATGTTTCATTTGCTTTTCCACAGAAGAAAGGGTGCTTCTGGAGGCTGAGAGGAAGAACAAGCCAATTCTAATGAAAATAGTAGAAAAGCTGGGAGCATCATTCAATGGACAGTTTTGAGACAATCCTGGAATAGCCTCAAAATACAGATGAATTTGAGACAACCCTGGAACACCTTCAAGCTATCATGCTTGAAGATGAACAGTGTTCTGATCTGCAACCTTTAATAAAGCATATAATTCTCAGCTACTGTAATGGATACCAGAAAGCTTGCCTAACGCTGCTGCTAACTCAGGATGGACTGGGGTAGGGAACAATGGAATTAATTCTTTTTATCATCCAAAGTAAAGATTACACATAACTTAGAAAACTAACGCACACGTGACTAGTTGAAAGATATAAGATTAGCATAAAAGACCTAACAAAAGGTTTCCTGCTATCTCATGAAGATTTAGTTCTATTTTCAGTATATTCAGAAACAGAGCATATGAAAAGACAAAGCTATGTTATACATAATACCATATACCCAAGCTGCCCAATCTTTATACATTAAACCACGGAGTGTTTACCCTTTCCTCTGTCTCAGAAAGCATAGTCATAGCTTTCACGTTCACATTCCTTCCCAACATCTCTTTCTTTGCCTGCAATTTCTGCATCTCCCGACCTGCTGCTTTTGGATTGTTAATTTTGAAGTCATAGGCTGTGTTTGGCTGACCAAAAAGTGTTTTCTCTGAAGCTATCCACTCATGCTCTTTCAGCATTTTGGTCACCTGGAAACAAGAAGATACATTGAGGCTTTTTCCTCCCCACTCACCTTCTCAAACAGGAATTTAAAAAAAAATTATCAACCAACCTCCTGAAATTACATTAATTCTTCTAGCCCAACACTGCACAGGTGCATACCTTTAAAATACTTCATGTGATTTCCAGCACTATAGATGAAGCAGGATTTTAAGGAAGCTTTCACATATACCCATCATGTTTCCTTGGAACACACTCTTCTGTATCTGGACTAAGCCACTGTCCCTATATCTTGGGATTAGCTTCTTTAATTAGTTATCTGATTTGTCCATACAGTCAGAATGTTCTTCTCAATGATCACCTCCTCACTGTGATCTACTCTATTATTCCATAAAATAAGCTGTCTTACAATTTACAGTTTCCACCCCTTCTTCCTAGGATAAAACTCTTCACATCAAGAGCTGCAAATGTGACGGTGCTTATTAAGATAAAAAGGCTTATTTCCTCTGCATGTGGCAAGGGAAATGACCACTCTTGGTCACAAGATTAAGGAAAGGCACAGTTCCGAAATACCTTGGTAGCAGCACCTGCAGCCTCTTGTTGATGTTTGCTGATGTCGTGTTCTAAAGCTTTAGCCTTAAGCTGTAATTCATTGTGTTGTTCTGTGTATTTTGCTCTCTCTGCAGACTTGGCTTTAATTGCTTCATCCTGTAACGCAATTAATTCCTTTTCCTTGGCCAGCTCCTCCTGCGATTTCTTTAGAGATTCCTGAAAAGCAAATCCAACAGCCATTTATTAGCTTCTTTTAAAGGCTGGTGTTAAGACAGTTGTTAGAAGGACACAGAAAGGAAGGAGAAAAAAATTCACATGTGGTAACAAACCCAAAAAATAACTACCCAGGCTAGACACAATTGAGTGCTAGTAAGACAATCCAACAACACACACATTATAAGACATGATCCCCTAAAGCTCTAATTCAGTAACATCAAAATAGATAATCAAACACAGTGTTCATTTTTACCTTTATCTTGGATACCTCAGCTGCCATAGCATTAACTTCCTCGTGGTAGGACTGGATTGCTTTATCTGCAGCTGCTATCTGTTGTTTATAGGAGGCCTGTTCTTGTTTTAGCTCTTCAATTTCCAGAACTAGAGCTTCAACTTCCTAGAGAGATGTTTCCAAATTTATTAGTTGTATTTAACTGGAAAGAATTAAGATTCAGTGTAACATAGTAAATGCTGTAGAATATTAACAGTACCCATTCTTCAGCAAGGGGGCAATCTCACAAAAAAAAAAAAAAGAAGCATCAGCAATTTCTATGTCAGATGTCAGGATGGAATAAATATAATTAAGTTCCAAACCTGACAGTATTAAAACTTCAAGAAGAATCAAACTTTCTGATTGTTGGCAATTTTCTCAATGTCAAAAGTGGTTGCAGTAAAGATTAAGTTTTACCTGCTGCTTTTCTTTCATTTTTTTGCTTGAAGCCTCTGCCTTTTTCTTTGCACCGTCTAGTTTCTGCTGGGCATTTTTTAGTTCTTTTTCACATTCCGCTTTTGCATTTTTCATTTTATTCTCTAATACCTTATATTTATCTTCTGCTTTCTTTTGGCTCTCTTCAGTTTTCTTTAATGTCTCTTCACACTCCACTGAATCAAGAAGTACAGTACTGAGATTGAGCGTAGTTCTTATCTTTAAATTTACATAATAAACTCCAGTATCTAGCAAATGTACAACCGTTTCTTTCTGTTAGCGGTGAAGATGGATTTATTTCAGTTGAAGACAGCTATTTCAGTGATTAGCCTAAGACAGTATGTGTTGTTACCAATTATTGGTAGGGCACCAAACAGACAACCAGTCATTAAAATTAATAAAAACAAGCCTTTTTTCTTTTTTTTGACAGGGGCAAGTATATGCCAAACCACATGATCAAGAAGTAATTAATCAGATTGCTACCTCATAAGCTATCACCTCATCCCTAGAATACTATGTCTACACATGCATCACGTCTGCCCCTCTTTTCTTTAGGTGTTTTACTTACTGCTTAATTTGCTTCCTTTTACAGTTTTCCTTAGCTATGTGAACAGTACTTCTTTCCAATACTTTTAGTTACACAAACAATATTGCTAACCTTAAATACATACAGAAACAGATGGCTTGGAAAAAAAAGTAAAGATTATTCAAATATGGGATCAAACCCATTTTAAAACTTCCCTGGCAAAGCTGTTTTTCCTTTTGTTGTAAAGTATATCAAACACCTAAGGATATAACCTTTACTACAAGGGAATGACCAACCTTATGCAAGTCTACTGTGATTCTGTATTTTGTTACATGTTCCAAAATATAGACACAGTATTTTCAAAGCAAAAAATGTTTTTTTCTTAAGCAAGGATTCTGCTACTCAAACAGCTAAATACCCAGTTCATTCTCAACAATTATTTTGCAATTAAAAGATAAGGAACACATTTGTCACCAATGGTTTTCTTCAAGGCAAGCAGCTCCTCCTCTTGTTTGTGATAAGCACTTTGATGAAGCTTTGTTTTCAGCAGCTCTGCTTCCTCAGACTTCATCTCCCACTGCTGTTTCAATTGCCGGTACCTTTGAAGACAGTAATGATATGAAAAGTACCCAGCACTTCAGTTTCAAAGTTGACATAAGTAGATAGAAAAGTGAGCAGATAAATACTTACATTCCCCTTCTAATGACAGAAACAGTGACAACTGTAAGTCAAATGAGCTTAAACGCAAGAAAGCCCGATACAATTTCTTAAATAGTAATTGTGAAGTTTGTAGGTATCTAAGTTATTATATATGTAACTCCTGGTTACATAGCCCTAATACAATATGTCAAAACCAAACAAATGCAACACATGGAATTTGGCAACAATTCAGAGCTTGTATTTTTTTGGAACCAGCAGCATGGCAAATGCTAGGCTGAATGATTAAAGAAAAAAATACCTAAAGGTAAAACTCGTTTCTTCCTTTTGGTCATATTTGTGGAAGTCTATTATGACTCAAAACAATCTGAAAAATAAATCCAGGTGGTAGGTAGCATGCTACATAACACTGTCTCTTTATGGGATTTTTATAGACCTGACTAAACGTATTTTTATATTCCGTCTTTTAATAAGATCTTCAGTAATTAGGTAGCTGAAAATCAAATAAACTTAAAATTACTTACAGTATCACTCAGATACTCCCCTTTCGTATCTTTGTGTTTTCTTGGGAGAAAAATAAGAACTATCACAAACCGAAATTTTGTATGGGGAGTTACAAAATACGGCTGGCACAGATTCATTCTTCAGCAGACTTCATGAAACTTTGGAAAACTTAAGTGATTTCAAGTAGACATCATTGTATGCCTTTTTTTTTTCCCCCTGTCGTATCCAAAAACAAGTTTTCTTGCATGTATTATCTAAAAACTGAATTTTGTTGACTGCTGTACTTACAAATTAAACTGGGTTTTTTTGTTGGTGGGGGGGGGCGGGGGAATAGAGAGGAAGAGAATAATTTTCTGCATATTACATTCTCAACAGGCCCTACGCCCTCCAATAAAACCTTTGTATTACAGTTATTCAGTCATGTAAGAGAAGTTACAGACATTTTGTAAGGCAAACCTTACTTTTCAGCAACCTTCTTCAACCTTGCCAGCTCATCCTCTACAGTCCCAAGTTCAGATTCCTTTTCCTTGAGTTTTGCTGCAACATTTTTCATTTCTTGAAGGTTAGACAACACTGATGTAAACTGTAAGCACCCACCTGTTCAGTGAAAAAAAAAGTCAAGTCAAGCTAATTGGAAGTAGACTAGTGGATACACCACTGGCAAACAGCATATTCTAAATGTTAATAATGATGCAGAAAAATTTGTTTGCACAGAAAGGCAGCTTAAGTTCTCAATGGAAAAAGACTACCTCCTCTGCTAAAGTATTTAATTCTGCAGACTGACTGTGCATTTCTTGTGAAATCAACTAACTTCATAATTTATGCAGTTACCTGAAACTAATCATGAATTACTTCAAAAAGTACCTGAATTCAAAGCACTTCTTCCAGGAGAATTACGTAGCCAAATAGGATTTAAGTATTTAAAATCTAAACTACTTCACGCAAATAGTTTGCCATTCATTTTTTTAGTCTAATCAAATCTTACTTCAGCTCAAGACCAACAAATCTTTGCTCAAAGAGATATTAGCCTCACTACGAGTCTAAACAAAAAGGTTACCTTCGTTTTTATGAAAAACATGCAGAGAAGTAAACAAATCAACAGACACACAGTATTATTCTAGAAATAAAACCAGCAATTGCCTCCACGCAGAGTGCCCTGGGGGTCAAACACGTCTCCATCAAATGTAATACTTCTCATCATTATCCTTTTGTCAAAGGTCACTCTCTTAGCATTTTCCATGTTATTACAGACCAGTGTTGTTCCAAAGACATACTCCATTGCTTTCTGCAGTTCAGATTCATATTCAATCAGATAAAGGGCTAAATACACGTTACCATGACCAGCCTAGAAATCAAATGAAATGCAATTAGTATCCCTTAAGGTGTAAGAATTTTCAACTTGAATTTCTGTCTTCTCTTGATAAAAACTTTCTAAAAACATCATCACATTTTAAAGGCATTTCAGTTAAAAATGGAATAATGAATATCCATTGAAACATCATGTAGCTGAAAGGATACAAAGGAAAAAAATAAAAATCAAGAAATCCTCAAAGCCTTTAGAAATTCTTACCAGTACTACCATTAAGAAGCTCATGTTTTTAGTAAAGAAACAAAACTAAAAAGGTACACAAACAAAAGATTGTAAACAGTATATTTATTTACATACCAAGGTTTCGGCCAACTTGATTTTCTCTTCTTTAACACACCTGGCTGAAATTTTGTTCAGTGGAATGATGGTGGATCGACACTTTAGTGCACCCTTTTCTAAAAGCTTTTTGCCAGTAACCTCAAATGAGAGACAAAGTATACAGAATCAGTTACCTCTTCAGGTCAAGTAAGGCAATAGGGCATTGCAAGAGGACTCTATCGTTGCCACTACATATGCACGACACTTACTCTAATTCAAACACATGCATGGGCCCCAACCACTTCTTACAGAATTCAGTAAGAATTCACATGCTGGCTAACCCTGAATCACACAATCTGTACTGAATCTCTGTACTGAAGTAATAAATATACCTCTGTGTCCACAACAATCTGATAGAGTTTCCCTCCAGCCACCGCTTCCAGGGCTTTTGCTTTGGATAGATCTTTCACAGTAAAAAGGTGCACAACAGGGCCTTTCACAGAATTCACATTCCAATTTTTTTCTGGATGCCTTAAAATAAATTTAAGTTATGATAATCACATTTGTTTCTGTCCCACACATCTTAAAAAAAGTTATATTTAATAAATCATACTGCTTATTATACAGGTGTAAGACATTCTAAATTCTATCAGGAAAAAACCCACAGAAAATCATTAGATTAAGTACTTCAGGGCAAGAAACCTCCCAATAAAATATCAGTTACAAAGAAACATATGGTACATTAAACATATGGCACTTCTGATTTTGGTACAATTTGTTCACGCAATTTTAAAATTATTTTAACTGCAGGTTCTATTATTAGCACAGTTATAGGAATATGTTCAGACCGATTATTATGTAAGCAAATACATATAGGGATATATATATATGTATGTATGTATATATATTTGATTGGCAGGAACAGATACAATGCTGACCTCCACAGCACAAGTCTACTCACAGTCCTCAGGCAGGACTCTGAAAAGTAGTGATTATGCATTTTTGCAGTTTAGGCCTTTGGATTCTACTATTTGGGTTCTATTCTATTCTGTTTGGTTTCAGCTACTGAAGTTGCAAACACCATCATACAAAACTTTTAAATTCCAGTGATTTTTATGTCTGTCACTTAAGAACGACTGTATCACTTTCCCTGCTGCCCATTAAATCAAGTAGCATTTCCTGACTTCCCTGCCCCACTCCCCCCTTCAACTGCATCAAGTTAAGATAGTCATTATTCACTGGTACTAAAAGGAAAGCAACAGCTAAGCAATTGCTGGAATTATCCTGCAAGTCCCATAAGCCAAATAAAATGCCCCAAAAAGCACTTTGAAGTGTCTTTCAGGATGACACCGAGATCTTACTTGTATTCAAACTGTAGATGAGGAAACTTTGCGATTAAGCTTTCATGGTGTTCTCTCAGTCGGCTGATGTCACGAGTCAATGCCACTTTCTCTGCTAAAAGGGCTTCTTCTTTCTCTTCTGAACAGTTGAGCACAAGCAGCAAATACCCAGGGCACAGAAACCTATTAGCTTAAAAACTGGTACGCTACACTGTATCTACATAGATGTAGAGAATACTTTAACACTTTCTAAAATTCTTTGTAAATTTCCAGTTTAGACAAAATAATGGCATCACAATACCAAATATGCCAAAGAGAGAGTTTAAAGTCTAATGTGCTTCTGAATGTCATTCTGGAATATCAATTTACAGTTTTGATAGCTTCTGCAACAAATGTTACCTGGAATGAGAAATGAACTTTAAGAAGTGCTTTAAGGTAGAGAAAACCATGAATGAATAGGCAGGTTAGTCACCTTTTCCATCCACGTTTTAGATCAAATTTAAATTTGCCAACAAACTTTAAAGCATTTGGCCTAAACTTTGCAAAAAACTATTATTATAACTAGAGAAATGTCTTTGTGTATGAAAGCAGCATACTTGGTTTTTCAGTTCCTTCTTGTGTTTAGTCTGGCTAGGATGGAATTTACGTTCCCCCCAGCAGCCCTCATAATGCTGTGCTTTGTACTTCTAGTAGAAAGATGGTGGTAACACTCCAGTGTTCTGACTACACCAAGCAGTGCTCCCGCAGCATCAGAGCTGTCTCTCCAACCCTGGCTCCAAAGGGCAGTAGGCTGGGGCTGGGCAAGAGGTCGGGAGGGGACATAGCCAGGACAGTTGACCCAAACAATAGTCCATACCATATGAAGGTGTGCATAACAATACAAGTTAAGAGAGAGGAAGAGGGGAGGGAGCATTCATTATTAAGGCATTTTTCTTCCAGAACAGCTGCTACGCATACTGAGGCCCTACTTCGCAGAAGTGTCTGGACATCAGCTGCTGATCAGAAGCAGAGACTATCTTTTTATTTTCCGTTGCTTCTGTGTCTGACAGAAACAGTACCAGCTGGCCCACAGCTGGCTGAGGCTGAGTCCATCAGAAGTGCTGACAGTGCTTCTGTGATAACCTGAAGGGGTAGAAACTGCTGCACAAAAGCATCTGGGAAAGAGGAGTGAGAATATGTGAAAGCAACAACTCTGCAGACACTCAGGTCAGTGCAGAAGGAGGGGCAGGAGGTGCCCCAGGCACCACAGCACAGGTTTCCCTGCAGCCCATGGTGAAGCCTGTGGTGAGGCCCGTGGTGAGGCAGGCTGTGCCCCTCAGCCTGCCCATGGAGGTTTACACGGAGGTGGATAGCCATCCACCTGCAGCCCATGGAAGGCCCCACACCAGAGCAGGGTGAATATGCCCTGTAGAAGGCTGTGACCTGGGGGAAGCCTGTGAGGCTCCTGGCTAGGACTTGTGACCCCAGCTCATGGGCAGGACCCACGCTGGAGAAGCTTGTGGAAGACTGTCTCCCATGGGAGGAACCCCAGGCTGGAGCAGGGGCAGAGTGTGAGGAGCCTCCCCTGGGGAAGAAGGAGTGGCAGCGATGGCGTGTGAGGGACTGACCGCAGCCCCCATTCCCTGTCCCCCTGCACCATGTGGGGGGGAGGAGGCAGAGAAAATCGGGAGCAAAGCTGAGCCCAGGAAGAAGGGATAGGTCAGAGGAAAGTGTTTTTAAGATTTGGGTTTATTTCTCATTATCCTACTCTGATAGGATTGGTAATAAATTAAATTAATTTCCCCAAATCGAGTAGTCCATTTTGCCTGTGACAGTAATTGCTGAGTGATCAACCTGTCCTCATCTCAACCCACCAGCCTTTGGTTATATTTTCTCTCCCCTGTACAGCTGAGGAGGGGAGCAATAAAACAGTTTTGGTCTACCTGTCCTCTAGCTGGGGTCAATCCACCACACTTCTATATTCCTCTTCAGATTCCCCCAAAAGTATGTACCAGAAGTCTGTACAGACCTTCATAGTTCAGCTTCTTCATTTGGTCCTCTAGTACTTCTTTTGTTTTTTTGACAGCTTCAAACGCTTCTTGGTCTTTCTTGTAGCCTTCGTCCATCTTTTTAACTTTAGCTTGTTTTGTCTTTAATTCTTGGCATGCATAATTCAACTTCATTTGAGCCTGTAAGGAGTAAGAAAACACGGAATCAAAGATCTTCAAAGAGATCCTTGCAGGTGTGGATTTAGAACACTTACATTAATATCATGTTTCCACTGGTTGCAGAAATGCCAAAAAGCAGCCTTGCATTTTGAAGGTAAGGGCACAGGTGTTTTGGAAATAAAAACATAAATCACGTATTTGGATATGGTAAGTCATGTTAGCACAAGAAGAGAGTCAGAGGAGAAACAAGGTAAAAATAAGGTGGGACACAGCTGCCCTTGTTATTTTCCCCAAAAGATTTTTTCCTTAACGAGACAAGCAAGGTGGACTTTTCAACTCTGAAAATTTAAATTCCACTGTAAAAACTACCTCAGCAGAGGTTTCTTATCTTAAGACAAAAGAAGTGGTGTCTGTTTCAGTTATGTGACTAGCACACAATTTAACTGAGGAGAGAATAGTTTCTTCTGAACTTTCCATTTACAGTATCAGGCATCTTTGTTGTGATTCCATTAAGTTTTACCGTAGAAATATCTATAGCATGAATGCACATGACCGAAAGCAGTCTTAATTTATTCCTACCCAAGACTGTCAGTCACTTCAGTACTGCGAGTCCTACTTTACGTCTCAAATGTCAGTTTCTGTACTTCCTCAGTGGTGTTACAGGTTTTCCCTATTTATGCAAGGATTTTATTATTTCTAATGACTTATTTCATCAAAGAGCCACCTTAATGTATAAGCTAACTTGTAAAATAACTTGTAGAGATAATTCTGCACATCTTTTCACTGACCTTTGTGCGTGTCATTTGGTTTTCAGACAACTCTCAAAAGAAGCAGGAAGACTGGTCTAAGACAGGCAGAGCTTTTATTCTTACCTGTTTAGCCTCTGTTGCTGCTTTGCTGATTTCATTTTTGCAGGTTATCATCTGCCCAGCAAGAGTAGCTTCTTCACCACTGTCACTGCTGGACAAGCCAGCAGACACTGCATTAAAATGCAGTTGTGCTGCAGCTAGAGCGTCTGCATCTTTTTCACTTGCTTCCTGTAGAGTATTTAGTGCTTTCTGTACCTCCTTTACCGCTTTCTCCTTTGACACTAGTACTTCAGACTCCTTCAGCAAAACAAATCGGGGGGGGGGGGGGGGGGGGGGGAGGGGAAAGAACCTGAGTCCCATCCATCCCATCAACTTTGCATTCATGCCAGTTAGATAAGGAGCTGTGACTAGTTTCATCACCTAAATTTCTATGACCCTTTGTCAGATTTTGTTATCTTATAATTTGTCTTTGCATGCTTTCAAGTGTGTACTTGCCCCATGAGCGCAGTGAAGATCTACAGAAAGACAAAATAAAGGAAGAGATGACAACAGCCCAAGAACTAGGAGACATAGCTCTTTCTTCCTAATATATAGAAGGTATTCTTCAGTTCTTTCGGATATTCATTCTCACCCTCTTGCATAAAAAAAAAAACCCATCAACCGTCAGAAATAGGCAATGTAGAAATTTCTCAAAATTAAAGAATACCCCATGTCCAGCGAGCATAATCCTTTTGAAGCTACAGGGATCTCTCCTGAGCTTAATGGAAGGTTGGCAGCTGTGAAGAGTTGCACTTTCTTTGTACATGCTTTACATTAGAAACAAATGTGATGCTACTACCTATGCTGCACAAAACAAATAATGCCCTTACCATTTGTTTCTGCTTTCCTGATGTAATTCTTGCCAATCATAGGATTTCTCTTATCGTAATAGGTAAGAAAAAAGTTGTCCCCCTCAATCTGAATTAAAGAAAATCATATACAGAGCTCTTACCTCCTCCAAACTTTTTATCAACTCTTTGTACTTAATCTCTTCAACTTTTAAGTTTTGCTTCTTGACATCAAGGGCACTTTGTGCTTTAGTATCAACTTTTTGAATTTTTGAAAGAGCATCTTCCAGTGAAGAGAGCCTACCACCAACTTCCTACAATCAGAAATAAAGGAAATTTAATTTAGCCTAAGAAATTAGTAGAAATATTTGCAATATTTCATCTTCTGTTCACAGCTGTATGTAGAGAAGATAAATAGCTGACCAAGTGGGCAGTTAAGACTCCAATGCAAACAGGTCAGAACATCTTTTCCCTCCATTATCCAGTAGTGGTGTTGAGTTATTTTGAAGACCCACACCATTCCATACCATGGGACACTGTCCCTGCACAAAAGCTACATTAGGCATCCAAACACCCTACGGGCCATCCTGTATCTAACCAATTTTACTGCATCCAAATATCAAACTTACTGTGTCCAAAAATCAGTCAGTACCGATTTTTGTTGAACAAGCACTTTCCACTTGAAGTGTGTTTCTTTGATACATCAACAAAAAAGGAGGAAAAAAAAAAATCTTCGGTAAAATTTACCATTGAATACAGAGTGGAAACACGAAGGCAAAGAGTTTCTATTCTTCAGTTATTACTCATCTACAGCAAGTGGAAGTAAACAATTTCAGACAAAACTTTAAATGGATGTCTTTTAGTCAACAGCTAAGAATGACAACAGTGTATAATCTAAACAACACACCAGAAGAAGATAAAAATTCAAGGGTATATTTTATATAAAATTAATTCACTTCTCATCTAACTCCTTGTAGCCAGATATTCAGAAAAGCACAACACTGTTCTCACTTACCTCATCCCTTTTCTTTTCCATCCCCACTATTTCTTCATTAAGTTGTCTTATCTTCTCTTCATTTTCAGCCACTGATTCACAAAGCTTCTCTATATTACCCTTCATTTCCTTTAATAATTCAGCAGAGGCTGTCTTTGTCTTTTCAGCCAGAACAAACTCATAAGCTATACAGAGGCGGCTTAAATGATCTAATGCTCGTACTACTTTTTGGTATTCTAGATATGCTGTTCGGTCCTGAAAAGGCAACAATAAAAAAATCTCTAAATATTCATGGAAAAATAATATTAAACAGGACTGTTACAGAAATCTCATAGAGTACTTCTACTAACATTATTATTTTAGATAAGAGTAAGGATTATCCATGTTACAATATTCAGTATTGTACACTGCAGGCCTGCTTAGGAAAATCTTACATAAAACACTACTCATACAATTGATTGTACAGCAGAAATACCACTTGGCACAAGGGGGTTTTTTAAGAACGAATATACGTTTTTATCTTCTAGTTTTACCTAGTTCTCTTGTTTTCTTGCTTTTCCCTACATCACCCTCTAGGACTTCCTGGAAGTCCTGAATGTCACTTCATCTGTATTTGGACAGAAGAAAAATTTTATCTTTCTTAAAAGATTCTATAAAGCTTGAAAACACGCTGTTGTTTTAGCCACCATATACTGGTTCAAAGTAGCTGAAAGTATTTTTTAGTACTTTAAGGGCCCTACCACTCTTCAACTTTTTCCATACCTCTTTCAGTCTCTCTAAAGTTGGAGTGATCTCCTCATTTAAGACCTGAAACACAAAACAAAACATTTATATTCCAATTTGCAAAACTCTCATATGTCTAAGCATGAATACCTACTTCTAGGTGCAGAAATTAAATATTCTACAAGTTAAAAACTACACTAGTTATTCAGTTAACTTCAATAAATAAAGACAGTATACTTTCAACACAGTACCGTTTCAATATCTTTCAGTTTGGCTTCCTTCTTCATTATGGTTTTCTGGACACCTATTTTCTTGGATTCATACATCCTAGTACCAGCTGCTTCTTCAATCATAGCTAAAATCTGAAATACAGCAACGCAACAAAAATTTGACGTTTCTTCTTATGTTAGATAGGTTCAACTCAGAACTGAGCTGAACATCTCATCCCCCTCTGACACTTTTTTTGTGTGTGTGTCTGTGTGTCCTGCCCCACCCCGAAAGTATTGATACCTGTCACTCAAAATGAATCCGTAAAACTTGATACAAAAAACTCCCACAACTTCCTTACCTCTGGTGGCTTCATATTTAAAACTTTGGTAATTCGACCCTGGTGACAGCAAGATAAAACAAGAATCATGTCTGTGTACCATGCAATAGTAATAAAAAAAAGTCAACACCAAACAAAAAACCCCACTCATTTTTATGCATTAATAAGTTCAAATATGAGGGTTTTTTTCCGCCTTCAAGGATAATCTGGTTTACTCAGCTGTTTTGCTCTTGGAAGTTCAAACAAGTCACCTCACTCAGCATGTTTGAAATGGCTTATCATCCACATTCCTGATTACATCTTAAAGGAGTAACATACATGTTTTCTTCTAGAGTCTTACTGAGTTGCTGATGTTGAATTAATCATAAACTGGCTTTTTGGAAAGTTAGCTCATATGTAAGGAATAGGAAGCAGAAAAGGCACAAAATTGCCCTTCCCTGCCTTCCCCCACCCCCTCCCCAAGTTGGGACAGTTCCACTGGAGACAGTAATCCTGCTCTGTTTTATCATTCCTTGCAAATATTTCAGGAATTGTCTGTTCCCTGTGTTGATGTTGATAAGGGTCTTTTCAGCCGGTCAGTTCTCTCTTTTTTAACCGTGGCTTAAGGCGGCAGGTATGTCAACTTAATATATAAAATTGCCTGACACGGAACACACATATTAGAAAAGAAAATCTGCCTTTTTAGCATAATAATAAATGCAAGACCTTTCTTACAGAGACAAAAGAGGAAAATAAAATTAGACCATGTTTCAGAAAAAGCTTGCTACATAAGGGCTACACAACATCTTGTGCTACAAGACACATGTTTTAGAGTCTAACTATGAAACCTTAACTACTTCAGACATTTGATTTTTACTTGATAAGAAGTTGCTTTTCTCCGATTAGGAAATTAAATGATCTTCCACCATCTACCCACCTCAAACTTAACACAACTTCTATTCCTTTTGAATTGTATAAGGATGCGCACAATACCTGCATAATGAGGAAGTGAGGGTTGTTAACATTAAGTCCAACAGAACAGAAGAGATCTTGCACACGAGTGTTGGTAGCATTCACACCATTGATAAGATACTTATTTCTACCACCAACGGCAATCTGAAGGAGGAAAAGAAATGGAAGAAACTGCAAGTGATTTGAACATTACTTGGCATTATGAGAATATAAACTGTAACAGGATACAAAATTGGAGCAAATCCCATATATTCTATCTTTGCATACACACATATACACCTACTATACAGAACATCCAAACAGATCTTGTGAGACTGAAGACATTTAAAGTATCTAACTCAAACATGAAAGATCAATCACCGAGGGCAATATGGACAAGAAAATTTCCAAAGTCCGCAAGTTTTCACTTTTTTTTAAAAAAAAAAAAATCGTGAGACATCTTCATCGGAAAATCAGAAATATAAAGGCTCTTTTGTTCTTGGAGACCAAATTTAACACACAGTTCAGATATTAAGAGGGAAATATTAAAGCAGAAGAAAAAGCCATGAAACAGAAAATTGGAACTTGCTTTAGAAACATTATTTCATTATTGTTTCTGTGCAAGTCCACAGAAAACATTACTGACATAATACATTCAACAAAAAAAAAAAATCGGAATTACATGGGAAATCAGGTGAATATTATCTAGTACACTGGATCTACTTTTATAGTTCGCATTACTAACTTCATCGTAGAAGCACTGCCTTAACTGCAAAAACTCAGGGACTTTAAAAACTACGGGTTTTTTAAATCTTGAAAAGTCACTCTGCTGAGCGTGGTAAAAATAGGGTACTAAGCAATACAGATACTTAAGACTCACCTGCCTAGTGACGATGATTTCATCATTAGCTTCAAATCCCAGTGGACTCAGTTGCTTGTCAGAATTATCAAAGGTAACAGACACAGTTGCTTTAGTAACTCCAGCTTGCCCATTTTTATAAACTAGGTCTTGTAAGTTGGAAGCACGCACCTAAATCCACAGAACAGGCAAATATTTTTTTTAAAACAATTAATTACACCGGTTCAGTGCACTACTGTAGGTTTTGGAGAAATTAATTAAAAAAATGCAAATCTAGCTGCCAATTTAAGACTGACATATGGGACCTGTATGGTGCTAGTGCTGTAAAACCACTGGCAAAATCTGTAGTTTTAGTGAGCTTCTGTACGAGATTCCTGTCAAAACCTGATGTTTAAAAGAAAAAAAACCAAGAACATTTATTATTCATAATGCATGTACTATTCATAATGCAGTTCACAGGGAAATTAATCAGAAAGTGTTTCTTGGAGGTTTGCTGGATTTGTCTACAACTGGGAGGTGGGGTGGATAAAAAAAAAAATAATCGCCTGAAGACAGATTCAAATTAACATCAAAGCCCACAATTTTTTCCTAAAAGTAAAGCAGATGTATCATCTTTCAAATAGCAGGTATTGCATGAAAACCAGCTTTTTCTTTTTTTGTGATGAAGCAGTTGGCCAAATGTTAAGAACCAATTCAGAAGTGAAAAAGTTTGCTACAAATAAACAAGTTAGTGCCTTTAGCTGCAAAATATCTTCAGTTGAGACTGCTGCCTTTTAAACATTAAACTAAAAATACCCACTTAAGCTGTATACTTTGAGCTACTGTAGTATATTGCAGAAACTGTAATTCAATCTTAATGTAAGAATGAGCAAGAATGACAGAAAAGGTCTCACATAATGAAAATCCAAATAAATAAAACCTTTTTTTTCTTTTTTCTTTTTTTTGGACAGAAACACCACTTCAGGTCTTCCAGTGGCAATTACTCAACAGAGTAAGATGAAACATTGCTGACACAAGACAGCCCTTTCTTAAACGCTCCCTTCTCTTTACCTGTGACAGACTGCTGATACCCAAGAGGAAACAGATTGAGTCCAAGATGTTGGACTTGCCACTGCCATTCAAGCCAGTAATGGCATTGAATAATGGGTCAAAGTCAGGAATTTCTGTCCTCTGAGCATATGACTTAAATCCTTCAAGAACAATTTTCTTGATGTACATCTTCTGTGTGTTCCCAGGCGACCAGGCAAAGTATCCCTCCAATGAGTATGAGCAAAGGTATCTGGATATTTCGAAGAAAAGGAGAAAAAGAGCAGCTGCAAACGAATCATATCATGCCAAACAAACAGCTCAATGTGTGAGAAAAGCTGAAAGAACACATGCCTTTTATAACAAAAATACTATGCCTTTATAAACGGCACATTCCAAGCAGACCCCGGATTCAGGAAGCACCCCAACAATAACCTGCCCTTCAGCATTTTTAAGCGACGTGACTTCACACAACGCTCATCACAACACTTCCACGATGGCTGTGGCATAACCCTGGCTCCTCGCAGAGCTGGCCGTCCGCCCATCAGCCCGCGAGAGGCAGGGAAAGGCCAGGCTCTCCCGGCACCGGGCAGGGGGGAACCCCTCCCTCCAGCCTGCAGCACTGCCACCGGCTCGGCCCCGCCGCGCCGGGGGGCTGAAGCCCCGGAAACCGACAGCCTCCGCTCTGGAGCGCCGTCAGCACAGCCCCTCCCCCACACCCCCCTCCCCCAGCCCCCGCCGCTACGGCGCCTGCCCCGCTGCTGTCGCCGATGGCGACGTGACTCCCCACAGCCCCGCGGGAGCCCCTGCCAAGCCGCCTCTACCGCCGGCGGGACCCCCCCCCCCCCACCTCGGCGGGACCCCCCCCCCCCTCGGCGGGACCCCCCCCCCCTCCTCGGCGGGACCCCCCCCCCCTCCTCGGCGGGACCCCCCCCCCCTCCTCGGCGGGACCCCCCCCCCCTCCTCGGCGGGACCCCCCCCCCCCCCCTCACCGCTCACAGCCGCCCGCGCCACTCACAGCCGCTCACAGCCGCCCGCGCCGGTTTAATTTCGGCGCCAAAAGGCGGCGACCGTTAGAGGAGGCGGCGCCTGATCGCGGCTACCCCGCCCCGCCCGCCCCCGGCCGCCCGGCGCGCCCCTCCCACCGAGGGAGGGCAGGGGCGGGGGCCTCCCCCCATCCGCGGCAGGCGGGGCCTGAGCGTGGCCGCAGGGCGGCTCCGCGGGCGGGACGCACAGTGCGCACGCCCGGGCCAGGCGGGTGTGGAAAGGCCTCTCCAGCCGCGCCCGGCGGGGGCGGGGTTGTGGCCGTCGGGGAAACGGCGGGTGTCGGTTTCGTGAGGGGCGGGGGCGGAGCCGCAGCTGTGAGGCCGCGGCCCCCGCGGTCAGAGCGGGTGAAGAGGCGCCTGGGCGGTAGCGTGGGGTTACGCGCGGCGCAGAGGAGTTTGAGCGCTAACTCCAGGCCACGGCGGGGCGCGTCTTTGTACCGCCCTTAAATTACCTTAAAATTAAGCAAGTGCAGTTTTGGACTTCAGCTCCCCCCATCCTCAAAACTCTCTGCGGCGGTTCAGCTATCTTGCTGTGTTTTACAGAGGTGTTTGATTCGAGCACAACAGCGTACCGGTTCAGAACCTGCGAGGGCATGTCACGGGAAGAAGCTGCGCCGGCCGGGGGGGGGACAGCCGCTCGGTGGGTGCCCTCGCCCGCTCCTGAAGCGGCTGTAACCGCTGTGAGAGCGGGCAGGGATCCTACAGGAGGGCAGTGCTGGCCTGTCAGCTGGACGTGTTACCTCCCGAGATCTGGGGAGCTGCTGTAAAACTCGCTGCACTGAACTACCTGGCCTATAGTCTGAGGTGATTTTAATCCTTTGAAGTAATTCAGGCTGCGCTCCTGCATTATAGGGAATTTCTTACACTTCAGAAGTTACGTTGCGTGCAGCTTGGTCTGTTGAAGCGACTAATGTGACAGCACTAATGCTGGGGGTTCTGTAGCCAGGATGGAATAGCACGTGATGGTGTCCCGTTAGCTGTTCATTACTGAGACACATAGTGAGAAAATTCGTGTTCCAAGTATGGGGAACAATTACACTGATGTCACGTAACTATACAGCCACCACTAAATGCCACTTTTTATTTGGGGAATTGAAAATCTTCCCAAATTATTTTTGAATCATTTTTCATTGGCAAAAAATGTGCAGTCTCTGGCAAACATGCTTACATGTTTCTTGCCTGAGGGCGAGCTCCTGATGAGTTTCTGTGAGAGGTGGCTGCTTGGATTACGCTGCAGATGGCACCGGTTTGCCCTTCAAAGGGCTGAAATGATTCTCATTTTGTGGCTGATGGAGCTGGCAGCTGAGTAGTCAGTGCTGTACCTGCTGCAGCTACCCCTTTTCCATGCGGGCTAACTGCAGCCTGAAAGAAGAAAATTGAAAATTAAAAAAAAAACAAAAAACACCACCACACGCTTCAGATGTGAGACTATCTGCTATAGTAGTGTATGTTCTCTTATTTGCATGTGACATGAAAGAGAGAGTAATTTCATCCTTTCTTAAGTGGTTATGTCATAGCTTTGACCTCATAGGCCCCAAAAATTGGGTGCTTCCTTTGGCAAAATGGTAAGATGTGCTATTTTAATGATTGTGTTAAATTTTAAGGAATAGAAAAAAGTGTTGCAGCTACTCGGCATGCATTTAGCGTGTTGAATGAATATAGTATGTGGTTTGAGGAAGGACAGGGTATTTTTTAGCAGCTAGTTAGGAGAATTTGCAGTATTATTATACCATAATATGAGTTATACCAAATATATCTCATACCTTTCCTACCTCTGAAGCCGCAAGTACACATTCTGCAAAGGTAAATATATAGTATAGCTTCACTGGTTTGTGAAAGGAATATTTTAGGAATTTGGAAAATTTTAGTAATTTTTTGTTTTAGTAAAGCGCAAAATTAATGATGTAGTCAGTTCAGAAAGAGGTGGCATATTTGGAACTCACCAGTGTTCACTAGAATCTCCAAAGTCTGAAAGCATAGTCACAGCAGATACATGAAAGATGGTGTTCTATTTTGGTAAAGCGATGCCTGATTCTTTTTCTTTTATGGGATTTAACACTAAGCCTTTTGGGTAGACAAGTATTGTAAGGGTTGTTTTTTTGATGTTGGTGGGGTTTTTTGCTATATCATGCTATAGTGCTGTTGGTTCTTGGTTCAGGGGAGATAACTGTTCTTTTTTTCTTCTCGGAACTCAGTTCTGGTGAAAGAAGTTAGGGCATGTATGTCCTGAATAAGTCTCCCATGAGTGTTTTCTGCTTCTGTAGGTATTTTGAAGAGTATCTTCTAGAAACCTGCATTAAAGAATAAGTAAAACAAATAATGATAAATATGAAATTGTAACTTGTTCCTAACAGTGATTTCATTCTTAAGGAGTTCATGGCCACAGCTTTTCCTATGAAATAAGCACCTGTTGTACCAAGAGCTAATTATGAATTCAGAGTGCTGGTTGCCATTATATAGTCACAGATTAATTTAGGTTGGTAGGGATTTGGGGAAGTCATGTAGTCTGTACACGTGACCAAAGCCAGACCAGATAGGTCAGATTGCTCACAGGCATGTGAAGTTGTATACATTTTGAAAAATGGAGATTCCATAATCTCTTCAGGCAACCTGTTCCAATATGTGAACCTGCCATGGTTTGGGTGGGTGGGGGAATCCCACAACTTTCCATTATCATTGGAAAAGACTGTCTTCCAAACTGCATTCATCATCTCTTACCCTGTCGCTGCACACCCCCCTCAGATGAGCTGGTTTCTATTTTCTTTATACTGTCTTACTAAGCTGTTGCGACGGAGGGAAGACACAGTCACTCAATATGAGTGATCAGCAGACTTCGTTTATTGTACCTTACAGTCACCTTTTATGCCTTGCTATAATTAGCTCATACATATTACAAAAGTTAAGCTCATTATTGGTTAGTTGCCTAAATACCAAGCCCGCCCCTAGTTTCTCTTCTGTAGTTTTCTGTTCCCACCTGCAACATTCTTTTCCCACCGAAATCTTCCTGTTATTGTGTAACAAAAACAGCCAAAGACAGTGTATTTTTGCTTTACTGCAGATAAGCTGAGAGTGATGTGCATTTTTGTGCAGCCAGCTGGACTATGTCTATGTGACCCTTTTCAGCTAGCCAGTTATCCACACTAAGCAGCTGTAGTCTTCCCACAGCATTTGTTTCTGGAGGCTAAACAAAGCCATTTCTCTCAGGTTTTTCCAGATCTGTAACATTTTCCAATCCCTTCATCATCTTGGTGACTGGGCTTACTCAAGTATGTCAGTGACTTTCACGTACTGGGGAGCTGAGAACTCAGCACAGTGCTCTGGATGCAGCTGGGTCTGAGTTCAGGGTGGTGGAAAAGTCTCTGTCCTCCCAGGTCATGAGTGTCCGGGTCTTTTGTAAGGGCATCAAACATTATGGCGCCCAACATGACCGCTGAGGGAGGTTACTAATAATGGGCTGCCAACTGGGCTTTGTCCCACTGAGTACAATCCTGCAATCCTGTACCTTCAAACCTACTTATGCACCAATTCATCTCACCCGTTTGGCTGTGAGGATACTACGAGAAATTGTGTCAGTGACCTGTTCCTATCTGATTCTTTGCTGTGTCTGTGTAGCTTTATTTGCTTAAATGTTCTTCCCGTGAAAAACCATGCCTGTCTCAACCTAAAGCAGGTACAACTTTCTTTGCACCAATCAGTAGCATCCGAGATCAACTAATGCAGGTTATGACTCAGTTTCCTGGGAAATTTGGGACCACAGGTGAACTGGCAAATCCTGTAAGTTATTGAAAGCTTGATTAGCATATTGAAATTCAGTAATCTTGCAGTTTGAGAATGGCACCAAGAACAAAGGTTAAATACCAGACAAAATATTAAGCAGGCAGTTTAGAAATTCAGACCTTCCTTCTCTCAGGTAACTGAGGCTAAAGTAAATTTCTAATCTAGACAAGCTGAATACTCACTGGATGTCATTTCTTTTGTGGTGATACTGCAGTCTCCTTGTGAGATGATACTTCATTCTCCTTGTGGCGTTGAAGGTTTGTATCTGCTGGAGCCTGTCCCTCTTGAGCTGATATTCCCATTAGGGTTTACAGCCCTTGAAAGAAGGGTTCTGGAGGACAGGTGGGACCCTAAAAGTCTGGCAATCTTCCTCAGTACACAAGGGCGGCAGGTTGGTGTGTGCTTGGGGTTCTCACATGGGAAAAGCTTTAGTCAGAGAAACCGGAACACTGGAGAAGAGCTGTCTCTGTAAAAAACGCGCGAAGCTTCCGTGAAGCTTCCCTCTGAGATTCACTGTGACAGCTCTCCATCTTGCACACATGGAGAGGTGCTGATCTTCACAAAGCACCGGAGGAAAGGCAGGCAGGCTAAGAACATGTGATGTGGTGGGGAGCTCGAGGATATTTTTTTTTCAATCCCGCAGATACAGTGTTTTAAACTGCTGTGATGGATGTAATCTTTGCTTTAATTCTCCCAAGTTTTCTTGTGCTGTGCTGGGTATGAATTTGAGCGAGGGGCCGTGTTTCTGCTTTTATAGGGGAGGAAGGTCCATGCTGTGCAAGCTATATGTGTATGCCTTTCATTTGAAGTGAATGTTGTCTGCAAGGGTGCAATTCTCAAACCACATTTGGCATACAGGAAAAGGGTTGAAAGAGAAGCCCTGCAGGTGCCTTGATGGTAGATGATATGGGCTATATGAGACACAGGAGAACATTTTCCCAGGGAGCAAGCAAGCAAGCAAGCATATAGATGGAGGGAAGGAAGAAAGCAGGAGGGAAAGATCATAGAATAGTTCGCGTTGAAAGGGACCTTTAAAGTCACGTAGCCCAACCCCCTCTGCAATTAGCTGGGACATCTTCAGCTAGGTCAGGTTGCTCAGAGCCCCTTCCAACCTGACCCTGAATGCTTGCAGGGATGGGGCATCTGCCACCTCTATGGGCAATGTGTTTCACCACTTTCATTGTAAAAATTTTCTTCCTTATATCTGGTCTGAATCTACCCTCTTCTATTTTTAAACCATTACCCCTTGTGCTATCAGTGAAACACCTGTCCTCATCTTTCTGATAAGCCCCCTGTAAGTACTGAAAGGCCACAATAAGGTCTCCCCAGAGTCTTCTCTTCTCCAGGCTGAACCACCCCAAGTCTCCCAGCCTTTCCTCATAGGAGTGGTGCTCCAGCCCTCTGATCACTTTTGTGGCCCTCCTCTGGACCTGCTCCAACTGGTCCGTGTCTTTCCTGTGCTGAAGACTCTTGAGCTGGAAGTGCTCCAGATGCGATCTCAGCAGAATGGAGTAGAGGGGCAGAATCTCCTCTCTTGACCTGCTGGGCATGTTGCTTGTGATGCAGCCCAAGATACAGTTGGCTTTCTGGGCTGCAAACACACATTGCCAGCTCATGCCCAGCTTTTCGTCCACCAGTACCCCCAAGCCCTTCTCTGCAGGCCTGCTCTCAGTCCCTGCATCCCCAGCCTGTGCTGATACTAGGGGTTGCCCTGACCCACATGCAGGACCTTGTTGCACTTGGTCTTGTTGAACCTGATGACTTTCTCATGGGGCCACTTCTCCAGCTTGTCCAGGTGCCTCTGGATGGCATCCTGTCCCAGGGGCATCAGCCGCACCACTCAACTTGGTGTCATCTGCAGACTGGCTGAGCATGCACTTGATCCCACTGTCTGTCATTGTTGAAGAAATTAAACAGTACTAGTCCCAGTACAGAACCCTGAGGGACACCACTTGTCACCAGTCTCCACCTAGACATTAAGCTGTCTACCCTCTGGATGTGGCCATCCACTGAACAGTCCACCAATCAAATCCATCTCTCACCAATTTAGAGAGAAGGGTGTTGTGGGGGACTGTGTCAAGGGCCTTACAGAAATCTGGATAGATGACATCCGTAGCTCTTCCCTTGTCCACTGATGTAGTCACTCCACCGTAGAAGGCCACTGGGTTGATCAGGCTGGACTTGCCCTTGGTGAAGCCATGCTGGCTGTCTCACATCACCTTCCTGTCCTCCACGTGCCGTACCACAGATTTCTAGGGAAGTCTGTTCCACGATTTTCCCAGGCACAGAGGTGAGGTCAGTAGTTCCCAGGGTCATCCTTTCTACCCTTTTTAACAATGGGTGCAGCGTTTCCCTTTTTCCAGTCACCAGGGACTTACCTGACTGCCATGACTTTTCAAATATGATAGAGAGTGGCTTGGCAACTACGTCAGCCACTTCCCTCAGGACTCTGGGATGTATCTCATCAGATCCCATAGACTTATGTATGTTCAGGTTCCTTGGGTGCTCACGAACCTGATCTTCTTTTACAGCGGGAGGGGCTTTGCTCCCCCCAGTCCCTGCCTTGGGGGAGATTGCCAGCGAAGACTGAGGCGGAAGAGTCGTTCAGCATCTCAGCCTTATCCTCATCTGTTCTACCAGCTTGCCAGTCACATTCGTCAAAGGGGGTACGCTTTCTGTGACCTTCCTTTTCTGGCTGACACACCGATAGAAGCCCTCCTTGTTATCCCTTGCATCCCTTAACAAGTTCAGCTCCAGCTGCACTTTGGCCTTCCTCCCCCCATCCCTACACAACTGGGCAACATCCCTACACTCTTCACAGGATACCTATCCCTGCTTCCACTGCCTGTGCATTTCCTTCTTGCCCTTTAGTTTGACCGGTAGGTGTTGACTCAGCCCTGCTGGTCTCTTGCCATCCTTCCCTGATTTCTTACACCTGGAGACTGAGAGCTCTTGCACTCTGTGGAAAACATCCTTAAAGAATTGCCAGCTCTCTTCTGCTTGCCTTGTCCCTGAGGGCAGTTTCCCAGAGGGTCCTCTTGACTAACTCCTTGAACATCTGGAGTTTTGCTTCCCTGAAATTCAGGATCCTGAATTTAGTCTTCATCTGACCTATCAGAATTGCAAAACTTCACCAGTGCATGATCACTGCAGCCCAGGCTGCCTCCACAATACCAACAGCTTAACAACATGTATTCAGATATTCTGGTGGGACTCTACCCACTCTCCAATACAACCTACTTGTAAGCAACCTAAGGATTTATGACCAATATTGTTAATATTAGAGGGAGCTGTCATAGCAACTCACCTGGCCAGGGAATTAGAGACACTCCTTGAAAACACTCTGGTGTGTGCTTGGAGTCCTTATGACTCCTCTGGTCCGTTGAGATTCCAGAGAGCAAGTCCCACCTGTGTCACCAAATTCTCTTTCCAAAAATCGTAACCAGGAAAACTCTCCAAATCCGTTGATAGTTTAGAAAGCCGACATTGGTTTATTGCAGCACTAGGTGCATGGGAGATACTTCCTCCTGACATGTACACGTAACCAAGTTACTCGAGGATACACGTTATACGCAGCAGAGTACCTGCACATTGCTAGTACATTACATACGCATTTCCATTCACACACAGGGCTGGTTACGAGTTTCTCGCCTCTAATGCGAACCGGCGTGCACCCTCCGATAGCGCTGCTGGAGTTTGTCACCACCTGCACGTGCTCCCCAGGCCGGGGTTTGCCCTCCCTCAGGGGGGCTCTTTGGGTCGGAGGTCACGATCTCCCACCACCACAGCTGCCTTTGTCCCACTTTCAACCAGCTTTCTGTGGGTTGCAGCGCTCCATCAGCCTGTCCCCTCTTGCAGCCAGACCTCCCTCCCTCCCTCGGAGGCTTCTTTCTGCAGAGCTTCAGATAACGGCACTCTTTTCGCCATCCACTGTCTTTCTCGTCCTTCCCCGGGCTCGCTCCCTTGATGGGAAGTCCCTTCATCTGTCACTTTTAACAGCTTTAGAGGGTCAGATTGCCCCAAACCTTAGGCACAGGTTTGTTTAACTAAATCAGAGTTCAGTAATTAGGGAGTTTAGGCAACAGACTGACCTGTGAATTTTATGTTAATTTTTAATTATATATGTTTTCTTCAGTGGCAGAACTCTATAAGAGTTTTAGGGCTGGACTGGTAAAATACGATTTGAAGGAATGGATGCTCTGGGAGATAATCTTAGTCTCCAGACTCCAGTATTTTGTGGTTTCTAGAACTGTGGGTTTTAGTTGTATTTGGTTTGGCATATTGTAGAGCATTCCTATGCAAATGGCTGGGCAGAGCTGAGTGCTCTGTGTGGATGATCTCAGATCTTAATAGGAGAAAGGTGAATCACGTTGGGTGTGCTCTGTACTAAGTTTACTAGGGGTTTACACTTGCTCCTGGGGAAGTGGACTGAAGGCAGTACCTGCTCTGTTGATAAAAGCAGATATCTTCACCTTTTAGGAGGTCTGTGTGGCTGGGGGACTCCAGCCACTGAGTCAAATGCAGAAGGTTATTGACTGACCTTGTCAGCAGAAGGCATGGTTTCCCACCAGCCTGCTCTAAGTATAAACTTATTTTTCTTTGGCCTTATTCATGTGCTTGCTTATAGGAAGGAAAAAGGGTCTGTAAGGGTAAAACAAATGCAAGTAATTTGTTTCCATCCTGTATGGAAAATGCTGGTGACAATATGCTCCTAGCTCCAAGCCCTTAGCTTAGCAACTGGAGAAGCGTTTTCTTTCAGCAGGGTGTCACAAAAAAAGGTCTTTCTTTCCTTTGTATTTCTCACTTGCACTGTAAAAAAACCTGTCGAAGTTCAGGTTCAGTACTCATCCCATGTAACTGGGACACAAGAGTAAGTTTAAGTGTTTGGGTTTTTTTCCTTCCAGGTTTTTTTTTTAATCTCCTTAAACTAGTAAATTTTCCCTCTTCAGTTTCTTTAGAGCGGGAGCTGTACATCTTCCTGGGGCTGACTTCACACACCAGGGCTTGCTGCCAGCAGGCAGGGCAGTCCAGCAGGTGATAGGAAGCTGTGGGTTGTTTGGACAATGAAAGGACTTTTCAAATGTTTTCTTGATCTGGCAATACTGCCACAGGATGCAAGCAAAGGCTGTCTTGTGTGATGGCATGTTATCAAGATACCGTTCTGCTTTGTGAAATCTAAACTAGCCCTCATGAGCAGCCCAGCACTGTTGGGCATCTCTTTGGCTGTGCTGTTTGCTGTGCAGGATGGTGAATGCCAAGGTGTGGGTTCTGAAGAAGCATTTTGAGGGTTTCCCCAAAACCAGCGACTTTGACCTTGGAAAAGATAGAGCTGTCAAACCTAAAGGATGGAGGTGAGAGGAGTGCCACCTGGGTTTTTTTCCAGAGTTTGTTGATTGATGAGGAACGGCTGTCCGTCTGTAGAACTGTTTGTATGTTTCTCTGGCTTGGATTTTCAAAAATGGGTTAGCACAGCTTGTGACAAGCCATGCACCTTAGGCAGAGAAAGGCGAATGCTTAGGAACATGTGTGCTGATGGGTTTGCTGGGTTTTAAGGCACTTGACTTCCAATAATACCCTTAGAAACAGCGTCTGAGCTCTTCTAACTCAAGCAGCAGCAGCTGCAGCATGCTTTTCACAGTCTCACAGTGCCTAATCACACATGGTGCTCGGTAGCAAAGGCATTAGAATGTGTTTGCAAATAAAGCTTACTGGAGAAAATTGCCGAAGCAATAGGCCCCTGAAACTGACCACCACAAGGAAACAGAATTTGTTTAATTTAGAAAGAGAGATGTGAACCATGACACAGAGGAAACAAGGTAACTGTAGTAGAACCCAAACATGCTTCACTGATGAAAGCTTTTCATATACTTCATCCTTTTCATATACTTCATCCTTTGGAGAAAGCTGGGCAAGATATCAGCCTCTGGGAGTAGGTTTTCATCGGAGTTTTCCATGCTGATAGGGAAGGTATTGAGGATAGTGCCAGGGGAGAGGAGAATGACTGGGGTGGGAGTGAGCCTGCATCTTGGAAGCTTTGGCAATGAAGTCAGTCTTTCATTTTAAGAAGCAACGAGTCAAGACTGCTATCCATATTCAACATCTATTTTTTTTACCCCAGTGCTTGTCTGTTATATTTGACCTGTTGTGACAGCAAGAGAGAATGAATAAAAAGAGAAAGAAATGCACATCCTGTGTTCCTCTCTTTTGAAAAGGGTAGGGAATATGGTAAGTTATTATATGCAAGAGTTGTTGATAAAAGAATGAACCTTGATTTTTGACTTCACATGGGCATTCAATACCATGCTGTCTTGAACCTCACCCCACCACTTGTCCTTTACAAAATCTACTCCAGTTTAGCAGGTGTGCCAAAGAAATTGCATTGAAGTACTAGTTCTGTTTACAACTTAAAGGTTTGAAAGGTGATTTCTTCATATATATACTTTCAAGTGTTTGTGTAGCATGTACACTTCTATAGTGTTCAGATGCACTTAAATATTTCATGCCTGTGGGTATTTAAAAGCATGGAGTCATTTCCTCCTTCCCATTTTAATTCCTACTACAAGAAAAGGCAAAACTTCATATTAGAGCAACACTGTTAAAGGAGATGGCCTTTCTTGTTATGTTACATTGCCTTGATTATGCTTCCTGCTTACTCTGAATAATGGGAAAATATTTATATCTGAATATATTTCTAGCTTGTATTAGCTAGACCACTGCAGCACAGGCAATGGAAAGTATTTTTAGGTGGAGATGAACAGCTGAAACTGCTGTGTGAATGAGAATTTAAATTAAAATTTGTTTAGCGATGTCTTTCACAAGAAGTAGTGGTATTAGAGACAGTAAAGGTGGATTAGGCTACCTAGAAAAGAGCCTAATGCTTTGTTACAGCAGCCACAGTCGTGGTTTTATTTGACCGGTGGCAAGGTTTCTTACCGCCCTCTGCTGGCTGAACCATGGGAAGGCATTTTATATATGGGTCGAAGTAAGTTAGTGATTTGCTTATAGGGGCTGGCCTCTTGAGCCTTCTGGGGAGAGAGGAGACAGGTAAAGAAAAATGGGGTTGAGAAGAAGCTAGCCTCCTAAAGAGACACTACAGAAAGTGTCTTCTGTAACAGCACAGCAATGATCCAGACAAAGCTGATGAACATAGTAGTGGCTTCTGGTAGTTTTTTCCCTAAAGGATGATGGAATGAATATAGGGGTTTTGAGCTGTCAGGAATTCCTGTTGCTTTTGTTGAAAGACTGACTTGTGGAAACTTGCGGCGAATGAAGAGACGGGACGCAGCTTGATGCAAGCAAGTTGTCCATTTATTAGTGATTTTCTTACAATTATATATGTTTCTACCTTCTACATATTACACACTGATTGGTTAAATCTTAAGCGTAAAAAACACTGATTGGTTGATATTTAAGGCACACCGTTAGAACAATAGGTACTTACTAGTTTATCTTGACCTAGCAATAATTTCTATTCCAAGGTTAGGGAGTTTCTTTCTACGCGGCTTTCTTGATTACATATCGGCGCCATCCGTTCCCTTATCTGGCTACTTGTTTCTCTGTCCGTCTGGTTGCCTCCTCAACTGTGACGGCTCAGGGGTCTGCAGTTAGCTTGTTCCTTTGCTCCCAGGGCTTGTGCCCTACAAGTTCTAACAAGTCTCTATTCATCAGGCTATCAGTACTTGGACTCTTGTCCTTGAGGCCTTGTCCTACATCTCCCCCTTCCTGTTGCACAAAAAGAACCTCTGAAATCGAGCAAAAACAAGGCACAAGTAATAGAACAAATAAAAAACCAACTAAGACATATTATCAATGTCAAAATAACCCACTGTCTCTGTTCCGTACAATTTTACAATTTCCCCTTTTTGTTTTTGAACACCTAGTACCAGGTTTGCCATGTTCTGCAGGGCCCTTGCAAACATGACAGCAACCAAGGCAATAGCAAACAAACAATACTGCCAATTGAGCGAATGGATGCCAAAAAGGCTGACATTTTATCAGATTTTGATAACATGTTGCTGCAATGGGGCGCCTAAAATCCACGCAGCACATACCATCAAAATCCTCACAGCCATGTCCTTGAACCAACAACAAAAAGCAGCGGCAATTTTGACTCACATGCTTAACTGCCTACCAAACAAGGTGATTTAACTCTTTAATGCTTTCCCTGCTGTTACTCTGGGTAAGAGAAGAACCGCTGCGACACGTTCCCATCATAGCCTCCTACTACATTAGTATCTACGGAAAGACAATTATCGACAAAGTGTAAACAATATCAGCTTCTTTTGGATTAACATTATACATAGGTGGAAGGGCACACCAAACAAGAACTGGTTCAGTCAAAAAGTTTGAAACACCGCATGCCTTCTCTGAACATACCTCTGGGGTCATTCCCTTCATTCCCTCTCTTTTTTATGCAAAGAGAAACACTTTCACCATAACAGAGAAGCCCCTATTTACATCTCTGAGCCCGGACCCAAACCGCAGCTGTATGCTCCACCAGGCTCAGGGCAGAAATCATTCATGCAGTTACATAGCTATATATCACTACAAGCATGCAGACACCTATTAAACACTAGATAACCATGTTTATCTTTCCTAGTCTCCTTCACAATACCCAGCTGTTCTCTCATCTCTTGTTAGGTCAAATAATTCTCCAGTTTCCTCTCCTATCTCTCTTCAGACATTCTCTATCCTCCTCTTTTTTGCTTGTTAATTGCGAGGAGGCAAAGGGTGTGTGTAGCTGGGTGACCATGACCTGCTTTAAGTTACAATCAACTAAACACTGAATACAGAAAAAAAAAAAGCATGGGAGACATAAGGCAAACATCAATAAGGTGGTTAAAGATAATTATAATAAATCCTGTAATACTTTTGAGTCATGGCCCAAAGTTTCCCAGCCGTGAGAAGAGACCAAAGGCATCCCGCCCCTGGCTCTGTTGCAGATCTTTGTTTTAAGGCTTTTGAGTTTTGTATACTTTTGTAAATTAATACACAGTGGTCACTCAGATTCACGTAACACATCCTATCAACGTCTTCACACTTGTGTCCCTGTGCTAATAATAAAAATCAATAGCAACTCGGTTCTGTAGCAACATATGATGGACAGAATCAACATCTGTTAATAAGCCAGAAAAAAAATAGTATTTGTAGTATTACTTTGTTTAGCAAGCTAGCAGCCTAATTTACTAAGCAAGTTAAAAGCATGTACTATTCTTACAGAAGAGATTAGAGAAGCAAAAATCTGTTATGCTGCATTCCAGAACTCAGCCTGAGAATTAGTCTGCTGTGAGTTCTGCGTTACAATCATTTGACACATGTTGGGGTTGCGATTGTGAAAGTTGCCCGTTTACAATTTTCATTGGCATTATCACAGCTAGTTGTTTTAAAAGCAACCCTTGAGCTTCCTGATGTTCGACTTGTTGCAAAATATTCTGAAGCCAATCAATCAAGTTAGTATTAAAGTTAGTGACTCTCTAGGACCCTGCAAGACTGTGGCAAGACTCCCGCATCCTGACTGCCTTAATAGCCATCTCCTTCATTTGCAAACAGCTGTCCCTGGGATACCTTGCCTGAGTCACAGAATCGGCACAGTTAATTGCTCCAGCCAACTGCTCATAGTTAACAGCAATTCCCCGATTAAGGTTTTCAGTCAAGGCCACTACACATAGCTCACAAAAATCAGATAACCACATCATATACTGTATCAGTTAGTACCATACAAAGCAATGACTTCCAATCATGCAGTGTGAGTGTATAAGGCTCTGCCATCGCTTCAAGAAGGGACATAGCAAATGTATTATAAATCCTCCCTTCCCGCACTGCTTTGCTTAACCCTTTAACAGCCTCGTATTGCACAGGCTGCCACTCTGCAGGTTGATTTGTCTGACAAAATACTGAACATGCCCTAGTGACTCCCAAAACCCATCACTTAAGTGTTTCCCACTTGCATTCCTGCCACCAATCCCTCAGACCCCCTTTCACCCTCCCCCAAAATACAATCAATGCATCAGGAGAGACAAGGGGGTGGGGGAAAGGTCTAGCTCCTTTTCCAGATCTATAGGACCTGGATCAAAAGGTTTATCAGTGTCAATGGAATCATTGTCCGAGTTGTCCTGTTCCCATGCTTGGTCCTGTGTTGTGAGGGTCGCTGCAGTCAGTGACAGAAGCTTTAGGGGCAGAGGAGGTGTGGACAGAATCGGCATCGTTGACAGTGTGTTGAGTCGCGCTGTTGGTGGAATTTACAGCCTCCTCTAGTTCAGTGCTTACACTGTTGGCGGAATTTACAGCTTCCTCTGGTTTAGCACCGTTAGTAGAATTAGTCCACACTGGGCAAAGCGTAGTCAGAATTTGCCACCAAGGTGCTAAATGCATTCCCGACACGGAGTTCCCCTCTGCGGCAGCATCATACAATTGTCTGCTGACCGCTTTAATTTCTTTCAAAGTCTCTAAAGTTTCTTGACTGCTCGCCTGTCTCAATGAGTACAGGTTTCTAAAGCTTCTTAAAATTTCTTCAAATATTTAAAATCTCTAAGGTTTCGTGGCTGCTCACCTGTCTCGATGAATACAGGTGTTATCCTTGGGGTTTAGGTTGTCCGCCTGGTCCAGACAGCAAGACGATCGTTCAGCCAAGCCGTCTCCTCCAGAACGCAGCCCTCTTCCACGAGCTGTCTTTTTTAACGACCTGTTCCGTCCTTATTCTTCCAAGGTTTCGGAACACCACCATAGGGGTCACCATTTGAGGAGACTGAGGCACGGACTCCCGGATCTGACTAGAAGACCCTTTATGAGTCCATATACGTCTCTTTCTGGGGACGAAGCCTGATTCCCCGTTACAGATTTCCCACAGCTCACCTCTCAACTCCGGAGGGATTTCAGGCCGGCTCCTGCTTCCTTTCAGCAGATCATTCAAAGTTCTGTGGGATTCGCTGCATGTCGCTCAGTTAGGCGATTCCAGAGCCCTTCACGTTAGATCCTTAAACGGATCACGTCGGGGTCACCAATTTGCGGCGAATGAAGAGACGGGACGCAGCTTGATGCAAGCAAGTTGTCCATTTATTAGTGATTTTCTTACAATTATATATGTTTCTACCTTCTACATATTACACACTGATTGGTTAAATCTTAAGCGTAAAAAACACTGATTGGTTGATATTTAAGGCACACCGTTAGAACAATAGGTACTTACTAGTTTATCTTGACCTAGCAATAATTTCTATTCCAAGGTTAGGGAGTTTCTTTCTACGCGGCTTTCTTGATTACATATCGGCGCCATCCGTTCCCTTATCTGGCTACTTGTTTCTCTGTCCGTCTGGTTGCCTCCTCAACTGTGACGGCTCAGGGGTCTGCAGTTAGCTTGTTCCTTTGCTCCCAGGGCTTGTGCCCTACAAGTTCTAACAAGTCTCTATTCATCAGGCTATCAGTACTTGGACTCTTGTCCTTGAGGCCTTGTCCTACAGAAACTATGCTTTACTGCACTGCTAATGCCCAGGAATTTGCCTTGTCTTTTGTTGCAGAGTTGCTGCTTAAATAGGTGTTTCTCAGTGTTGATACTTACATGAGGTATTTTTCTTCTTTTTAAATTGCTGGCTAAGATACCTCATTTGAACCCCCACTTAAACCTCAAAACAACACGTACTGGGAGCACCCCCTGATGCCAGAGTCCCTGGTGCCTTTGTCTGCTTTTGATAAAACTTGTGTAAATTACACGACTCCCAGTATGGAGCTGTGCCAGATTTAGCCAGGCATTGGGATAACAGGGCTGCAGCCCTAGACTTTTCTTGGACCCTGCTGTTGTTCCTTGTCATGTTTCTTCCACTGGAGTGCGATGGGGTCAAATGAGACTGCAGCCCTGTTGCAGTAGCTGCTTGTATGTGAGGATACATATTCTGAGTAGGAAATTGCTGATATGCCCATATTAATGGGTAGGTGGTAGTTCAAGCACAGGTAGACAGGAAGAAGCCTGGTGGACATTGGTGTCAGAGATAGTTCTTTGAAGTCTCAGCCTTCTTGTAGTGGTGGACCATGCTGGGAAGATTAGTGCTACTGTGACCCTTGTATTTGGTCAAGACAGGGTGCTCAAGTAGCTGGCTAGGGGAAGCATCCAGGTATGTCATTACAATGGCAAGCTCTTTGCAATCTGTTCAAAGATCACTATTTATGCTGTCTTTCCAGGTCAGCTACTACTTCATAGTGTATCTGGAACAACATTAAAGTTGCTTACAGTAAACCATCTCTGCCTGTGTTACAGTCAAAGAGACATGAAGGAAGGGGGCATAATGATAGGCACACAGCTTGCCAGATAAGAGCTTCAGTTCTTGTTATCCATACACATGCAGATCTCAAAGGAATGTACTGACATTTGAGACATCTGCAGCCTGCACTGACTATTCTTGGCTTGAGTTTACATACTCACGCAATTCTGTATTCTTATCTGTAATTGGTTAGAATGTGTTTTTCCCTAAGAGCCTCTTTTGCCTTCTTGGAGAGCATTAAGTCCTCTGATACAAACTATATGTTATTTTTGGCAATAATAAGAGAAATTTTTACAAGCAGAGGTATGAAGGTCTGACTATTTTACTTGCCGTGTCAGCTTCATATTTTAAAATCTGATGTGCTAGTAATTGCATGCCCTAAACCATGCATGCTGCCTACCCCAGTTGAGAATACCTCATCATCACCTAAGATACAGCTCTAGCCAAACAGTTATCTAACCTTAAATCCATCCTTTCCTGAGGTTGTGGTTATTTAGCTACACAGATGTTTGCCTTTTTCAGCTTGTCCCTGCTGTGCTGCCTCCAGGTTTCTTCCCAGAAACCTCTGTGGCCTTTGACTCTTGTGTTTCCCTGCAGTAACACTGAGAGTTGGGAAAAATGAACAACCAACCAAGTCTTCTGAACAAAGGCCAACTGTTTCCACCATTTCAAAGCTGCTTACCTACCCCTTCCCGATGTAGTTTTCCTGTTGGGCTAAGAGAGTTGAATTTTCATCTGGAATAGAGACACGGCAAGTATGAACTTCTCCCTATTCTTAGATACTGCTTTCCGTCTGGTTTTGTTACCTCAAGAGGTTCCATCTTCAGAATCTTCAACATTTAAATGAGGTGCAGGTGTCTGAGAAGGGAACTGCTTGTTACAACCTAACTGTGACTTCCTTCTTTTCCACCCTTTAATCCCGCATCCCCTTTCCTGCCTTCTAACTCACAGAAACCTAGCCTGAATTCATACCAGACCAGTGTTAGTAAAAAAAAAGTCAGCATCCATGTGGGAGCATTGGATTTGTTGTGGGCAGGGCTGAGTCTAGAATCATCTTGTCAAATATCCCCCTGGTGATGGGAGATTGTGGACATTCTAGAAAAGACATCTGAAGCCTTCAGCATCTGTAGGTATGGGCTAGATGTCCTGACATGAAATACTTCTTTTCCCCTGCACCACAGGGCAACAGGAATAAAGGAGGAAAGAGCCAGTAATACCTTGTCTCTGACAAGGTATTATTATTTTTTTTTTGTTTGTTTCTTCTTTTAAACAAGATTGTAAAGAGCAAGAATCCTGCTTTCACCGTGGGGGCCTTTGTTGTGGCTGGAGGACTCATTTCATCTCTGATGGGAAAGACCTACAACTCCTTCCTTCCAGTTGGCTGGAATCACTCCCCAAATCTCTGACGGTTGGGGTGGTTGGCATGCCAGGGTGAGTTTGGAGATGCAAAGGCAACTATCCCCTGGATTTTGCTGTGCAGGATGTTTCTGCCTACCTGTATGACCTTTCCCCCCTCATCTCATTCCACCAGCGTGTTGTCTGGTCACTCTGATAAAAAAAAGTGTGCTTCTGAATGCCTTTACCCTGTGAAGGGCCTGAAGTTTGGCCCATCCTCTAGATCAGAGATTTGCCTTGGAGATTATGGTGCCTCTTGATGCCACTGTGTAGATACCACTGTATATGCATTTATGCCAAAGTATTCTGTTAAGGGAAGGTTGCTGGCTCAGCAAAAGGCCTTAACCTTTCGATCTGCTCAGGATTACGTTGAAAGACTTTTGCCATATGAGGGACAAGATGTCTGAACTCCTGAATTACAAAACTCTGATTCAGTGTTTAGCTGTATGTTAAACAAACCTGTGCCTAAGGTTTGGGGCAATCTGACCCCCCCCCCCCTCTACAGCTGTTAAAAGTGACAGATGAAGGGACTTCCCATCAAGGGAGCGAGCCCGGGGAAGGACGAGAAAGAGAGTGGATGGCGAAAAGAGTGCCGTTATCTGAAGCTCTGCAGAAAGAAGCCTCCGAGGGAGGGAGGGAGGTCTGGCTGCAAGAGGGGACAGGCTGATGGAGCGCTGCAACCCACAGAAAGCTGGTTGAAAGTGGGACAAAGGCAGCTGTGGTGGTGGGAGATTGTGACCTCCGACCCAAAGAGCCCCCCCGAGGGAGGGCAAACCCCGGCCTGGGGAGCACGTGCAGGTGGTGACAAACTCCAGCAGCGCTATCGGAGGGTGCACGCCGGTTCGCATTAGAGGCGAGAAACTCGTAACCAGCCCTGTGTGTGAATGGAAATGCGTATGTAATGTACTAGCAATGTGCAGGTACTCTGCTGCGTATAACGTGTATCCTCGAGTAACTCGCAGAGCACGCTTGGGGGAAACATTCCCCCATGCTCCCAGCGCTGTAATAAAGACTGCCTGTCTTCTAAAACTTCAGATCCAGTCTTAGAGGGTTTCTCTCCATGAACAACACTATGGTTTCATTTTCTGGTGACCCAGATGGGACACTGCTATTGAGCATCAGCGGATCTGTGGGATCACAGGAATTCCAGCTGGCACCAGTTAGGGATTCTCAGGGAAGACCTCTGATCCCCGGACCAAAGGCTCCAAAGCAAAGTTCCCTGGTAAGATGTAAGGCATTATTTCTGGGCTGGGATACCTGCCCATAAGGCGAGCTGAAAACCCCGCTGAGCTGGGTTATTGAGGGCTTTCCTGGAAATAATCTGTCTGGTAAAATTTCTGCCTGACATACATAAGTGTATATATATATATATATATTTCTGTCTGATATAGCGCACTCTGAATATATTTATATACATGTATATTGTTATAAGATTTTAAGCACAATAAAAGAAAATGGGCACCCGTCAGTCTAAAAGGCGTATTTTACAGAAATCTCCATTGGGATATATTTTGGGACACTGGAAACAAACAGGGGATTGCTCTGGGGGAAATGTTAACTAAAAGCAACCTACTTAAATACTGTAGGCAGTGGTGGCCGTTGTATAAACTGGATGACAAGGAAAAATGGCCGATGAACGGCACTTGGAAGTATAATACAATGTTATAGCTGATGCTGTTTTTAAGGCGAGAAATGAAGTCAGATGAAGTTTCATATATATGCTGATTTGTTTTTCACTTTAAAGAACCACCCTGAATGGCAAAAAGAGCATGGTATAAATTTAGCTCCCAGTGATCCTTTTGTCTTAGCTTTGGAAGAGGATAAGAACAGGTCTTTGGAAAGGTGCTGTTCTGCTTGTTGGATAGGACAGAGATGTTTATATGAACAAGAGGAGGAGGATGATACTGAATCAATGAATGCTCCTGAGAGACATTTTAGACCTAGAGATGATGGGCCTGGCGAAGCAGGGAAACACTAATGGGTAGTGATCAGGAGAGTGGATAAGGGCTGGGGGCAGAAGGTTTTAGCCCAGTAGCAGGTCAAACAAGGGCCAAACAGAAGTTACACAGGCTCCCTTGTGCCAGGCCGTGGGAAGTGAAGGACCCATTACAGTCAGGGTCCCATTTTCAATAACAGTCTTGGATAACCAGTAAGCAACCTCTGGAAATTACATGGATGACTCCAAGAAAGTGGTTAGTGTGTTTGAAATGATGGTTAAAACACAGGATCCAGACTGGAAGAGTATAGAAGTGATAATGCAGGTTTTGTTTGGTAGTACTGAGAAGGAGATGACTCATCGAGCAGCTAGAATACATGTGGAAGCTCAGGTTAACTCAGGAACCTTACAAGGAACTGTGGAGCATCATTTGCCTTCTGTTGATCTGAACTGGAACTAGAATATTAACAGACTCAGGCAAATTTTGACTCAATATCAGAAATGGATTTTGTTTGGAATTTGAAATGCTGTGCCTAAGGCAATAAACATGTCTAAATTGCGTGAGGTTAGGCAAGATAGGAAAGAGTCCCCACAGATTTCCTGAATAGAATGAAGGAGGTAACCTGCAAATATACAAATATTGACCCTGAATCAGAAGAGGGACAAAGTCAATTAGTCCCTCTATTTGTGGGGCAGTCCCCAGATGATATTAGAAGAAAATTTAAAAAATGACAAGGAAATGATGCTCGAGATTGGGGAAGGTTGTTGCATGTTGCTTGGATTGCATATAGAAATAGAGACGGTTGAAAGGAAAGAGTAAATACTAGACTGGTGGTGGTATTGGAGGAAAATACTAGGATCAGAGGAAGGGGCCTTGGACAGGGTGGGCCACCAAGAGGCAGTCCCTGGCCTGGGTCTTGGCTAGGTGATAATCAGTGCGCATGGTGCAAAAGGGGTGGACACTGGAAACAGAAGTGTCCTCTTAAGAGTCGGACCCCCGCTGCAACCTTGCTCCCAGTAAGCCAGGAATGAGGGGAACTGGAGGAGTCTCTCCTAGAAGAACCTCTGCTTCTGGGAAATCAAGAAATTGAGGTTTTGGTAGATACTGGGGCTACTTACTCTGTTCTGAACACTTTAGAAGGGGATCTAAGCCATAAGAACATAAACATTGTTGGTGCGCCAGGGACCTGTGAAATAGCCAGTTTTTAAACCTTTAACAATGAAGTTGGGAAAACAGTGGGTTACTCATCAGTTTTTATATTTTCCAGATTCTCCAAAACCATTACTAGGGAGAGATCTACTTGAAAGACTAGAAGCAGAAATCTGATTTAAAAGGGGGGAAATAGAAATTTTAATTCTAGAAACTAAATATCTTGAGGCAGCAGCTTTGTTGTTACAGGATATGTCCCCTGAAAGGAACAAGATAGCCCGGGAGGCTGAAGATGCTGTGATTCCTATTGCATGGGCTGGAGAGGTCCTAGGAAAATACAAAAGGGCAAAAGCAGTAAGGATTGACTTAAAGCCTGGATCATCCCTGGTAAGAATTAAATTATATCCCCTAAAACTAGAAGTTAGGAATGGGTTGGTACTGATAATTCAGAAATTCTTGAAGTACAGCTTGTTGGTGGAATGCAAGTTGACGTACAGCAGCCCTATTTTGCCATTCAAAAAGGCCAACAGTAAAGATTACCAATTGGTGCAGGATTTAAGAGCAATAAATCAAATAATTCAAGATATTTACCCTGTAGTAGCAAATCTGTACACATTGTTAACAACCCTTACAGGGGAACAGGGATGGTTTACAGTTTTAGATTTAAAGGCTACCTTTCTCTGTATTGCCCTGGACATCGGAAATCAGGAGCTTTTTGCTTTTGAATGGGATAACCCAGAAAGAAGAAGGAAAATGCAATACACTTGGACAGTTTTACCACAAGGCTTTAAAAATAGCCCAACAATCTTTGGAAATCAATTGGCAAAAGTGTTAGAAATTTGGAGAAAAGAAAACAATCAGGGAACAGTGCTACAATCTGTGGACGATACTCTGATTGCAGCAGAAACTAGGGAACCGAGTCTTTCCCTGACCCTAAACCTTTTAGTTCCTTGGGAATTAGTGGATATCAAGTGTCAAAGGATGAGGCTCAAATTATCCAGGATTCAGTTATGTATTTGGGGTTTGAAATCCTGAAAGGTCAATTGGGATCTGGACAGAAAGAGGCTGTTTGCCACCTCCTGGAGCCTAAAGCTCTCAAGGAGTTACGGGCATTTCTCAGCGTGGGCAGGTGGTGTCGCCTTCAGACAGCAAATTACGGATTGTTCGTGACCCCTCTGCAGGAACTGTTGAAAACTTCCCACAGTGGGTATACTGACTGGACAGAAGAGGATGGAAAAGCTGTTTTCAAGTGGCTGAAGTGAGCTCTGGTGGAGGCCCCCACATTGGGATTACCTGAATTAGCAAAGAGTTTTTGAACTTTTTACCCATGAGGGAAAAGGTATTGCCTGGGGAGTTCTGGCGCGATTTTTAGGGCCTCAGCAGTGAGCTGTAGCTTATTTCTCCAAACAGCTGGATTATGTGATCTCGAGATGGCCTGGATGCCTTAAAGCAGTAACAGCAGCTGTACTAGTGATTCAGGAGGCCCATAAGTTCACCGTGGGGCAGAAGATTACTGTGTATGTACCACATGTGGTAATCACGGTATTAGAACAAAAAGGAGGACATTGGCTGGCCCCTAGCTGAATGTTAAAATATCGAGTGGTATTAGTAGAACAAAATGACATACGTCTTAAAACTACTTCAGTTATTAACCCTGCTGTGTTCCTTTTGGCTGACCACACGGAAGGAACCCCAGAACGTGATTGTTTGCGGACTATTAGAGGAAGCCTACTCCAGCTGACCAGGTCTCAAGGCTGCTCCATTAGAAGAACCAGATTGGGAGCTGTATACTGATGGCAGCAGCTATGTCCAAGAGGGAAAGCAATTACCTGGATATGCTGTAACTACTATTGACAAGGTAACAGAATCACAAGCTTTACCCCCAGAGGTCTCTGCTCCGGAAGCCGAAATGATTGCCCTTACCAGGGCACTGGACCTGAGCGAAGGGAAATGAGCCCACGTACGGACAGATTCATAGTATGCCTTTGGAGTGGTTCATGCACATGAACCTATTTAAGAAAGACAGAGGACTATTATCTGCTCAAGGAACTGTGATCAAACATGCACCTCAGATCCAGGAATTATTAAAGAGCATTCAAAAACCAGTGGCAGTTGCAATTATGCATTGCAAAACACATCAGGCAGGTAAAACTTCTCTGCAATTAGGAAACCAATTGGCAGATATGGCTGCAAAGGCAGCTGCAGAAAAAGGTATCCTAACTCTATTACCTGAAAAGGAAATAGTCCTGCCAGATGCACTGTTAAAATATGATAAAAAGGATAGTAAGTTAGTAACTAAGTTGCAGGCCAAAGAATGGGTAAAGGAATGGGCAGTTACAGCCACAGAACAATTGTTTCACCTATAGTAATGAGAGAGATAGCCCAGGACATGCATAAGAACATACACTGAGGAACTCGAAATTTAGTGAAAAACCTCTGGAAGACAATTATAAATAGAGCCATGGCAGAGATTATCAGATCCATTACAGGGAGGTGTGAAATATGTCTTAGAAACAATCCAAATACTACTAGTAAGCTGATCATTGTGGGGACTAAGGTAGGAAATTCTCCTGGAGACTATTGACAAATAGATTTCACTGAATTACCCAGAAGAGAAGGATATTGATACATTTTGGTTTTACTCAATACCTTCACTGGATGACCTGAAGCTTTCCCTTGTTGAACCAACAAGGCAAGGGAGGTAGCTAAAATCCTGTTAAAAGAAATTATTCACCAGTTTGGTATACCTTTAGGAATGTCATCAGCTAATGGGTCCCATTTTATTGGCTGGAATCACAAAACAGTTGAGTAAAATTTTGTTCATAACCTGGGACTACCCCACTCCATACAGACCACAATCTAGCAGTAAAGTGGAGCGTATGCACTGTACTCTTAAACAACAACGAGGAAAAATTTGTTGGGAAACATCTATGACTTGGGTTCAGGCACTGCCTCTGGCATTATTAAGAATAAGAAACCAGCCTTAAGGGAAGGGTAATTTGAGCCCATAGGAATTGTATAGACAGCCCTATCAGGCTTCACATACACCTTGTGATATTCATATAATGGGGGAATTAACTTTGAAAACTTATTAGTGTCTTTAGGGAATGTTTTGCAGGAACGTCAGAAGTACGTGACAACAAGTAGACCCTTAGAACTCAATACACTGGCTCATCCTTTCCAGCCTGGAGATTAGGTGTATATCAAGTCATGGAATGCGGAACCTCTAACAGAAAAGTGGAAAGGACCACATCAAATTCTTTTAACAACCTGTATAGCAGTCAAGGTTTGGGGCAAAGGACCCTGGATACATCATTTAAGAATTCAACTAGCTCCATCATGGACAGCAGAACAGCTGGCCCCTCTCAAATGAATAAAATAACGAAACAGGATTAATGAATGAAGTTCAATGAGACAACAGAGAATTATATATAAATTGTTAAATCAACAGGTATAGGCATTTGTAGCACAGTATAGTGTTTTCTATTTAAGTAGTTACTAACAAGTTTTGTTCATCCTGCTATTGATCAGAATAAGCCTAAGTGAAATACAGGAAAATTTGGTTAGGAAACTGGTGCAAGGGTTCGGAAGAATGAGAAATCTGACTAGCATCACTGCTTGCGTTCCTGTACCTCAGGCTGTGGGAGACCCAGTACCTTGCAGTGTTCAATTTTGAATGGGTAGATAATGTCACCGACAAGGCCTGCAAAGCTGCGGTATCTTATTTTCTTGACAGAAGGGGCCAGTGTCAACAGCAAGGAAGCAAAGTCCTTCAAGATCCATTGATCAAAGGAAATAAAACTCTGTTTTCACCAGGAACTGGTGAGTCTCTGCTCAATTCACAACCCCTAGATTTAGGAATCGCTTCAGGAAGCACTGATATAGTGCAACTTAAAATTCTGTATAGAAAAGACTACCAAAGGAAGTAAAATCAGCCTGCCAGGATGTGAAAACTTAGAGGTCCTCAAAACATGGTCTAAACAAACTGAAGGGCAATAAAGTGCATCTCGTATGTTCAATGGTGTTTTAAACCATGTATAGTGTGACCCTGCTGGAATGGAACTGCACTAAGGTTATTAATAAAGCAAAACCATGATTTTTCAAGAGGGATTCTGCGTAATGAATACCTGTAAGCAAAATCAAAATCAACAAAAATCTTGTTCCCTAGCACTCTCTGCTCCAAGACTTTTAGTATGGGCAAGTGGAGATGGATATTGGACAATTAGACCAGAGCTTACAAAAATAACTCGACCAGTAACCTTAGGTTTACTGACCTTGTGCCCCACACGGAGAGAGAAATCAGTCAAATCTAAATATTGAGGAAAAATTAAAAGAGCTCAAAATGCAGAAGAGCCATAGCATGGACCCTCCACTTTGGTACTAGTGATCTGGGGACTTGAGAACTTGATTTTACCGAGCTTGATGGCACTGGAGAATAGATACTTGCTAGAAAGTTTAACACGGCAAGTTGAAACACTAGCTAAAGCAACTGAAAGAGCATTCAAACTGATAGATAAACAAGTACAAGCAAATACCAAAAATACTTTAGAGAATCAGATAGTGTTAAATTTATTACTAGCCAAAGAACATGGAGTATGTGAGTACTTAAAAGTAGACACTGAACACTGCTGTTCACATATCCCACATGACACTGAGGGTCTCCAGAAACATCTTGAGGAGATGCAAAGTTTTGCAAAGGCCAGATGAGAATTATAGGAAACAGCAGAAGGAATCTGGCTTGATGAGCTGCTTCAAGAATTAGGTGGGTGGTTAATAAGAAGATGGCTAGCTAATCTCTTGCAAACTGTAATTGTTATAACAATCATTGTAGTATTGTTCATAGCATGTAGCTATATAAAATGGAACCTCCCTGGAAAACTATGTTGTAACATGACGTAATATTACAGTTATCTGATCTAAGTGAGGCTTTTGATTTTGAAAAAATTCAAAGCCTCAAGAAAAAAGGTGGTGGTGGCGGTGGGGAGCTGAATGATGCCACTGTGTAGATACCACTGTATATGCATTTATGCCAAAGTATTCTGTTAAGGGAAGGTTGCTGGCTCAGCAAAAGGCCTTAACCTTTCGATCTGCTCAGGATTACGTTGAAGGACTTTTGCCATATGAGGGACAAGATGTCTGAACTCCTGAATTACAAAACTCTGATTCAGTGTTTAGCTGCATGTTAAACAAACCTGTGCCTAAGGTTTGGGGCAATCTGACCCCCCCCCCCCCCTACAGCTGTTAAAAGTGACAGATGAAGGGACTTCCCATCAAGGGAGCGAGCCCGGGGAAGGACGAGAAAGACAGTGGATGGCGAAAAGAGTGCCGTTATCTGAAGCTCTGCAGAAAGAAGCCTCCGAGGGAGGGAGGGAGGTCTGGCTGCAAGAGGGGACAGGCTGATGGAGCGCTGCAACCCACAGAAAGCTGGTTGAAAGTGGGACAAAGGCAGCTGTGGTGGTGGGAGATCGTGACCTCCGACCCAAAGAGCCCCCCCGAGGGAGGGCAAACCCCGGCCTGGGGAGCACGTGCAGGTGGTGACAAACTCCAGCAGCGCTATCGGAGGGTGCACGCCGGTTCGCATTAGAGGCGAGAAACTCGTAACCAGCCCTGTGTGTGAATGGAAATGCGTATGTAATGTACTAGCAATGTGCAGGTACTCTGCTGCGTATAACGTGTATCCTCGAGTAACTCGCAGAGCACGCTTGGGGGAAACATTCCCCCGTGCTCCCAGCGCTGTAATAAAGACTGCCTGTCTTCTAAAACTTCAAATCCAGTCTTAGAGGGTTTCTCTCCATGACCGACTTTATGTTATCATTCTGCTTCAGAAGTTGTAATAAGATAGGAAGAGAATCCAGGAGGGGCTGGAAAGAATCCAGTTTAATCTGAATTAACCTCAGTAGAAAGACTCAGACTTCACTGGCACCTGGAGTAGTCTGCTTTTCCTGATTGGGCTCTTCTGCTGTCACCATATTTCCAGAATTGCCCCCCAAATGGCAAAAGACAGCTGTCGTATTGTGACAAAAATAGAGGTCCTTTAAATTGCACTGCAGCAGACAGAGCTGCAGTGCTTCAGAATTCCTGCTTGCTGCTGCAGTGTCTGTCATCTTCTTATGTTTCTTCTCTCTTTCTCTGTAGGTTGTATTAGGAGATCTGGACTTGGTCAGTCTTGTTGACATGGAAGACTTTCAAAATGATTGCAGTATTGCGTGTGATGTAGAACTTCTCAAATTTCATGCATCTTTTCCCAGACAGCTGCTAAATGGATTCAGTTCACCCTTTCAGTTTGGACCACGTGGGAAGCTCTAAGCTTGAATTTAGAAGTTAGAAGAAAAGTTTGTTTGGATTCTGTTCCAGTTGATCAAATTGCTTCAGGAAGCTTGCAGAGCCTGATGTCATTCAGTACTTATGCCATCAGTGAAACATGCCTGAGCTGAGCTTCAGTGGTTCCTAAAACCGATTACCGTTCATCCAGTCTCCAGGAGCAGCGTGTCCATCAGTTCAGCAAGGTTTTGCCACCATTTTTTCTGCCAGCTTTGATTTGTGATGAGTATCATTTAATCTTTGCCTCAATCTGATAGATGCCAGCTGGCTACTGACCTCTGTCTAGCTTGCATTTACTCTCTTTTCCAGTGTGTAACTGACTTGCCACCTTAGAGTTCTATGTGTTTCTCTTCCAGCTAGAAAACTGTTTTCACCTAAAGCAGACTTCTGCCATAACATACTGTTTCCCAGTAGTGTATCTGGGTTTTTTTCTGGGATGACTGTAAAAAAGCCAGATTAAGAAGTTTGGGTTATTTTTTTTATTTTATAAAGAATCAGAAAAACTGAATCTTGTTCTGGTTGTGACGATATTTTAATTCAGTGTGGTCAAGTTGCATCTCTGTGTCTGGTATCTTTTATTCCTCACTTTTATTCCTTTCTTCGCAGCATGTTTTGGTCTGCTGGAGGTCTGCAAGATGAAGCCAGGAGAGACGGTGCTGGTTAATGCTGCAGCTGGCGCTGTGGGCCCTGTGGTGGGGCAGATTGCTAAAACTGGGGTGAGTGGCTTGAATTGCTCATACTTGCTCCTCAGAAGGCTTGCCTGGGAGACAGGGGAACAAGGTCATGGGTGATCAGAAGGGTAAGCATCCTGAAGGCATGCCTTACTGTAAGGTCTTGAGATGGGACAAGCTGCTGATGTCATAGCAAAGCTAGTTAAAATGTTTCCTAGAGCTCAGAAACTTGTGTGGCGAGTACTCTAAGGGTGCAGCACTCTCCAAGTGTCAGCCTGTGTTGTGAGGGGTTATTTGGAAATGTTTTTCCTCTTTCCTTGCAGGGTTGCAAAGTGGTTGGCTGTGCTAGCTCAGATGACAAGGTTGCTTATCTGAAAAGAATAAGCCTTTAATTACAAGACTGTTACATCTCTGGATGAAGCACTGCATAAAGATTCTGATGGCTCTGACTGTTTCCTTGACAATGTGAGTTCAGAGAGAGGGTCCTGCCCTGAGTAGACCATCATTTTCCTTAAGCTATAGCAGGAACTCAGTACTGTATATATCTAATTGAAGACTACACCAGGAACTTATTATGGAGTACCATCTAGCTGAGAAATGGCCTCCACAAGTGTGCTGCTCTCCTGTTCACTTCCCACACTTACTTCTGCAGCTGACTTGGGCAGTAGCAGAACAAAGGTGCAAAGGCAAAGCTGGACTGTTGGCCTTGTTTGTGAATGGAGAGAGAGAAGCTCACCTTCACTCTCTGGAAAGTATGACACATACTGTCATGAGTCCCTGGTCTGTCATAATCCTTTGACCATGGAGGTGAGGGTCACAGTGAACATTTACCTGATGCTGAACAGAGAGAGCTCCAGTCCACTCCTGGCCCCACCTTGGACCACAGGCAGTTCTCTGCTGTTGCTGGAAGGGGCTGAGTGTGGACAGCCCCACCTTACCTGATCTAGGTGGCTACACCAGTACCTGTAAACACAACAGTTGCGAGGCACACTTGTAAAATCGGAGGAGTGGCTTCTGAGCTCTCCTAAGTACGGCTGGGGTTTATGGGGACTGTGGGCTGTTCTCAACAGGCTGTTTGAATGTGATCATCCTGTTTTGGAGGCTAAGAGAGTTTAACAGTACGGATGCAGTCACACAGTGTCAGTTCACCCTCAAGCCAGTACACAAGTGCTGGCTTTTTGAATTTTCTAGTACAACTAATGTATGCATTATACCTGACAATATAGCGCAGGGGTATTAGCTGAGACACTGGCCTAAAATTCTCTGGTTAGCTACTTGGTTTAAAGGGCATCCATCATCACCCCTTTAATAGGTCTTTCAACAACCCATGGGCAATGGCACTGTAGTTCTGTGTGGATTGCAACACACTTGCCTTGTCCTGACAATCAATGTGAGCACAAGGTGCCAGGGCAAAGCGCTTGCCCCTGCAGCAGGAACTCCTGGTTGCTTTGCCTTACCCTTCCAAAATTCATGTCCTGTGCTGCTAAGGTCTTAAATAGGTTTTATGATCACATCCATTCCCTTCCTTCTCACTTCCAATTTTTGTGCAGAGCCCTCCACAGCAGTAAATTTTCTCACAGCTTTTCTCTATTAAAAGCTTCTGAGCACAAGCGTATCTCTATTTGGAAGAAGAGAATCATTAAGTAAAAACTTGACATCAGCATGGTGTGAAGAGGTAAAAGTGCAGAACGCTGTGGGGGAAAAGCAGAGGTGGTGGGTGCTTCTTAGGAGAAGGGAACTAAGGGCAAGTCCTGCCCGATGCTTCCAATCCAAGCTTTGTGAAGAAGCAGATTTGGAATTCAGACTGATTCCCTGTGTCCATAACTAATTTTTAGAACAGTGAGATCTAGCCCTCACAGGTGTTGACTAAGTGTAAGTGTTTCTGCAACCACCAAGTCTTTGGAGTAGTGGAACTCACCTCTTCACCTCTTGACTGAACCTGTTGGTGCAACAATGCAAGGTTGGCAGGTTCTGGCAGTCAATGCCACACTTTATTGTCTGTAACACTGCATATGCTCTTGTTCTTGTAGGTGGGTGGAGAATTTGCCAGTACTGCTATCAACCAGAGGAAGAAATGGAAGGATTGCAGTCTGTGGAGCCATCTCTCAGTACTATGACGCTGTGCCTGCTTTCCTGTGACTAAATTTATTTCCTGTTCAGTGATGGCAGAAAGAAAGACGTAATAGGTGTCTCTTGACATTTTATTGGTTGTTTCCATATGCCGTTTGAATATATGTACGTGTGTACATTTGGGTGACTAACCGCTGCCGCTGCTCTGGGACAGTGGGAGTGTGGCCACACTCCCTGTGTGTGCATGCACTCATCCTCCGTTGTGCACACTCATATCAGATGGAGAACATCAGCTGATTAGAAATGAAGGAGACTGAACTACTGAAAACAGCACTCCCCAGGGCTCTAAGCAGATACAGATCAGTAGAAGACAGGTGTGGTGGCATGATGCCATTTACGCAGTATGTACTTTCAGATGAGAGGATGGATTTCCCTTGGGTTTTTAGATGAGGCATCTTAGGCTTTGGGGTTTTTTCCCCTAAGATTTCAGCTACTGGTGGAACTGCTGGGAAGTGTGGCTGAGATGAATTATTGACTTTCAATAGCACCAAGTTTTCCGGATTTGCCTTCTAGAAGGAATGGGAGGTCTGAATTCTCTTTGACAACTGACTGGCTTTGGACTCCCACATTAGTTTGAAAATGGGACAGGCTTTTGAGAGTGGAGAGTCTATCACACATTTTTATGATTGAGGGAGCTGTTTTTTAATGTGTATAACTTTTTTTGAGATTTAGGAAGAGCATGAGAGCTTGGCAGGCTATCAAACAAGCTGTCAAAATAGGATTTCCAGGATTCAGCTAAAGCCCCTCAGGTGAAGCTCAGGCCACTTCTAAATGAAACTATTTTCAGAATTGTTGGGTGTTTGGTCCCACAGCCTTATGGATCAGGCCTTTGTTTCCCTGGGTGGCTGCCTGTCCATGAATCCTTGGGTTTTTGCTCTGGAAATTCTGTTTGGAAAAAACAGCAGTTGCTTCTGGCTGGAACAGTGATTCAGCAGTCTTTACTGGCTAAAATATCACTTTATACATTGGGTCTTATTTTAAATGAAACTGATATTACAGATGGTGTGATGGTTCCTTTCTCTTGCAGGGCCTTCCATGCAGGTTCCAGTGATCTTCAAAGACCTTTGAATGGAAGGGTTTATTGTGACCCACTGGAATAACTGCTGGGAGGAAAATCTGAAAGCGCTGCTAAAATGGGTTGTGGAGATAAGGGAGGAAGGGGTAGTTTTATGTAAGGTGTACTCACATCACAGCTTGCCTCTTTGCAAGCGTTCTCTTGTCCTAACTGTTGAGGTGAGGTCCCAGTGTGATACTTTGCTTCCACCTGATTGAATTTTTGAGCCTTTTGGGGTCACTCAAACCATAGTGAACATGCCTGATCCCTTCTGCTTTGTTTGTACTTTGCCTTGTGGACTTAGATATATTCCTGAAGACATGTAGGCTTTGAAAAAAGATGCTTCCAGAGTAATTCAAAACACTTCTCTAGCAATGAAGAGTCATATTTAGAGCAGTGCCTCTATTTCTCATTCAGAAGTCTCCTTCTATTTGTGGTATGAGCAAGGATTTCCATTGTAGTGGTGTGCTGAAATTACTGACAAGAATGGATGTTTTTATGGAATTGAGAGCTGGGCTTTAAAGGGACTTAATGGGGAATTTCTGAAATTTTATTTTTCTAAATGGATGCTGAGTTTAACACTTGATTCATGGCTGTGAAAAGCTTGTGGGTGTGAACACTAAAGGCTAAGAGGCTCTAGCTTTTACAAACATGGGGATTTGGGATGGCTCAGCTTGTGACCATTTGGGTTTGCAGTTCCATACTTCCCTACAGGTAGAGACAGGTCTGGCTTTGTGGCAATAATCCCCTACCTATCCATTCTTCGGGGACCAAGTAGCAGTGTATCTGTCTCGGTGTGTTTTTATAGCAGTGACTTTTGCTCCTTGTTATGACTCCAAGTAGAAAGCTGTGCAACAAAAGCTGATCCTCACAACAGCCTACCTAGTTTTAGTTACCCTGGTGCATGCCAGCTTGCATGTTTCAGATGAAACGTACAAGCTGGAGAAAATCTGGTTGCAATTTAGTCCCCAGAAGATGGTAAAAACTAGGCATCTGGGGAATGAAAACTCAGCAATTTCCTGTCTTACTTTTGACAGGGCAAAGTGAAAGTGCCATGAACAAGTTACTGAAGGATCTGAGAATGTGCCAATGGCTTTCATTGGAATGTTAAAGGGAGAAAGTCTGGGAAAAGCCATTGTAAATGTCTGAAGATTACATGTTCCTGGGAGACTGGCGGAGAATACGATTCTGTTAAGTGTTTTTAACTCACCGATTGAAAGGTATTTTTCAGTCTTTTTGCTGGATGTTTGGTGATGATAACTTCTGTTAATAATTGGGCTAGTAGGGGTTAAGTATATGCCCGTTGCTTTGCTCTTGAAGAACTTAAAAGCTGCTACTCAAAGCTACACAAAAAAGTGCCTTAAATCTGCTGAACTTCATCAGAACTGTAACAAATTTAATAGTAGCTTGAACCTTTCCACAAGTTGGCTTGTAGAAAGGAAAAAAATTCTAAAGGCTTTGCCAGCAGATGGCACATCTCATGACTCATGTTTAACCACTGATTTGGCCCAGAACCTGGCCCAGAGGGACTTTTAACTAATATTGAGGAGCAAAGAACAGGCTACCACCACCTGGGGGGTTCCCAGCTTCCTCCCCTTCCCCCTTTCATCAGGAAATGCACATATCTCAGTTATTCTGAGATTATGGGAAGAAAGAATAACTCTGTTAATGGATGCTTTCCTTGTGTTATAGTCCTGTTTGTGGAATGTCCTCCACTACCTTGTGGTTAACACAGAGTGGCTAAAATATTACAAGCACTTACTTATCCCAGCAGGTCTCCCAGTACAGGTGATATAGATAGGCTGCTTATTTCCTTGAGTAATTTGGCCACTGGTGTCCAACTCTGGAGTTGATTTTGCCATCCTGTTCACCCTGGCTTTCCTGGAAGGTGAGATCAATATGCTTGCCCTAGCCATGCTAAATTGGTGTCCAGGACCCACACGGCACCAAGCGAAGGAGACAAACAGATTAGCAACAATAAATACCTTAGATTTTTTGAAAAAGCCAGAACAAGCACCTGTTACCAGGGGATATAGACAGGCATTGAAGGTGATCCATCTTCAACGACTGTGGCGGACTTCTTGGTAGTTTTTAGGTCTCATTATCAATCTGTGAAGAGGGATCCCAAGTGGCCTTAATGAGTTGCAGAGAGATGTCAGTCAGAATAATCCTGGCTCGGCCTGCTTTCTCGTAAAATACTGACCTGTAAGCTCCCCTCACTGTGTATAGATTTCATACTTCATGAATTGTAGCTGATTTTGCAAGGCTGTTTTATGCTCACAATATAACTTTTTTGTAAAACCAAACTCCACCCTGAACCTCTCAGCTTCACTGGGGAAGGTAGCTATTTCCTCCCGAAAATCCAAGTTCTTTATTACACACTGGAAACACTGGAAGCATGTGAGTAATGACAGTAATATCCCTTATTGTCTGCCACTGTCTAGAGGTCTTGCAGTAGTTTCTCACTGTGAGCCTGGTTGTTCTCTAAGTTCTAAAGCCTATGGAGAGACAGCTGAATTTTTCCACAGTGTTGATGAAAACAAAAAGGGAGTATTAAAAACATAGTTTGTTTTCTTTTTTCCTTGACAGTCATGGGAGTGAGTGTTGGTAGCACAAGGAAGGATGAAGTTCACAAAAACCCTTTGTATTTTTCCCCTCTAGAGAAGCAGCTAACTCTACGAGTACAGTCGGTGTAATGAAGTTGAACAAGGTGCCAACGCCCAGCAAAGGCAAGCAAAGGCGCAGCGATGTATTGCTGGGACAGGCCCTTTTTGCCAATACATGATCATGTGTGCTTTTAGGCAGAGCACTGGTGGTGCTGTGGAGGTGAAGCTAATCCTCCAGCCAGTTGCACAAGGCCTGTGAGTGGCAAATACTGGCTGCCGACACCCTTCCTCTAACATTATCACTCTGCAGCTGAGCCTAAAGGTTTTCCGGGAAAGAGTGAGCTCTTGGTGGCCCCAGTGGCTGTCAGGTGTGCAAGATGTTGCCTGGGGCTAGGTCCCCAGCACTGCATCGGTCCTCCATTGCATGCATCTGCAAAGGTGAAAAGGCTCTGCCTAGGCTGCAGGGCCTGCAGCTGGGGCTGTGCCGATAGCCACCTCTGGTCTTTTTGTGCTGCTTTTCCTCAGTCCACGTGGCTGTATCTGTTCCACTACCTAAGTACGTTACACTTACTTAGGAAGTAGGCTTGACAGTGGGATTTCTGAGACTGTTTAGGGTCCCAATTCATTGAGGATGTAATGTATGAGAGCAAGAGGAAGAGTTTATTTCATAATCTTAAACGTAAACAGCTGCAGGCTTCATCATCTGTTGACTAAATAGCTCTTTATTTATACGTATCATTACTTCTAGAGTAGTGGTTTAACCACTTGATGCCTTATGCTTGCTTGTGCAAAATGAAACAGGCTCTAGGTTAGAGGTGTTCCAGTAATAAATATTGCAATTTTTGTCTCCTGTTCTGGGGCTGGTGGAATTAACCTGCCTGAGCTCAGGACACAGTGGGGAACAGCCTTGAGGAGCTCTCCATGGCCTGCCACACCAAGGGTGGCCTCAGGGAGCCCTGGAAATCGCTGCAAAGAGCTGTGGGTTGCTGATACCAAGGAGCTATTCCTGGAGTGCATTGATGTCGGCTGAGCTTCTCTCATGGTCATCCAGGACAGGTGTCCACAGGATGGGTCAAGACAACATGGCCCAGCCACAGCATCCATTCTCATTTGACCCATTCCCCAGCTGAATCAAACCCAACTTTAAACCCCCCCCAGCATCAGAGGTGTACCCGTGATGCAGCCTGTATTGAAGCAAGCAAAACATACCTCAGATCCTTTGCCCTCACCTTATTCCCATGTCCCCTGACTGTAGCTGTTAATCGCTCACACCCCAGCCCCCCCCAGCATCAGCTCCAAATACATCCCTCCCTCACAGCTTAGCTTGCTGCTGGCTATTACCTGCAGCATGGGGAGACTCCTCCTGCCCATATCCTCAGCTCCTCATCACTATCTGATCACGGGCTCTGCTTCCTGGTTAGCTGAAAGCCTCTGGGGCCATCGGGCTAGGTGGTGCTAAAACTAACCACTGCATTTCCCTTATCGGCAGGCCTCACAGTTCTGAGGACTGTTCGTGGTGCCAGCCATTGCTCTTCCCCCAGGCTCCTCTCCCAGAGGAACTAAAAACAGATGTGAAGTGAAAAACCAGACTTGATTGCTTCCCCGAGGAAATGCCATCAACTGACTCAGGTGGAAGGGAGATGAACTTGGTCTAAAACTCTTCCTCTGTGGATACAGTTGGACCCAATATCTGGCTTCTCCACTCCACTACAGTCTGTTCACACCTCTGCCACATCCACCCCACCCTCGATGCTCAAGTTCCAGGAGGCCAGGCAGATGGTGCCACATGGATAGCAGGAACCCACCCCTCATGCATTCTCCTCTAGCCCATTACCTAGAGGTACTACCATGACACCAGTGCTGTTAGAGGGAAAAGCACAAGGCATCCCCACAGCCAGTGTGTGTCTAAGTGTATGTATAAACGTAGACAGTCACCGCCACCTTCTGGAGACCTGCATCTGTCACAAATTTGTCTTTACCAGCTGCAGCTAGAGCCAAGGCTTCATATAGCCCCCATGCATTCTTCACCACCTCTTATCTACCAACTTGGACCATCTTTCCCTTTCCAGAAGAAAAACCACATTTCACATGGATGCACTTCCTCAACATCTCCAGAAGAGTTTTTTCCCCCACAAGTTCCTCTAACTCACCCAGTTGATCCTTACCAGATCTGGAGGCACCTGGCTGGGTGTACTTCTCGTCTGTGTGAAACCTCCATTGAAAATAAGGATGCCACAGTATGGTTCAACCTCAGCACAGCTAAACTGAGTACCGTGCCCACTGCCTCTCCAGAGCTCCTTATAAGACTCTTCTTCCTGCCTTAGCTTTGTGCTTGGTCTTCTGACTGCAGAAGACCCACAGCTGTAGCAGTCTGTATACAAGTTATTGCTTCAGATGAAGAGCAGAGACTCCGTGCCATGGCTAGGCTACTGCTAAGTCTGGTGCCCTCACAGTCCTGCACTGCCTCTTGTCAGTGTATCAGGTTTACATGGGAAGGTTTGGTGTGGGGTGGTGCTGGGGGTCAGATTCCATGAGAAACTACTACCACATCAGACTGAGCCAGTGACAGCCAGCTCCAAGAGACACCAGCTGCTGGCCAAAGCTGAACCCTCTGTGATAATATATTTGAGAAAGGGTTTAAAAAAAAGAAAAAAGTAAACAGAAGCAGCAGGGGGACAGGAAGGAGTATGAGAGCAACAGCCCTGCGGACACCCAGGTCAGTGCACAAAGGGAGGTGCTCCAGGCACCAGAGCAGATATCCACCTGCAGCCCATGGAGGACCCCACATCAAAGCAGGTGGATGTGTCCAAAGGAAGCTACAGCCCAGAGGATCCAGCTCCTGGCAGGACCTATGGACCCATGGGGCACCCACACTGGAACAGCCCATTCCCAAAGGGCCATACCCCACACTGGAGCAAGGGAAGAGTGTCAGGAGGGATGAGCAGCAGAGACAACATGTTATGAATGCACGGCAACCCCCATCCCCCCTTGCTGCTAATGTGTGGAGAAGTAGAAGAGCCAGAAATGTAACTAAGCCTGGGAAGAAGGGAGACACAGGGGAAGGTGTTTATAGATTTGTTATTTCTTATTATCCTACTCTGTTTAATTGCAATACATTAATTTCCCCAAGTTGAGTCTCTTTTGCCTGCAACTGTAATTGCTGTGTGATCTCCCCATCTTTATTTAGCCACAAGCTTTTCTGTAATTTTCTCCCCGTCCTGCTGAGGAGGGTAAGTGTGAAGAGGGGCTTGGTGGGCACCTGGCAGCTAGCCAAAGTCAACACATCAGTCAACCTCTCCCACCCCTCAGCAGGGGTAAGGGGTCAGCACTACAGAGTTAGTTTAGCAAGGATTTCACCAGCTTATTCCTCAAGCCTGTTCCTTGAGTGGCTTGAAGCTGCTTGTCAAAGCATAGCACAGAGCTGCTATGCCACCATTTGTTGGCACTGGTAAAACAACAGTTGTTTCATGGCCTTACTAGATCCAGCTAGTTTTGATGAATGAAGAGTAAAAATTTAAATGTTACAGTTATAAATACTCTAAATTGGAATCATTCAAGGGGAGAATCCAAGTCTAACTTCATTCAGGTTAAGGAAAGAATGGAAAACAGATGGTTAATGGGAATTGAAGTTAGGCTGACTGCTACAAGAGAATACATCGAAGAGATATACAGGTGGCTATGAGAATCCTTGCCCAAGTGCAGGACAGCAGTTTCAGAACATGTAGATGGAGTTAAGGAGTGTCACTGTTTCACTGCAATCTAATCACACACAGCTCCCTCATCCACTCACTGTGACTCCTTGGCCCTCCCCTTCATGATCATTAGTCCTCTCTCATTAAGCCTAGTTATTCTAACCATGTGTTCCAATTGCTGTACTCAAGGAAGTACTTCTCTTCCAGTTGGCCAGCCCACTATAAGAAAGCAAGCTATGTTACAGGCCTGCAGACAGAAGTATCTTGCTCTGCTGGTTTGACAGCAAAAGACAGATCCCAACCATTTCACAGCCAAATGAGACTGCAGTCATTACCTGAGGGGGGAACTTCTTCCTGAAGCCCTTACTCCCAAAGAAACCTTTGTATGTTATTTCTTCTCTGCTATGTACATCAAGTTGTTTCCAAACAATTATGTCCGTTGGTCATCTACCACCTCCCTCTTGCAGGCATCCTTCCAGGTTACTGGGTCAAAGCAGTCGTTTCTGTTCATGCAAGCAGCAGAGTTCAGCAAGAGTGACTCTGCTGCACTACTGTCTGGCATACTGCAATACTGATCTCAGTCCTTCACAGGAAAAACAAGCAAGCAAGAAAACCCAAAAAGCACACACACAGAGCCCTCCAGGGTTTTCCTTAATAACCTGGGCCACATGGCAGGGCATATAGCCCAAATTTTTAGCAAGGCTACTTGCACCCATTCCATTTCAGGCAGAGCACCTATTTACTATATCTAGGCTTTGTTAACTGCTGAAACCCCAAGTTCTTTCCTGTTGCAAGACTCGGGCCGGTTCCCATCCCAAAATGGTGTTCTCTCCCAGCAGAGGCACTGTTGCTGTAGGAACTAGGACTCCTTGCACTTCAACTAGGTATAATCATTAGGCTTTGCTTTGAATGACCTGTAACGACAACGACCACCTTCACACACTCGGGTTCTGGCATAACTACACATTTGAAGGTAATACACTTGGTAGTTCCTTTGAAGGGAAAGCTTACCTAACACACAGATCCTCCCTGTATGTTCCTCAAAGAGCCTAGCCTTAAAGAACATTTCCTTCCAAACAAGGCTATGCAAGTTATTTGCAGGCACGCTATACCTACATGCCAGCTCTCGGAACAGGAAGGTACTGCAGCACAGGATACCAGTCACTGCACTTGAAAGAACTGCTCTGCACCCCTGGTTTCAGCACAAGATCCTGTTAATCCAGCCTTTCTGATCTTTCCCAATCCTATCCTTAACGTATGGTCACTTGTCACCTGGATCTTTCCAGGCTACTGCAGAGTGGCATCTTATTAAGGGAGTAAACAAAGTGCGAAGTCAAACTCGACACCCAAGGAGCATTTCCCATTAACTGCATCTCTCCCTGCTGTAATCAGTAGCAACCTGGTCTGGCCTCACCTCAGGAGAAATACTGTATATTGCAACACATCTTACTAGCTTCATTATTTCTTAAAGATGAAACTGGATGTGTTAGAGCCTCCTACTTAACTTCACTTTCTTGCTCCCAGCTACTACCCAGACAGAATAAGTAGGCCACCCAGAAACTGCTTTTAAAAGCAATGCTTATTGCAGGTGCTGTAATGTTAATGGTGCATTCTTGCTCCAGCTTCATTTTATTCTCTCCCCATGAACCTGTCCACAGTACCACTTGGGGTTGTGGTTTCTCACCTGTGTGAACAGTCCTTTAAACATCCTGCTGCACTCCCAGTCAAACAGCTAGAGCTACGCAGAAAACATTTTGCATGTCCTTCTCATTGCATGATTACAAACAAATCAGAGCTTACATCCAAGATCCTTGATGGCTCATCCTCAGCTAAAGGGTGTGGTCACTTCTTGGACAAGAAAAATCTTGTTTCCAATGCAGAACATGCATAGCAAGCTGGCAAAGGCCCCCAATCCTCAAGAGCCAGGAGATTCATGCATGCTGGTGAAATGAGTGTTAGGCTGAGTCATACATGAACTCCCTACCACAGAGACAAGAGGTTTGTTCATTCCACGTCGTCTGCCTATGTAGCAGGAAGTCTTGCTTCTTCATCAGTGATACTCAAGGAGAAGCGCAGCTCACCTTCGCCACAACCACAGCACTAGGCATAGCTGCTAGCTACAGCCCTGCTTCCTTATTTACAGAGTTCTTATCCCAGGTAAGACCCAAGCCAGCAAGAAAGCCACTTTGATATGGTGGAAAAACAATGCAGTTCTCAGCAACACCAGAAAGAGCAGCTGAATGGCACAGGGGCTGGCAGGTTAGCATTAGACAACCTTATGCAGGTGTTGGGGACTGCAGAATCCAGTTTACTGTCCAGCATGTGGAAGTCAGTATGTTCTCAGAATGCAATAGTGCAGTCAAATTAAAATGACAAGAACGCATAAATTGAAGTACCTTGGGCTTAAGACACTATGTGTTCTGCCTCTTCAGTCACACGTTCCAGACTACTGCCTAGGAACAGAGCAGCCCAACTCAAGAGACTAAATGTATTTTGCTACTAATAGAACCAGAAGGCATACCAGTGGCGAGGCAACACTGGAAGGGTAAAAGGGCATCAGCTCCAAGTCCTACCTTACAATTCCATGGTAGGATTGGTATTATGTTCTGTTAAGCCAAGCCTTAGCTTTGAAATCTAAAATGAAGCCTGACAAATTTTGAAAGAATCTTTAGTTAAGAAGAGGTAACAAAAGAAAGAACTTATCCCACCCTGTGACTACCCACTTTTCAACAACTAAACTCCCCTTTCTGTATCTGCAAGCCAGACTGCCACTCTTCAGATTATAGCCTGGTCACCACCACCTGAGGAGTCAAAGGGCAGCAGACTTCTCCTAAAGCATCTGTCATTGCTATCCCAGGGAACACAATTTTCCACCCACAGCAATAACACACCAACAGATCAGGTTGCATTTGACAAGCCTTTGTATCTAGTCAGTATGCCTTTAACACAGCAAAACCTGACACCTTGGTGACATCACAACATTCCTCACATTTTCATTCAAACACAGGGTAATATCCAAAAGTGAAGAACTTACACTTTATTGTACTCATTTACATAGATCAAGAGGATAGTTTCCACCACTTAACCTAGCTACCTTGTTTAGATCTTTTAAGTAGAAAAGTCACAGGCCAAAGCAATCATGCTTCAATGTCTCCACAGCTGTAGATTAGACTAGATTTTTAATGGTGTCTTCCAGCTTTTCTTTATTGGCCCCAGAGAACTCCTGCACCTGTAAAGAAATTGATTTTTAGAACTGTTGCATTCTGCATTCAGTGCTTCATAACATTAGTTGCATAGTATCCAAACACATACATCTGTTCAACCCTGCTACAACTAAAATTTTTTCACTCCCAGAACAGGAAGCATTTTGTAGATTTTCACCTGTTCATCTCCCACTCAACCCTTACAGAAACTGGGACAGCAGGCTATCAAGAATCACTTCCAAACTACCACCGCTGGAGCCTTCTACATGTAAAAGGGACAACTGATCCTGAACCAATGCTGTGTAAGACTCAAATACAGGCTTGAAGACACTCTGGAAGTCAACGCACAGCAGAGGTAGCTCACAGTTACTTTTGAGTTGCATAGGTCCCCTACCAATCAAGTTCTGGAAGGATTGCTCCAAATCACCTGTCCCTGAGCCTGGCTTCTCCTGTGAGAACTATTCTTGTTGCAGCTTACAGAGCAGAAAGAGAAAGACAACATTAATGTTTCAATAACATCAGCTCCAGCACCTACAGTGCTGGACTACACTATGGGCCATGAAATTGCTTGCTTGATAGTCATGTGTCCACAGAACTGCCAAGGTCACTCAAAACAAAAAGCCACACAACAGGGTTAGGCATATCACCTTCACACTGTCACACCATAACCTTAATTCTTTCCAATTACATTATGAAGCTGTGGAAGCTGACCCTGCAAAAGCTGTCAATGGTTCACTATTAATCAAGATTCGGTCTCATATTAAACTGAACTTAAAGTCACCCAGCATCTGACACTCAAGGCACAATTCCATTGCCTGCAGCCATGAAACTTCCATTCAGGCATTGTTTCATGTTATAAAAGCCTACCTTCAGCCTTCTCAGCAAACTCAAAAGCCTGAGAGAACACATTTTATCAATTCTTAGCAATTCAGCAATTCTTTAGTTCAGGCAGAAAGCAATTCACAACTACTCTGCACAGGCAGGCTGCACAGTATGCTGCCAGAGCATGGTCTGCATGCCATCTCATTGACCTCTTGGCAGAGCAGGCACAATGTCTGTTGAATCCTCTGACAGGTACAGGACCACCACTTCACAGGTTATGCAGCCTCTGTGTAAAAGCATCCAAGCAGCTGTTGCAGCCATGTGTATATACAACCATGTTAGAGACTTCTGTTTGGGTGAGATTCCATAGGCACATACAGTCATGTCTCTGCTTGAATGTGAGCTGCATCCAGACAACAAATACTAAACAAGATCAGCAAAAAGCAGGGTGCTAGGCAGACATCTAACCCCACTAACCTCACAAAGCTCTGCCTGTAAGACTGACCTGTAACACTAATTCAGTTCACCACCTGTGAACAACAACTTCATCAGTTAACTGCTGGTCCACATTACATTTGCTGCAGCACCAAGATGAACTCACTCTCAGGAGTGTCTTAATGCCAGGGGTGCCCCAGATAAGTTATCAACAGAAAGCAGGCTACACGTTCCCAGTCTTCAAGTGTTTAGCTTGCCTGCTCCAGCTCCAAAAGAGCAGAGCCTACCTTCTTCCCACTCTTGTAGAACTGGAACGTCGGCATGCACTTCACATCACAGTGTGCAGCAACATCCTGGAAGAGACAGAAAACAGTCTTCAGCTGTGCATGTCTGAAGGATGCTGCATTTGGAACTCACTAAGTTGCCTTTTGTTTAGGTGATAGGGCAAAGCTGATCCTGCTCAAATTGAAGCAAGAGCACTTCTGGTAGTCCAGCACTAGCAAGAACAGCTTGACTTCTGAATCAAAACAGACAGGACTCTTTGTAAGGCTCAGAGCCCTATGGCAACTCTTGTGTTTCAACCTGACATTGCTCAAGTACCTATGTGACGCTGCTGAACTGCTGTACAGCAGACATTTTATTGCACTTAATGCAAGACATGAAAGGGGAAACAGTGCCGAGAGCAGTGGAGAGACCAGACTAACCAGCAGACAGTTGCGAGCCACTAGTTTTAGGGAAGACTGCATCAAAGCAGCTTAAGGCCTTAGACTAACACTTCCTCCCAAAGCAGAGGGTCAGTTTTCCCAAATTATCTAACACATGCCATAAGGCTTCAAGTGCGCAAATAACCAAGACAGCTTGTTCTATGCAGGTGTCCCCTAGAAAAAATAATTCATTCCAGTGTAAGTGCTAAACCCCTCTGCTTCTCAAAGCTGAAGTAATATCTCATTTTGTTTCAGTATGTGCAAGGACATTAAAAAAAATATACATTGTCACTTGTGTGAAACTCATTAGCTGCCCTCTCTCAGCATCCCCCTGGACCATACCTGGGCATCGTCCACATCAATTTCAATGAACACCACATCACTATACTTGTCAGACAAACTCTAGAATAAAACAAGAAACTATGCAGTTAGTGTTCCAGGAAAGCTTTCTTTTAAAAGACACATTCATATAAGTTATAAAGCTGGTGCTGCTTACCCACTGTGAAACTTGCCTGCTTAAAGCAGCTGTTTTACTGACCACTGCAAAATATTTTTTTTTGTTCAGTACCTGGAAGTCTCTTCAAACTTGTTCAAACATACTCCCCACAGAGAAGACTTAAATATCCAAAGACATAGGTAAAAGGTCTTGTCTTACAGCCTTCAGCTGATCACCAAACAATGCTACAGCCTCTCTCATATTTTACTAGATTATATTGCCACCTAAACACAGCTAGAGTGATTACAGTAACTGTGTACAGAAGGATAAACATTGTTTCCATTCTATATCCCACCCCTTAAGGCAATGCAACTGTTACGTCCCTATAGACCTGAGATACATGTAAGCATTAGGACAGTAGAAGTTAAACCACCTTGGAGCTCCAAGCTATATTAAAGGCTAGTATATCAAACTTGACAGTTTCAAAGTAGGTACTTCTGTGACTTCTCCCTTTTCCAGAAAATGCTGGCAATCACATGTGGCAAAAAGAAGTTTCCTCCATGTTACTGTCAAGCAGCACAAAAAAATGTTTCTATGCACTCCAATACAGTTACCAATAAAAACAGAAAGGCTACTTACATGGAAAAAGGGCTTGATCATTTTGCATGGTCCACACCATGTGGCTGAGAAATCAACTACTATAAGCTTGTCACCAGCAGATTTCAGCTCTTCCTCAAACTGAACCTATAAGAAAAAGAACATATTGATGCTTTTCCCCCTCCTTTCCAAAATGGTTTAGACTAATCACAAAGCTAGCTTGCTCTCAGCCTTGACACTAACCATTTTGGTAGCTCTCTTTAAACACTTTGCTTAACTGGGGTATTTGTACCGTCATGCAAGTGCTTCAGTATGAACTGTTTTCATCAGTGCTAGATCAGCCAGTGTATTATGACTCTTAAGTTAGGAAAGACCACAATGCTCTGTCACCGCAACTCAATGAATTGTGGAAACAAACTAGAAATGAATCTAGCCTACAATATTCAACTCTGCCAACTGTTTTAGTGTTACCCCCTGAATGTGATCCTTATGGTTTTCAATAATCCATTTTCTCATTTCTCGCTTAGCAGGAAGACTGCCATTTTCTTCTGGGACAGACCTTCCTCTGTAGGATTTGAAAAGGACACAAACCTTTGTAACACTCCCCCATTTTGATGCTTTTTCCAATCAAAATGATGTTGTATTGTTTACTCTGCAGCATGTTTCCTAAAGCAACCTCACAGGATAGTTATTTTACTTATTTTGCCAAGTGAACCCACATGGAACATCACCAGCCAAAGCAATGCTACACATCTAACACCCAATATTTATTTAGAGCTTTGAGTCTATCTGTTGCACTTTGTCACACCAATCTTTTTTACACAATGTTCTTTGTAATTTAGAGGTCCTTACATGCCATCAACCATGTTTTCTGGTCCAACAGTGAATGTTTTAGCAGAACTGAAAGACAATAAAAGCAATAAATACTTGCAAGCTAGCAAAAGACAAGTTTCTTGGGCAGAAGCAGAAAATGCTAATCAGCTACTTCCTGACAGTGTCTTTTCCAAAGCAAGTACAAGCTACTTCAACATTCAACTTTGTCCTCATGGCAATGCAAGCTTCAGGGAAGCTGTAAATACAAACTTCATTTCAGATTATGCATATTAAAAGTAGCTGCTTTACTCCTCCCAGCTTCACAGACCAGAGCATTAGAAGCTAACTGAAAGCAACACGGTTACGGCCACATGTACACTGTCATTAGTTTTGTAGGGCAGGAGTTAACTAATGCCAGCTTCTGCAATATTTATATAGATATATACATATATAAGTATATATATAAACCTTTAAGTCTTTATAGCTTCCTGTAACTTCAAAACCACCAAGTCTCCCTGTTAGTAAGACATGTTCCCTCCCAATGTAGCTATCTTCAGAAGCTCAGCCTCCACATGATGAGCTCTTCCATGCTTGCACCTTGGATATTCACATAGACTACTCTGCTGTAAGATCAGTAGCTAACACTCCACATCAACTACTCTGTCTGAAAGAGATGGGAACAGTAAGTTTTCCTGTCTCCCCACATTCCCCCAACTCCTGTGCTGACACAGTATGCATTCCCGGGTCCCAGTCCCTGAAGTACCCCTTTTCCACTGAAGTTCCATGTCCCTGTACACAGCAACCCACATTAGATGCTCACACCACAAGTTCCTCAGTCAAGCCTCGCTCCTCCCCACCTTCACATCCTACAGCTTGTTTTCTGGTATAGCTGCTCACATGTCTGCTCTGTAACATCACCAGCTCTTTATCAATTCCACTTGCTGCACCTGCCAGTGAGACCATCCTCTTCTTACCCTAAAGTCTTCTGTGCAGCTGCATAATTACCATATTCTGCAAAAGAAAGTTCAGCCTTGGGATGTGTGTGTCATATGGCAAAACCCCTCAGGTTTGCTATTCCACAGAATGAGGAGTAAGTGGGAGGACATGATACCTACAGTTGTTTATGCATCATACATCACTGGAGACCTGGTCCTGACTACAATCAGGTGCTACCTTGCAAGTCATCTCTAGTATCAGCTAAAATTTCTGTGGGAGATTGAGAAGAAATAGAGGGTCCAAAGGTGCTTACTATTGCAAGTTAAGAAATACTGAACCAGGGGGCAAGTCCTGAAAGTTTTCCCAGATAACTTAATTTCCCTGGAGTAACGAAGACAGTAGTGGAGGCAAAACAAGCTACTTGACCTGTCCGATCAACTTCCATAGTTGACTTGGGTTAACTGTGAAGTGACATGTTTTCTTATAAAAACCAAACATCTTTCTTAACAGAAGGGGAACCTCCCACCGCAAGACCATTTGGCCACACTATTAGAAGATCTTACAGCTTTGTTAACCAGTATTTTCTTCAGGTAGCACCTTACTGGGGAACACTTCTTACCAGTTAGCTGGTTGGGTTTTTTAAGATTTAACTACAACCCCTCTGAGCATAGACATTTTGCTTGTATTGTCCTCCAACAGAAAAATGCACACCGAATGCAACAAACACATTGGTAGCGGGCCTCTGTTTCCAAGGGCCAAGTAAGAGAAAAGGCTCTAGTAATGAAAGATGTCTACGGCTCTCAGCAACAAGTAAAATGGCTTTAATCAAATCTGCCAGATGGTGTGGACCTTAGTTGTAAACATGATTTCCAACACATATCAAGTCACCCTTGAACCTTTGATTAACCCAATCAGGTGATTTCTAATCATTACTACATAATTTAGTAGTCTGAGAGTTTTTAAATACAGAAGCCAGCATAAACAGACTGCAGGTCTAACTGCCTGAACTCTCTAGCAGACACCACTTCTAAAACTATCACCTGCATCCCAAGTTGCAATTTTACAATATTTGCTTTGACTCAAATAACAGAGGCAGCTAGTGTGAAGAGGAAAACTTTGGCAACACTAGCTTTTTAATAGCTCATATACCCCATTAACTTCTGCTATAAAAGGCATTATGTCCCATACTCAAACCCTGTTACAAGTTACATGAGTCACCCATCTCAAGACCACAAACTTAAACCAGCTCAAGTATTGCTCCTTCTGTCTACCAGCAGGGACTTGAGAGGGACCAGTAAAGCACCCTGAAAGCAGCCACTCTTCAGAAGCTAGTCAAGTTTCTGAACAGGTGTGTTAGGAAATGGGCCACATTTAGCTAGCAGCCATGTTCACACTGCCCTACAGTTGTCACTCACAGAATCTTCTGCAGGTAGTGGAGGAAGAGGTCTTCCTCTTTCTATCAGATAAGAATACAAACCCACTTTACTGAAAACCAGAACTAATCCAGAAATCCCAGTTGCACTGTACTTGAATACTCTGGATGTTGCTGATGTTAAAATCTTGTTGTCAGCATGATTGTTGTCTCTCCATGGATGAGCAACAAAACCATGCTTTAACCGTGGCAGACTATTAATCAGTGCTCATAGCTGGGAGGACAGTGGAAGTCTGACCACGTAAGTTAGAGCAGGCTTTTCCTCCAAAGCCAGGTTTATTGACTCTCCATTTTTAAGCTGTTCCAGCCTATATCACAAATCTCACACCTTAACTCCAAAAGTTCACCCCTTCTGTCACTCCATAAGAGAAAGGGGAAAAGGAAGAGATGCAGACTGGAATAAGAATTTCAGGTGAACTCACACACTGTGCCATCTCCAGGACCTGAATGATAAGGCAAAAATTTTGTTCATCTTAACTTTAAGGAGCTCTCTGTATTCACAGGTATTTAAGCTGCGGTCGTAAGAATTAGTATACTCGTGCATCTGATGTTAACACCATAGCAGTCTAACAGGGGAAGTCTGCCATGCTTTTTCACTTACACAGCAGACTGCAGAAGAGCATAGCCTAGAAGACAGAGTTGGATGCCACAGAGCATTACTTACAAACCCCTCACAATCAGATTAATCTGGCAGTTCAAGGGAATTTCAAGTTCAAAACTTAAAAGACTAACTTTACAGCTAACAAGTACTCTATTGTTGTCTACAACTGCATCAGCCGCTGTGCACAAGACCACGCACTATTTCATCACCAGCAGCGTATTCTCCATGTGTTGGCTTAAGTTTTATTACTACTCTGTATCTCAAAGCCACAGATGTGTTTGTATTCATAGAGCCATCCAAACAATGAGGTGCTGCAATAGTGTACTGAGCAAGTCAGCACATAACGAGGGAAATGCTTCTTATGCCAGCAACTCTGGTTATTTAAGTACAGGAATAGGCTCTAGTAATTCCTTTCAAGTCAGCAAAGCTGTATTCATGTTTTCCATGAATGTCTATCCAGAAACACACCACAACTTAGGCCAATCTCTGCTAAGAAAATTGCCTAACCCCCTTCACACTCAGAGCACCTAAGGCAAGCTGGGACTTCCACACGAGGGTACCGCGGTGCAGTGTTACCAGCCTGAGAAACAAACCATGACATTTTCTTACGATTTTAAGTGGAGACGAGCAACAATGTGTCGTGCTATGCAGTCACATCATCTCCCTGCTCATTCCGGCTATCTGAAGCGTTAGGCCGTACAGTTATTTGTTCCCTCCCTCCGGTCTAGGCGACTCCTCCGTTCCGTTTCCCCGTTCCCACCCGCAGCGGCCGGCGGGCTGCCGCCCGGGCAAGCCCGGGACACTGACGGCGACCCCCGCGGGGCTCCCACCCGCCCGCCTCCACCGGCCAAGCCCCACCGGGCTGCGCGGCGGCCCAAGGCGAGGCACCTGTTCGCCTGGGCCTCCCCAGCGGCCGGCCCAGCAGACCCGCCCCCTCCCCCGGCGCCGCGGAGGGAACGCTCCGCTCGCCGCCCGGCCCGGCCCGCTCCCTGGGCGGAAGGACGAGGCCGCGCCGCCCGGGGACAGCGGCCGCCACGCCCAAGGCGAGGGCAGAAGCGCGCTGCCCCCGCGGCCCCCCGGCGGAGGAGGCCGCCGGCAGGGCGGGGGTACGGCCGGTCCGCGCGGCGCCAGCGGCCGCCACGCGCCTAACGGACTCACCAGGCTGCCCACGGTCTTCACCATGGCGACGGCTCGGAGCTGGGGAGGAGGGTCGGCGGGGCGACGGCTCGGGGTCGGCGGCGAAACGGCAAGAAGGCGGCCGAGGCCCTTGTCCCTGCGCCGCTCTTGCTCTGCTCTGCTGCGCTCCGCTCGCGCTGCCCTCCTCCCCTTCCAGCCGCCTCAGCGCCCTCCCGCCACCGCCCCGGCGCCCCCCTTATATGCCCGCCGCCGCGCCGCGCCGCGCTGCGCATGCGCCTGCCGCGCCTTCCCCGCCCCATGGCGCGGCGCTCGAGTTCCCCCGGGCGCGGGCGACGCCGCGGCGCGCGCGGCAGGGGGGGTGGCGGGCGCGCGGGCTGCGCCGGGGCGCACGGTGGGGGCGGCGGGCCGGTGAGCGGCGGGGCGGGGCGGGGCGGGGCGGCCAGGCCGTGGCCGCAGGACCCTCCCCCCCCGCGCAGCTCCCGCCGCCCCGCCCCCCGCCCCCGCCCGGCCGGCCGAGCACGCGAGGAAGGCGCGCCTTGCGTCCCTGCCGGCAGCCGGGGGGAAGCAGCAGCGAGCCGCCTGTGGACGCCGGGAAAAGTGCTGTGTAACGGTGAGCAGGAAGTGTGTCGGAGGCGCCGTCCCCCGGGCTCGCACGGTTCCCCGCCTCCCCCTCCCCCTCCTCCTCCTCCTTCCCCGCCGCAGAGCCGGGCTCTGACGTGGCAGCCGGAGCGCGGGGCGCTGCCCACGGCGCCCAGGCAGCAGGGCTGTTGCAAAGCTAAAAGGCAGGGAAGGGCCAGGTTGGAGGAATACAGCGCGGGAGGGCCTTTGCCTTTTTTTTCCTTCCTTCCCCCCAGTCTACAAAAAACAAACAAACAAACAAAAAAAAACACCACAAAAAAAACCACAAAGCCCACCCCCACCCCCCACCCCCCAAAAAAAAACCCCAAACAACAAAAAGGCGCGGGATAGGGCAGGAGAGCAGCTCTGCCTCTCTGTGCTTTGCAGGCTTTGCAGCACAGCAGTGCTCGCCCACACGAGCGGTCCTTGCCGGGTGGCAAACCCTGAAGCCAGTGTAGATGACTAGAGACACCGTGACCATCTGGTGTGGCTCACCTCTCGCAGGAAGTCAGCCAGGATCAGAAACAGCCCTTAAGAAACACACTCTTTCAGCTTTCCCAGCAGAGGGGACTGTCACAGAAAGTTAAATTTCCACTTACCTCATTTATTTCTCCCTGTTTTGGAGAAGTCCGTTGTTCTACTGGCTGCACCAGCGTGCAAGAGTGCAAAATGGAGTGGTCACAGCCCTCCTTTCCTATTGTTGGGGTGGTAAGATTTCATTTTGGGGTATGGGGCTACTGACTCCAGCTCCCACTCCACGGGACACAGGAAAGGTGATGTTAGGTTTTGGAATACTTGGTGCTGGGTATGTCCTGAATGAAGCATTCCTGCAGGCTTTCACAGCCAGGCTACCAGCCTGTGGAAGGTTTGCTCTGTGATGTAGCTGAGCAGAGAGGATGGGAAGACTAGTGGACATCTTGGAGAAAAAGATGTTTCTTCGTTAAAAAAGAAAGAAAAAAAGCAAATAAAAGATAGCTTGGCTTGGGTACAGGTACCAATCTATCCCAACAGGATGTACCTTGATCCGTTGCTTTGCTTTGTGGTAGACACTGAAAAAATGGTAACATCCCTCACAGCCTCAACGGTTGCCCCATGAGATTTGTGCTGGACATCTCATACATTGGAAATTTGTGATAAGAATATGTCAGGTTTTATTTTGGAAGTTTATTAAAGTGTGTGGCTTACTACAGCAGCAGAACCACTAGGCTCTTTTCCAACTCTGCAGTGCCATCCCCTTTGCTCCTCCTCCTGCTTGTGGGTGCAACTTTTGTGTGTGCCATCATGGGTCACCTCCCACCTAGTCCTTTCTAGCCCTGGTTTTACCTACCTGAAGCACTTTGGGTCCTGCTCTCCATGCTCCTTCCCCTGCCTGTCCCATGCCATGAGCATCCCCTTTTTCCTTTGGTGGCAATACCAGAGGACCTAGGAAGTCTGTAAGAAGCAACACCATGAGAGCTTGGTAGCTCCTGCTGGGTTTTGTTTTTTCTTCCAGCTGGTCCCCATTGCTCCTGTTGTCTGTGTGCCCCTGTGGCAGACAGAGGCAGGCAGCTTGGTGCATGTGCCTGGTGCTGCTTTGAGGGAGGTGCGGCTGACTCAGAAGAGGAAAAGCAGGAAACCCTTATTAGCTAAGGCACCTTGCTTTGAAACCTGCTGCCAGGCAGGATGAAACGATAAGAGAAACCCAGACTACTTTCAGAACCCAGCTCCCAAGCACCCCAGCTCAGCTCAGCATCTCCCAGCTCTCACTAAACCTAGTGCAAACAGTAGGAAACAGCTCACCTAGATAACAGATAGTAAATTCCTTCGTGCTGCTTCCTATAAGTGAGCATGGATGGATAAATGCTATGAACTAGAAGGAGAGGTGCCTGCATGCCCCCTGTCCTCAGAACCCGTCTACGACCATTTGCTTCCTGGTGTGCTTACAGTCAGGTACAAGCTTAGGCATGTGGCAGTTTGAAGTCTGAAAAGTTGCTGTGCGATTGTTGTATGAATGCCTAAAATAACTGGACAGTAATATAATTTATGTGATCTGCACTTGGTCCTTAGAGTGTACTACTTACTGTCATGACAGAACATAGTAGAAATCACAGAGGGGAGTTGGGTCCTCTGGCTGGAAAAAGAAAACAAAACAACCACCCACACACCCTGTTTTCTTATTATTTTGGTGGTTTTTTTAATTATTTTTTGTGAACTATGGAGTGTCTCATAGTTTATTTTTTTCAAAATTTTTTAATTATTTTTTGTAAACTATGGAGTGTCTCTAGTTTAGCTCAACAGTGCTGGAGCTGTACCATGCACACAGTCACTCAACTATGGAGGCTTTTTCTTCTCATGTGCCCTCACTCCCATCCGCCTTTCTCACAGCCATAAATGCAACACACTTCTCTCCCCTGAGCTGCTGGAGAGGGAAGGTGGCTGTTAAAAATATGCATGTCGACTGTGGGGAGGTTGGAAATGAAATTAATTTTGTGCTTCAGCAGATTGCTGTATGCTGTGTCACACGCAGGAGTCACTTGATAGGATGGTGAGCCAATAGACAGGCTCTTGGCAAACGCATGGAGGAACCAGGAAGCACTTTTAAAGACACGTCTTTGCCCTTCAGGAACGTGGTTTTGCTTGCTCCTTAAAGTCAGAGAATGTGGCTGGAGGAAGGACAGGGTAGAAATACAGCAAATGCTGCAAAAATCAGTCTTTAGACAGTTTCTCTTACAAAAGCTCTGGAGACATTGAAGAATGCTCATACCATCCGTGCACTATAAGAATGAATTGCTACACTTCTTTGATGTGTGGAATGACTGTGGGAGAGGAAGTTGGCAGGTCTAAGTTTAGGTGCTCTCAGCTGAATTAATCAGCACCACTTAGATGCAGGCCAGTAAAAAGGTCTGTATTTTGACCAGCCCATGCCCACCATGACCCTCACAAACATCTGGTTGGGTAAACCATGAAAATTTGACCTCTTTTAATCATCTTTAAAGCTCCTGTGACAGAAGGCATCCATATTTTTAAACTCAGCTTGTGCTGATTTCTGTCACCTCTTTAGGTGAGAGTAACATGCATGAGCAGTGAGGAAGGGCATTGCCCATAGCGGGTGGTGAACCTCAGTGTGCTCAGGGTCAGGCCCATAGGAGTTTTGAGAGGCTGGACAAATTATGTTTTCAGTTCTTTCCAAGCTGCTAGGAGAGGTGGGAAAGGTGGGCAACAGTGATACCTGTCAGGACAACCAGTTAGGTAGGGCTTTAATCATGGTATCCATCTGTATGAATGTGGTGAGTGTGATGCTCCTGTAACCTCACATGTGCCTCTGCCAGCAGCTTTCCAGCAGCATCTCTCTGTTGGCAGTTGAGGGCAAACAAACCTGCTGGGCTCTGGAGACATGGATCTGCTTTCCAGGGCTCATTTTTGTCTTTTCTGCTTTGTGAGCCAGTGCATGTTGGTGGCTGGAGGAAACACCATCAAGCAGTGAGACTCAAGGTGGGCTGGGGATCTGCAGCCAGACATCCTAAGGGCGGCACTGCTGAATGTTCACCAACAGAAAGCCAGTTCTTGCAGGCTTGGGGCTCTGGCACACAGTGGTCACTCATGTTCCATTTCCCTACAGGCTTGTGATGGACAGTGAGGAAACCCAAAAATAAGGGGGAAAAAAGAGGAAGAACAAAGGAAAAGACAGCAGGGACCCAGATCCAGCAGCCTGTGCTAACTTCTCAGAAGTTAACCCCTCCAAGCTCCCGTGAACATAAGTAAGACAAACTTCTGTCTCCCAAAAACACTGTCACCTGACTTCTCAAATGTGTGATGCAGTAAAAGGGACAGCTACAGGCAAAATATTACTACAGCCATGGCACAGATGGTCACTCATGTCCAGTATTAAGCAATGGTGCAGACAGTTGCAGAAATGAACAAGCTGCTAGAGGCAACAACTCCAGGAACAGCTGCATAAGATTTTATCACAGGACGGCCACGTTATTTGCCAGCGCCTTACAATGTAAATTAGGGGTGTTACACCTGGCCCTGACACCGGAAAAAAAGCAGCAGCCTTGAATTGTACTTTCCCTTTCCTTCCAGCCTGCTATTCTAGAAGATTTTGCTCTTGTAACTGACCTATTAAGGATGCAATAAATATTTAATAATTAGATAGGTGTGCTTGGTGTTGTGCCAGCATAAGTCACAGAGCAAACATGCTTTTCTCTCCCAAGATTATGTATTACCAACCTAATTACCCAGAGTCTTTTGAATGTTTGGTGTAGCACGTCTGGTTAAAAGATGAGAGGAGAAGCTGAGGAAGAAAAAGGAAAATGAGAATCTTGGCCACAGTTCATGTCCCCTTACCGAGGGGGGATATTGATTAACCAAGCAGTTCCTCCTACAGCCAAGAACAAAATGCGTGCTCATTTTCATTCCTGCTCATTGTCACTCCATTTTTAGTAAGTTCTTTGGATAAGGGAATCTCAAAACACTCCTGAGCTGATGAAGCTGGTACTTTTGGGCCTTGTATTAGAGTTAACCTGTTCATTTGTTTTTAAATAAACCTCTGAGCTCACTTGGGTTTATGGCATGCTCTGGGTCTCCAGAGAGGAAGGTACTTCTGACATGATATTTGCAAACATGGGAACACTCATCCATGCATTCTGGTCTCAAGCTGAGAGACTTAGACGGGTTGTGTAATTGCCTTAAATAGCTCAAGTCAGCCTGTGATTTTCAGTCACCTCCTCCATCCTCACAGCCTCTGCACTTCAACAGGGAGCAGGGCAGGCTGGAGCAAGCAGATCTGCATTTTGCTTAGGAGACACTGTGTTTTTTCTAAAGGCCCCTGTGTTTTTCCTAGGGGATGCTGCTGGATCTGTCTGCACCACACATCCCCCAAAAGAGCAAGACCCTTTTGTGGGGCAGGAGGGTAAACACCCAGCAGTATTGCAAAGTGCTTGTGCTGGAGCGCAGCAGTATCCAAAGCGAGAAAGAGTTCAAGGCCTGGCCAAAGCATAAGGTGAAATCTTGCACTTCGTGGTTGCTGTGCTTGTGCTGGGTGTCTGCTGAGTGAGGCATCAGGGCTGCACTAAGAGACTCCTAGAGAGGGGGCAAGGAGAGATTTTTGCCTTCTTGAGGACATTTGTATGGTTATAACTTTTTGTCTGGGGAAGAATATGTGCTGGTTTTGCCTGATCATAGGCAAACACTGGGATGTTAGGACAAGCTTGTTGGTGCACATGTGGAGATGTCTTTGAGGAAGTAAGCCACAAGGAGTAAGTGCACGTTTGTTTTCTGCACTAGAGGACAAAAGCATGTTGGTGTTTGTTTTGCTTCCGGGTGCGGTGGGCTGACTTATCTGGAGGCCAGACGCCCACCAACCCACTCTATGACTCCTCTGCTGAACTGCACAGGGGAGAGCAAACATGGTGAAAGGCCTGGAGGTCAAGATAAGGACAGGGACATTGCTCACCTTTTACTGTCATAGGCAAAACAGCTGCAGCTTCTGGAAATTAATTTATTGTCGGCCAAAAGTCAGATTAGGATAGTGAGAAATAGGAACAAACCTTAAAGTACTTTCCCCCCACCCCTCCCTACTTCCCCAGCTCAGCTTCACTCCCCATTTCCTCCACCTTCTCCCCCGCCCCAGCAGTGCAGGGGCCGGGAGCGGGGCTGCGGTCAGTCCCTCACACGCTGCCCCGGGGGAGGCTCCTCACACCGCCCCTGCTCCGCTCCGGGGTCCCTCCACAAGCTTCTCCAGCACGGGGCCTTCCCAGGGGCTGCAGCTCTCCGCGACCTGCCCCAGCGTGAGCCCCCCCGCGGGGCGCAGCCCCCCCGGCCCAGCCGGCTCCAGCCCGGGTCCCCGCGGGGCCACAGGCCCTGCCCGGAGCTGCCCCAGCGCGGGCTGCCCGCGGGTCACAGCCCCCTCGGGGCGTCCCCCTGCCCCGGCGTGGGGCCCTGCCCGGGCTGCGGGGGGGGGGGCTGCTCCCCCGGGGGCTCCAGGGGCTGGGGGCACAGCCCGTCTCACCGGGGGCTTCACCACGGGCTGGGGGGGAACCTCTGCTCTGGCGCCTGGAGCCCCCCCTGCCCCTGCCCTGCCCGGCCCGGCCCGGGTGCCTGCAGGGCGGCTGCGCTCACGCTCTCGCTCCCCGCTGCCTGCGAGCGCCTTTGCACAGCGACTTTCCCCCTCCCCAGCTGTCACCCCCGGGGCGCCACCGCCCTCGCTGCCGGCTCGGCCTCGGCCAGCGGCGGGTCCGGCCTGCAGCCGGCTGGTGTTGGCTCTGTGGGGCACGGGGGCAGCTTCTGGGACCTCCTCACAGAAGCCAGCCCTGCAGCCCGGCTGCTAGCAAAACCTTGCCATGCAAACTCAAACATCCATAAAGCACTGGTGTCTCTTTGCCTTACCCAAAACCAAGAGCACTCCAACTATTGATGCTGGCTCAGGTCAGGGGATGGTTGTGTGTGGGCATGGAGCTAAGTTTAAAAAACATACTGTCTGTGATTTTGTAGAGGCTCATTAATGGAAATGTAATCCTCACTGAAGTGAGATGTGCACAGGCTCCAGTTTCTGAAAATACATATTTAATTGCATTTCTGTGTCTGAGCAGGTGATGCTGAAAAGCCCCTGTTAACACTGCAGAAGCGCTCCAGCTGACAGTTTTCAAAGCAATTATATTTTTGGATGTGCAAATTATGCAGTGTCCAACTGTGACTAGTTTTAGAGTGCAGGGATGGGTGGGAAGATGGCCACCACATCCTGGAAAACCTTAGGCTGCTTGAAGGTACCTATAATAAAGCATTTGAAAACCAGGGCAATCAAAATCGCTAGCCAGATCAAAACAAGCTGAAGACTTGTCTTGTGCTGAGATGCCCTAGAGCAGACAGGAAGAAACAACACTAACTTGCTGCCTCATGACACATGCATCTGCTCACTTGCCTCTTCCACATGCTCGGAGGTGGCTGTGATTGATGCAATGACAGGAAAGCTTGAGGAATGACACAGCCAGAGTCCCAGGATGGGGGAGGCTCTCCTCTAGTCTGACTTATCCATCGGCCATCTCAAGCCACTACTAAATCTGGACAGAAGATATGCTGTAAATGGTGTCACATTCATACTGGTGGCCGGTGACATCTCTTTCATAAGGATTTCACAGCTGCTTGGTGAATGTGTGTGTGGGGCTTGCGGGGCAAGGTGACCACCCGCAGAAGGTACCGAAGTGCACAGCTGGCTGCAGGTCATGCAAACGTGGGCAATGTGTTTCAGGCATTGGTCAGCATCAGGTGTCTTTATAGGTGTGGAGGAGGACAGGGAGCCTCCTCCTGGGCAGCCCACAGGGTGTTAAGAAGACAAAGCTTTGGTTTGGCTTTCCCCACCACGTGTGGAGCTGCATAGCGCAGGCCATCGTTCTCTGCTGGGACCCGTCCTAGCTATGGCAGTGCCTGATGGAGAGAGGAGCACTAGGTCACTCTCCACCCTCTCTATAACCGGGCTGAACCTCAGCCACTGACTGGCAGAGGCTTTCAGGTTACTGGGCCCAGTCAAGCTGCACCTGGATGCCTAGTCAAGGTGCAGGGGAACGTGTGGACTTCCCCTTCATTTTCTTCTTTGTTGGAAAGGTGAACACTGCTGTGGGCAGAGCTGTCGTACCAGCTCTCTGACCTGCTGGAGGGCAAAGGATGTGACATCAATTAATGATGCAGGGAGGTGCAGCTGCTGCTTTCCCTTCCCATGCTGCACATCTGACTCCCCTTAGGTGTGTTGTTGTGTCCTATAGGATTCATGAGACAGCCCACCTCCAGAATGAAAAAAAAAAAATTTCCAAATGAAAATAAAAAGTGTTCAGCTGAGAACAGGTCCTGAACACCTGTATGCATCATATGATTCGCATGTGTAGTTACTGTTTACCACCTTTCTGACTAATTAACAGGAACCAAACAATTCTGGTTTATTGCCATGCAATTTCTTCTCCTGACAATGCTGGAATGACTTATGAGAAGTTTCTGAGAAGTGTGACACCAGTTAACAGCCTTCAGGGCCCCCCGTGCCTGATGAGAGATGCTTCTGGGTGGGGGCAATGCTATTGCCACCAGAGACAAATGGGCTGGACACCCTACCTGGGCGTGAGTGCCCTGCTGCAGGGATAGGCGTTGACTTCTTCCATGGCCACCCCATGTTTGGTGTTGGTGGATGGCATTGGTGCAGCAGGGATTTCTGCAGGGGGGCCGCCTTGGAAGTCCATGTGGGCTGGTGGGTTTTAGCATGGTCATCAGCTTTCTGATAAACCTTGGCTTTTCCTGTCAGTGTTGCAGCATTGCACCTGGCAAGCACCAGTCCACAGGGACAGATGAAGCATCCCTTGCTCCAAAAAGAATCCCCCCTCACCATGGCCTGGGGGAGATCCTGTCTCAGTGACAAGTGACAACTGCTTTAAGATTTGGAGGTTTTCTTCAGATTTGACCCAAATTCAAGTCGTAAACATTAATCTTGCTGTGGAACTTAGCAGGGGCTCCTCACTTGCATTTGTGTTGCACAACACCAGCATGGCAGCTGTGCCAGCCGAGCACACTCTGTCCTAGGCTAACCCTTTAACATCATATTTATGTATTTTCCTTTTAATGCAATCAGAGCTCTAGCTTTTTCCCAGCAGCTACAAAGCACAGAAACTTAGCAATACAAAGACTAATAGAAATGCAAAAGTTTGTTCTTTTTTGTTAAGAAATGAAAGAAGAAAAGGCTTTAGGCAGGAAATAGGGTGATGCAATGTAAAGAAAGGAAATTTAAAGTTTTTTGTGTGGTCGCACACTCTAATTCCAACATCTGCAAGAGAGACTGCAATAACAGTGTCCAGACACGGAGTTGGTCTAGACAGGCCAATTAATGTTTCGGAGTCCTCTGAACTCTTAAGAAGATTAAGGGCTCTCTTGACTCACTTCTCTTTTCAGTATTGGAATAAAGGCCCAGTTTTTGTCAACAGCCTCTTACAGAGAGAATGCTGTCATTGCAGCAAACTCTTTTATTTTTGGGGGAGGATTTTATGCAAAAAGAAACTGGTTCAGTGGGGACTCCCTGCTCATGCAGTGGGAAGCTGGCCCCATTCCCAAATGGTGGTGGCAGATTTTCTCCTAATGTCCTGATGAAAATCAAGTCACCAGGAGGGAGGAACCAGGCTCCTCCAGCCTTGCAATGCTCTAGGCACCAGGCTTGCACAGTGTGGTCTGGGACACTGGTTTTAGGCTGTAATTCAGCAAAGTGCTGAAACTGGTGGGTCACTGCAAGCACACTTCATTAGGCAGCTGGAGGTGTGGGCAGAAAGCAAGGCTGTGGTCTGCTGTTGGGTTTTGGGATCTGTGGGCCCAGGTTAGGCTTGCTTTGCCGAAGAGAGAGGCCAGTGGCTGGCTGGCTGAGGGACGTCAAAGGAAGTTTGCTAAAGCAGCTGAAATGGAGAGAACAAGACTGCGAGGGCACCCAGACCTGGGCTGGTACATGTCCAGTATAAAAACCAACTCCAATGATCGCAATACCTGGGAGTATTTCCAGCCTTCAACAATCTCTGGACCAGCCCTGGCCACTTGGTGCGAATTGCCTGATGCCTGTTGACTCAAAACTAAGCTGGTGTTTCCAAGAGGACCTCTGGCCGTAGTTTACATTGACTGGTCATTGGCCTTTCATTTTTTGAACAGGGCATGACCAGGGAAGGAGGCAAAGGCTACTGAACTGCACCCTGCTTTTTTCTGTTCATACCTCTTCTTTTATTGTGGCTAGCTCATGTTGCTTTTAGCTGTTATATAGGCTGGAAACCAGCTGGTGTATATTACCTTGGGCTGAAAGGTGCCAGGCAGTCTTTAACACCTGCTCAGGGTTCTCATTTCTGCAGCTCTCACACAATATAAAGCCATTCAGGACCACGCAAAAACAATTCAGTCCTCTTTTTTTTTTTTCTTCTTTTTAACATAGATTAAAACCAAAACACTAGTAATGCTTCAACACTGTAGCTGAAGCCTTCAGGAGCAAAATGGTATTTGCTGGGATGTGGTCTCATCAAAAACTGGGTAAGAAAATTCCTACTCTGATGCCTTTGTCTATTTGGTCCTGGAGTTTAACACTAACCACCCTTGTAGCAGGACACCCCAAGATCATGCATGACCCTGGGTGTAAACTTTTGAGTTTCTGGCCTACATCTGTCTAAAAGGTAGCTGCCCTTTTCCCCCATGGTCTGCCTTTTTTGGGCCCCCAGGATTGAAATATTGGCAAAAGAGGTGTGTTTGAGCTGCAGGCAGGTTTTTGTCAAGACAGCCAGATGCAGGCCTGGAGAAGCTGAGGCTTCAGTTACTCATTGGCACAGGTAGAAATAAGTGCCCACTAAATGCAGAGACCATGAAAGGCTGCTGTGAAGCGTATTTTGGAGAAAACATACCACCTTCCCCCAGTACAAGATTTGTCCACACCCAGTCTTACAGAATCTGCTTCCCCACTCCTAGTAGGAGACTTACCATTTCCTGATTTCTTTCCTGTTTTACTTGTTTGCCACAATTAAGAGATTTCCTCATTGCAAGAAGCAACCACGTTTCCCAGACATATACCAAGGTGGAAATTCAAACAGCGATAGAAGGTCAGGTCTTTGAAACAAGAAACACCCAGTTAATCCTACATTAACTTCCTAGCAGCTGACCAGAAACCCTCTCCTGTTGTCAATAATAAAAGATCATGGCCTGTATTTGATTTGGATTTGCTTGGTCATCTTTATTAGCTGACATGGATCTGGTGACTTGAATAGAACAGGGTGTGTTCTATTCCACCAAAGGAAAGGTGTGTTTTACATTTGGTATATTAATGTTAACTGTTTAGTTGCTGTATACTGAGTTACCACTAAACAAAAGGGACAAGGATTGGCAAAAACGTTACCAGTGCACATTGAACCCCCTCTTTGTTATGCATATCTGTACCAGGAGTGATCTCTACTGAGTAGGGCCTGACTTTGATGTAAGTTCCAGGGATGTGAAACAAGAACTGCGTTAGATGCCCAGTATGTGTTTCCAACAAACCTGAATCAGTGGATAATTTGGGGCATTTAGTGCTCGACTTACATCCCAATGTATCTGAAGTTTTGGTCTTGCAAGAATCAAAACCAGGAGCAGTTTGATTCCCTTTTCATTTTATTGCAAGGCTCAGTGGCTGGAGGACAGACAAGTAACTTCAGGAAGGGGAAGCAGCCCATGGAAATGCCTCTTTTTTCACCCCTTATATCTCCTTTACACTCAAGTTACTAAATATTATGCGCAAAACTTAGTTTGCTTGTTAGTCTGACCCTTGAAAATGCATCCTCTTGCAGTCAACGGGACTGCTTTACCTGGATGAATTGGTGATGCTTTAAATTCTTGCAGTCTGGGGAGGGTGGCTTAGTTTGGTTTTTATGTCCAAGATCTATTATTGTTGGACTTTACAAGTAAAGGTGACTCAGTCTCTGTCTTCCGTTGCTTAACTACCGCCAGACTGACTTCAAAATTACAGAACATTGTGTTGCTTGTTATTTTTTGGAGTAAGTAGAATAAATGGATTTGCCATAATGACAAGTAATAAACCCATCACTTGCCAGCACTCCACAGCACAGGAACTGTGCTATTTTATCTGAGCATGCTGTCTTCAGTCCATAGACTCCTAGGCAGAGAAGAACTGCAGGGTCTCCTCGGATGTGGTGCATTTGGACAGGCCGCTCTGCTGCAATTAAACCATAGCAATTACAAACCAGACCCTCCTCCGAAGTAAATTCTTTTGATCTGCTTTGAGCTGAAAGCTGGATTTTATTTGCTCCCCAGGAAAGACATGATTGTGGCAGGTTATTGCTAAAGCTAGCTAGTGAGACAGCTAGAAAGCTTCTTCAGACACCACTTGCACTGTGCTTGCTGAAGACAGAGGATCCTTGCAGGTCTGTGGTGCTGCCAGTAATGGTTTTCTCTGTAAGCAATACAGCTGGGTCCATACAAATGCTTGTCTTGCTTTTGGCTGGGGGGGGGGGGGGGCAGGGATTATTGGCAAAGAAAAGAGGAAAGCTGGAGACAAACCTCTTGGAGCAAATTCCCTCAAGCCTTGGGGAATTTCAGCATTTGCTCCTGGATCCAGGTGCTGCATTTCACCCTGCATTTCCCTTTATCTGATCCCATAGCCCCAAAAACAGTCTTGCTTGGCTTGAGTGCTCACGAGAGAGCCAGACCCATGCTGCACTGAGGGCTGACCGGGACTGGGGTACCTTGTACAGCTGGTGTGATGAGCAATAACCCCAGGTGCCTGTGCCTGTGCCTGGATCAGACGCCCCACATCAGGGTTCCCGCTGCTGCTGCTAGGATGAGCACTGCAGCACAGTGCCCTCCCCCTTCACCCCCCCAGAGCAGTGTGGGCAGCCAGGGCTGCTCTCTGGGGTCAAAGCTGATTAAGGGCTGGAGTCCCCTCTCCTGACCTCTTCCTGCAGAGGGGGGGACCACTCATGGCCCTCCCAGCTCAATGCAGGTGGATGGACAGCAGGGAAAAAAAGCATTTGCCCTGTCAGCTTCCTCTACTGCTGCTTTAAATACTGCACAGGAGCCCTCAGCTCTTGTCTGACCTGCGTGGAAGCAAAAGAGCAGCTGCGGGAGGAAAGATGCCATAGCTCCCAAGGACTTGGAGGTTTCCCCAGAAAATGGCATTCCCTCCACTTGATCACATGTTTTGTTTGTTGCTTGCTGTGCATTAGCAGATCTCTGCCTGATCCCGCAGCAGCAGATGAACATGGTGCAGCACAGCATCCCAGCACCACAAGGTGCTCCCAGGAATCTGGGTTGTCCACCTGGTGCTCTCTACCTGCTGGTTAGGTGAGGGGACCCCAAACCAGCTACAGGTTGCTTGGAGGAGTCTCCTTTTTCATGGAGGTGTAACACAGAAAAGCAACATCCCGGGACAGAGACGAGGATGAAGTAGTTTTATCTGTTCCTTCTGGAGGATCGATTTTAGGTGACATCACCTCTCCGGCATGCCATAGCACCATGTGCCCTGAGTTGTCCCTCTTAAGAAGAGCCAGAGGGTATTTTTCGATAGTATGCATACTTTCCCCTCATCCCCCTTCTCCAAATATTTAAACCCTTTTTACATCCTTTGAACCTTAAGCATAAGTACAATTTGCAGCCAAACCACCCAGAGGGACTTGGTGCATGTGAGATATTTCCACTCTGAGCATTGCTTTAATTGCTCTGCTGAAAGCCCATCTTTGTGCTTTGAAGCAGGGCTGGAAAAATATCCGTTAGTGACATTCTCAGCCTAACTGATGGTTGTTTTACTATTTTGTAGCATTAGTTGTCTTTATTGCAGCTGGTTATTAACCCTGAGGAGCTGGAATTCTGCTTACCTTTCATCCTAAGCAGCAAGAGCAGTTTCTGACGAATGCCCTGAGACTGATGGGTTGGGGGTCTCTGCTCCCACAGGCTAGTGTCTGTGGCGGGGCTCTGCTGGGTGCCTCCCTGCTGCAGTTCAGCTCTGCTCCCAGGGCAGAAGCCAGCAGGTTGTTCTGAGTCAGCAGCCTTCATGTTCACTGGGAGATGAGCACTCTTCATGAGGGGGAAAAAGGGTGCTAAAAGCTGATGTAGCTGCCCGGCTAAAGATGGCTAGCAAATGCACTTTAGATAAAATACTGGTCTGGGAAAAACTGAGTAATATGTAGTTAGGGACACAGACATCCTTCTACACTTGAGGACACAAATTTGAAAGCCCTGCCCATGTGGATACAGTCCTGGCAGTCACCACAGCCATTGCTTTACTTCCTACAAACCTTGGTGGAATGTTATCCCTTGCAATGCAATACCACCCCAAAACCACCCTGTAGCCTGGATAAAAAGACTCCACTCCTGGCAGCGACATGCCTTTGCTGTAGGGATGAATGCATGGGTTCACCCCATGGCTTGTTTCTGCACAGAGGCAAACAGCAAAGCAGGGAAAATGCAAACGAAATGCGTTATAAGAAAAAATCATGTGACAGCATGTGCTGGGGGGAGGGCTCATAAAAGTTTGCCTAGGAAAATCCATGCTGCTTATTCAAAGATGTGCAGGACATGTATGAGTGCTGTTGATGTGACTGCATTGCCCACCTGCCCTCAAGAGATGAAGTGATCTCCTGGGCACTGGCTGAGGGTGTGCAGGATGGCTCTCTAGCCTCTACCTGCTTTCTACACTGCTGACCTAAGGGTTTTGTTAAGTCTACACCAACGGTTTTTCAGGAACTTGCTGTATTTGTATGAGGTGCAACAGGGCTCAGTGCCGGGTCCTGCCCTTGGGTCACACCAGCCCCACGCAGCGCTACAGGCTGGGGCAGAGCGGCTGGAAAGGGCCTGGTGGGAAAGGGCCTGGTGGTGCTGGGTGACGGCCGGCTGGGCAGGAGCCAGCAGTGTGCCCAGGGGGCCCAGGCGGCCAGCAGCACCCTGGCTGGTGTCCCCAGCAGTGTGGCCAGCAGGACCAGGAATTGTCCCCCTGCACTGTGAGGCTGCACCTCGAATCCTGTGTTGAGGTTTGAGCCCCTCATGGGCAGCAGGGCTGGGGAAGGGTCTGGGGCACAAGTTTCTGAGAGAACTGGAGTTGTTTAGTCTGTGAAGAGGAGGCTCGGGGGGACCTTATTGCTCTCTGAACCTCTGAAATGAGGCTGTAGGCAGGTGGGTGTCCATCTGTTCTCCCAGATAACAAGTGACAGAACAGGAGGAAAGGGCCTCAAGCTGCACCAGAGGAGGTTGAGATTGGACATTAAGAAAAATAACTTCACTGAAAGGGTGGTGAAGCATTGGAACAGGCTGCCCAGGGAGGTGCTGGAGTCACCATCTCTGGAGGTGTTCAAAAAATGTGTAGATGCGGTGCTTAGGGACATGGTTTAGTGATGGACTTGGCAGTACTGGGTTAATGGTTGGACTAACCTAAATGATTCTATGATTCTATTTGCAGGATTAGTTTGCCTTTACCAAGCTGTAGCATAATCCTAAGGTAATGCCCCAATATCTCAAAAAGGTGTCCTGGTACAAAATTTTCTGCGCTAGCCGGGCTTTGCAAAACCCCAGGTGACTGGCTCTGATCATACCCCACTTTTATACCAGCTCAACTTTATTGTCAGTGCAATGGCACTCCTCCTTTGCAAGTGAGAGAGGTCAGAAAGAAGGCTTGAGTAAATCCACAGGAACAATGTACAGCACACACCCATCTACCAGACAATTAGTGTATTTCCAACAGCCTGCTCAAGCCTGGAATTCACAAAACTACTGAGTATTTTCCGTTTAAGTCACCAGAAGAGTTAAGAGATAGTCTGAGTATATGATTTCATCAGATGACTCAGAAGTGTTTGTCCCCTTCAAGCACCTTTGCATCATCCAGACTCAGCAAAACAGATCCAGTTCAACACTTTTTTTTCTTGTTTAGCAAGTTTCCTGGGGATGTTTTCTTTAATGGGGACCCCATGCTACAAATCCTGATACCCATGCTCAGGAAAGTTCCTGCTGCAAGCGAGGCACTTTGTCCAGCTGTCAACACTAAAAAATGAGTCCCAGTTTGACAATAGGACTTGGCAAGGCTTTTTGCACATAGGGCCTCCTTGCACCAGTGGGCATGCCCTGTGCTTTGGTGTGCCTCCACGTGTGACTCTCTGCACACATCGGTTATCCAGTGTGTGGTGGTGTGTGCCACAAATACCACTGTACCAACACTGCATGACAGCCCTGGAGCTGGGACACTGGACTGAACAAGGCTTTTTCAGTCGTCACAGCTGGTCGTCATTTACCAGCAGAAAGAATGTCTCATCTGCAGTGAGACATTTCTGTTTCCTTTACTTCAAAGGCTTCTCGATAACAATCTGTTCATTATTTACTTTTTCCCATGCTGGGTCAATAATAAATTATTCAGACCTTTTTTACATTGAGTCCCACCTGACATGTAGGTCAGGATCAGTGAAGTAAGGTGTGATGAGATACCAGAGGAACTTGCATCAACCACAGGAAAGTACAGACCTGCAGGGAAATAAGGTTGATCTTTCTTCCCCTTATTCCAGTTTTGGTTGCCATAACACCACTGAAATCTCTTGTGACTGACAGCCCAAGAAGTCAGCTCAGGTATTAAAGAAGCCCTTTTATGAGGGCTTTACAGTAAAACATTTGCAGTGCTGACACACACATCCATAGTACATCCTGCAGCCCCTTTGATTTTGGGGATGAGGTGCTCCCTGCCAGGTGTCCTAGAACTGGGGGCAACCTGCCCTGTCTGCTGGGAGCTGGCTGTACCCAGGGTTTGGCAAGCCAAACTCCTGGCTTCTTGGATGGACTTTTTTCCTAGAGTTCCTGCAATCACAAGAAGGACTCCCTGAAGCCTCTGTGGTTTTGGCACCAGCCTTTCTGTGTTGCACTTTCTCATTGACACCACAGCAAGATGTAGTCCTGACAACCCCTGTCAGGCCTGGGACGCAGGGCTGCGAGGTCTCCAGGTCTGGGGTGTTGCATTCTGCTGAATTACAGGCTCAGGAGGGCTGGCGCTCTTCAGGTGGGTATCTTCCCTTGTCCTCATTTGACCATGCATATGCATATGTGTGTGTGTGTACATGTGCATGTGCATGTGCATATGTATGTATGGGTGCCTGTATGTAGTCACATCACAAATTCACATGAAAGAAAATGTGAAACTAAGCATGGTGCTGGCTGAAGAGAGACCAGGAAGGGCTTTTGAGACTCCACCATGTCCTCTAGTGCTGCATTGATGTAAGGGGCTTCCTTACCTGGAAATCCAATTTCATTGCGAAAGGGAAAGAAAACAGCATTTACAAACAATCCAGTACAAGTCAAATGAAAAGCTAGGATCACTAGCAACTACAAGTGCAGAGCTGGAGTTAGGAAAGCTGCTCTTTGATTAAGACTGATGAACTCATGAACAAAATCTCTGGCAAGCAGGAAATGAACAATGAGAAAGACTCCTTAAATGCAGAGTCACACAGAGATGGGGGAGTTGTGAGTGGAAAAGAGCTAAAGGATGGAAAATCGCTAACTGACTCAGAAGACAGAGGTGCTGGGTCGATATTTTTGTTTATACTTGGCTCTTTGATGTGTTCTTCAGCAAGAAAGATGTATTTTCCATGACATCAAGCACTGGGAGTATTAAATAGGGCAATACTAAAGGCACAAGATTATCTATCCTAGAAAACTGTCTGTGGCTTCTCCGTCTCCAGGAGTTCCTAGAAAGATACTGAAAAATGGGGAGATTTCAAATGGAGCTGTAAGAATGACTTGATGTCTGCAGCAATCCCTTATCTGAGGTAGGAGCACAGAAATGGCCATGCTGAGCCAGATCAGAGGTCCAGCTACCTTGAAGTCTTATTGCTAGCAGTGGCCAGTGGTGCTTCCAGACAGGGATGTGCAATGGTGCTTCAGCAGGTCAGGATGAGACTGTGCTTGTGCTTGGAGCAGGGGTAGGGTACAGGACCAGCCTTGCAGTTGTGGGTATTTCTGTGGGTTTCTATAGACCCTTGGGGATGCTATTGCAATTGCATGACAGCTGTGGAAATAATCCTTTCATTACTCAGCTGGATTAGCCATTGCAGCTTCAGCTGTCATCCAGGAAAAGGCTCGATTCCTGGTACAGCCTAGACAGATGCGGGGTGGATCACACACAGGGACCTCTCCCTGTGCCTGAGGTGCAGAGGCAGATGAAAAATCAGCTGAAGTCAACTCCTCCAAGCACAGCATAAGAGGAGTTTACCTGCAGCAGCCTTGTCTAATGGCTGCAGCCTGGCCAGCTGTCCCCTCAGCACAAGGCTGCAGCACCAAAAGTGAAAGCTAATTTATAACACCAAGCCTTCAAGATCTAACAGACATGGAGGCCTGATACAGGATGGTCCACCTGGGTCTGCAGGCAGCAAACTCCCTGGTGACCACCCAGCTGAAATTCACTTCAGAGTGGAGACTTGAAAGCCCTGTAGCAGAGACATAAAAAATAAGAACAAGAACAAAAAACCAACCAAACAAAAAAGAGCAATTAGCAAAGACTAAGAAGGAGCCCATCAGACTGCCAGAGATGCTTAGCCCCTGTGACTTTGGCAGCAAAAGTGAAGGCCCCTAAGCCTTGTGCTGCTGGAGGTGGCTGCACGCTGCTCTCTCCTGTTGGCGCTCCCACTGCCCAGCACGGGGCAGGTTAAGTCAGCCCAAAGGTGCAGCTCAAGCCACGGTTCCACGGTTCCACGTTAAGAAAGAAACAGCTACCCCGCCCTGTGGAGAGGAGACCTCTCTTCTGCAGGAGCTTTTCTACGTTAGGTTTTGGTGGGTAGAGTATCCCCTTGCTTGGGAGCAGCATCTCAGCAGCTTACTGCACCTGAGGTCCTTTGCTTTCTTCTTTTTAAACTCCACTTGTTGTTTTTGCATCTGCCAAGATGCCAGTAAAGGGCAGCACTCTTCATTGCCTTCAGGCCAGCTGTTGGGTCCCAGTGGCCATATGCATCAGGCGGTCTTCAGGACCGCAGTGCCAGAATTCATCCTTACAGCTGATCCCATTCACTTTTGGCAGGGGAGCAGTGGTCCAGCGGGGATGGGTGGTGACACTGGAGCTCCCTGTAGCACTGGCCCTGTTGATGTTGTCTGAGTGGAGGTGCCCAGCTTTTGGTAGAAATTAAATACCCTTCTTTGCATTTTATGTTTAAGGTGCGGGGCCCTTGCTGAGATCCCTGTGAGGAGGCAAGGCCAGCCCAGCCATGCATGGAGGAGGGAAAGTGCCACATATTATGAAAATCAGCAAGCAAAATAATGTCTTTTCATGATGCAGCCACAAAACCAGAAGACTGTACAGGCGAGCAAACTGGGCATTGAGCAAACAGGGCATGAGGCTGGAGGAAAAGGTAAGACTCAATATTTGGGATGCTTTTCAACATCCTCCTTTTTTTCTCAGTAGAAACTCCCCAAGTTAAAGCCAAGATGGTGAACATTTCTCTTCTCCCTCCTGTCATCCATATTCACCTGCATTTCTTGCTGTTTTGCCACCAAAAAAAAAAAAGAAAAAAAAAAGACAAACCTCTTTCTCTTCTTTTGTACAAATTTCACTTTGTGCTAACTTTACAGATAATTGACAGTGCAATAAAGTGCCACCATTACCCACAGTTACACCATCACTATATTTTTATATAGTTATCTGAATGTCTGTCAAATGTAGCAACACATCTTTATCCTTCAATGACAAATTCCTTGTAAGCCTGGGTCACCTTACTCTACTTGTACAGGCACAAGACAACAAGGCAGTTCCTTTGTATGAAGAACAACCAAGTTCTGTGAATCTCTATTATTTTACAGGTAATGGTTTTGGACATGTGCTTCTGTTGTGTATGCTCCTGAGCAAACCCTTTTTCTCGCAGTGTGGTTCATCACATTGAAAGTCCCAGGGATGAGTTTTCAGGAAAGCGGCCAGCTGAAAGCACATCCTACTCACACCGTGCAGCCACATGGGTTAAACTTTTGTTTAACTGTGCAGTTTACCTGGCTGGCAGGGAGCAATTGCTGGCTGGCATCTCAGAAAACACTGGCTGGCTTGTGCCCGTTATTGGTTTTAAATGCATCTCAAATACTTGGAGTCCTCTGCTGAGATGTACTGGGCACTAAGGGGGTTAAAATTCATGGGTCTCAATTAAATTTGTCAGGTCTGTGTATGCTGCATGGCCTAAGCTGGCTTTGGGAGCCAAAAGTAAAAACATCTGTGGGCCCATTGGCTCCCACCTCTTCCCAGGGCTGCCCTCCCATCCCCATGGGGGGCTGCCTTTCGGTGCTCAGCCAGCCATACTTGGGACCTTTGAAGCAGAAAAGGAGTGATGATGCTGTTAGGTGGAAAGTACACATGTGGGAGGTGTGCTCTGTGTGTGTGTGTGGGAAACATGGGGTGCACCCTGGAAGGCTTTGGGAGCAAGTGTTGTTGTCCCAGGAACCACTCACTGCTCCAACAGGAGGTGAACAGCTGGGCTGCCTGGGGACAGTGCTCTGCATGTTTTAAAAGAAATAAAACTGCTGCTTTCCAGGTAAGTAGCCTTGATTGCACAGCATCTCTCCAAATGTTTTAGCAGGGTTTTTTAGGTAGTCTTCAACATTGACCAGCAGTCATAATCAGTGTTAACAGCTCACTTAGACTAGAGCTCCAGGCAGCTGGGAGGTGACTTTGCATAGACTTTGAAAACCATCTTCTCTGGAGGATCAGTGGCTTAAGAAATGTAGCTTGATGGGGACAAAGGCTTTTTAAATGAAACACACAGTTAATTTTTTGAATGCATCACCTCCACTGCTTTGTTACTAACAACAGGACCAGAAGCACAGTTAACAGCTTCAGGAAGAGCTTTATCAGGCAAACCGCAGAGCTGTTTTACAGCCCGCAGGTTTTCTGTGGCTTTGATGTGTCATTCATGTTTGTAAGGAGCACTGACAAACTTTTCACTTGCTGCCATAACTGTACCAATGCCCCTTGAAACGGGCAGGTGCAGGGTTCATCAGGATGCATCCCAGCCCTCACCTGCAGCCTGAGCTTTGAGGATGGACCTCGTTGCCTCTGACAGTGGGGAGTCTGGAGGAAAAGCATCTTCTGAAGGTCTTGAGGGGGTGACAGGCGGTTAAGGTCCCACAAGCTTTTCATGTCAGTGCTGCCCTTTGTCAGAAAAAGAACGAAAGGAGAGTCCAATGTGTCTCTGCTACCACTGTCTGTTTTAACCTGGTAATTGCCGAGTTAGGGTGAAGGACCTTTAAAATGTGTATATACTGGATTCAGCCTGATGCCTGTCGTGGGGAGGCTCCCCACACGCTGTCCCTGCTCCAACCTGGGGTCTCTCTCCCATGGGAGAGTCCTCCACAAGCTTCTCCAGCACGGGGCCTTCCCAGGGGCTGCAGCTCCCCGCGACCTGCCCCAGCGTGAGCCCCCCCGCGGGGCGCAGCCCCCCCGGCCCAGCCGGCTCCAGCCCGGGTCCCCGCGGGGCCACAGGCCCTGCCCGGAGCTGCCCCAGCGCGGGCTGCCCGCGGGTCACAGCCCCCTCGGGGCGTCCCCCTGCCCCGGCGTGGGGCCCTGCCCGGGCTGCGGGGGGGGGGCTGCTCCCCCGGGGGCTCCAGGGGCTGGGGGCACAGCCCGTCTCACCGGGGGCTTCACCACGGGCTGGGGGGGAACCTCTGCTCTGGCGCCTGGAGCCCCCCCTGCCCCTGCCCTGCCCGGCCCGGCCCGGGTGCCTGCAGGGCGGCTGCGCTCACGCTCTCGCTCCCCGCTGCCTGCGAGCGCCTTTGCACAGCGACTTTCCCCCTCCCCAGCTGTCACCCCCGGGGCGCCACCGCCCTCGCTGCCGGCTCGGCCTCGGCCAGCGGCGGGTCCGGCCTGGAGCCGGCTGGTGTTGGCTCTGTGGGGCACGGGGGCAGCTTCTGGGACCTCCTCACAGAAGCCAGCCCTACAGCCCGGCTGCTAGCAAAACCCTTGTCACGCAAACCCAATACAACCAGCTAAGAGTGAAGGCTATATGAACCTTTCCTTCCACTCTGGCTAAGGAGGAGTTTGCTGAGCATGGCAGTGCTGTTGACCTGCCAAAAAGGCCTTTCTGCAAATATCTTAGCCATCCCACTTGTGTACTTTGGTGGTACCACATGTTTGAAGTACTTCTGAATGTCTGACAAATCCCAGAGCCATCCTCTGACCCTGGCGTTCACATCCTGTCCTACTTCATTAAATGGTTTTGCCAGCTATTTCTGGAGTGTGCAATGACAGTACCTTCTCTGCCAGAAATGCAGCATCATGGTCATTATGCTCCTGTCCTGTTTGTGCTGGAAATTTTGTGAGCACCAGCACAAGAAGGCTAACAAAGCTTGTGTTTTCTTTTCTGTCTTTTTTTCTCATCTTTAGTACGTATGTGGTTTCAAATACTACAGTCCAAGCAGATCCACTGCAAGTCCCAGTCAATATAGTGGTAGCCTCCTGTGAGACTCAAAGTGAAAAAAAAGGCAGGAACTGTTGGTGCTGGAAAGGCCAAACTGATTAATGTTGTATTTGCATCAGTCTTCATTTTGAGGCACATGCTGGATTTTTGAGCTAGATGTTAAATAGCAGTAGCAAACAACAAGATCGAGGAGAGGAAAATCCCACAGCTGTTAGACACTTACAGGTTGTTATGGCCTAACAAAATTAATCTTCAAACCATACAAGAGTTGGCTTAGTCAGTCCCAGGCTGAGTAAATACAAATTACTATTTGTGATTACCACTGAAAATTTGCAGAGGGCAGAAGGCTCAAAAAGTGCATCATGGCACCTGCACAGCAGTCATAATATTGTACTACACCAGCCTGATTTTCTCCTATAATAAGTTAAGAGGTGATGCTGACACGCAGTACCAGGATACTTGGCACTTTGCTTGGCACTACCAAGGCTTTTTACATCTCCTGTGAGGTTCTCCACAGCATCGTTTGAATAAGATTGCTACAAGGTGGGTGCAGACTTTGTTGGGTGATTGCATCTAGTGCCAATCTGCACATTGCAGAGGTGCTTCAAGCAAGGTTTAGGATTTTTTGGTTGGTTTTTCTCTCAGTTTGGTCCCACTTGGTATTTTTATAATTGAACTGGATGCTGGACTATGGCATGTGCTTCTGACCTCAGCAGATGACATTAAACTGGGAGGCACTGAGAGAACAGGAGTAGGACTGAATATTTTGGCAAATTGGAAGAGAGGTTTGGAAAATAGAAGGAATTACTCTGAAAAAGCACAAGTGCAAACACTTATTTGTGCAAACAATTCCTTTGCATCCATGCAGCAAGTCTGGGAAACTTCTTTCCCTTCTGGTGGCTGACAAGCTGATACTGGGCACATAGAGTAGAAAAGGAAGAAGACAAACCCCACCTTTATCAGCACAAGACATGAAAAAACGGTGTCTCATACTGTGTGTATGTGCTGGCTGGAGATGGTCCAGACAGTGGTCTAGGGCAGGGGGCTCGGGGGATGAGGGTTCCCATTGTGGGTGCTCAGCTGTGAAAAGTGAAGACACAAGAATGCCTTTGGATGTTGAGTCTTGGGTGGTCTTGAGACGATCTGACCCTGGAGGGGTTGCACTGGACGTGCTTGGGCTTAGAGGTAAGCACTGGGGAGGGGAAGATCAGAGATGTTTCCCTTCTCACTGCCTCCTCAAATCTCTTCCTTTCTGCTCTTCTTGTTTCTGTGTAATCAAAATTAAGACAAACAGGAAAAAAACAAACCACCCTGAGGGACCATGGGCAGATACGATAAAGAGGAGGGATGTTGCAAACATAGATAACATAGATTATTTTGGAAGGCATGGGACCTATGCTATATCTTCCTTCCCACAGAGACCAGCATGGTGGGGGAGACTCACTGCGCCAGGCCGGGGCACTGAAACTTTTAGAGTATTGAAGGCTTCTGGCATCTGCAGAAAAAATATAGTAGAAAGTGGAGAAGTGTGTTTATAGCTGCTTTTGAGGACAGGATGGCACATCCCAACAAGGGCTTGTATGCTCTGGTCATGGCAGCCATGGAGGAACACCAGCACTGCAGGCACTGTCAGGGACAGTGGAAGGGATGGAGCTGCAGACTGGGAGTGTGGATTAGGCTTTAGCATTCAGCTGGGACCCTGCTGCCAACAGAGAAAAGGCTTCCCCCCACTGCAAGTCCCTACGCAACCCACACTTCGGTATGAATATGTCTGTGCCAGCCTGTCAAAGGCAGCTGGTGCCCAAGGTCCACACAGAAACTGATGGGGGACGAGGGGTTTGCCCACGCACGTGCTTGAGCCGATAGCAGGGCTGGCAGGAGTCTTGTGAGCTCTGGTCCAACTTGCTGGGCTGTGTTATTGCCCTGAACAGCAACACCTGAAGCATTTAGTGGCAATGCACAGGTGTTGATACCACATGTAAAAAAGTTCCAGCTGGGCACACTTGCTGGGTCTTATGGGGAAAGAAAAGCAGAAACAGGATAAAGGCAGGGGGAAAAAAAAAACAAACAAAAAAAAGGTGTATGAGATGTTACAGAGATGAGGAGAAATGTACAGCCGCGCGCAGCACAGAGAAAGCGAAACCATGTGTTGTGCTGCAAGGGCGGTTTGGCTCTGGCATGGACAGACCGAGGGAGGGGTGTGTGAAGGGGATGCTGCAGAGAGTGGCAGGGTACAGGCTGCAGTTTTGGGCTCCCATGGGAGTCACTGCCCTATTGAGAGGCTGAAGGCAGAGTCCAGGAATGTGAGCAGCTCACAGCACAGGAGCATTTCATTTGGACATGTCAGTCAGACTGCATCAAAACCCGGCCTAAACATCACAGGGTTGTCAGGGAAGCAGTGCTATCTTCATCTGACTCTTTTGGCCAAGCTGGAGATGTGTGCTCTTGCTTTGCTCATATGGTAAAAGCACTCCTTCCTCCCACAGGACACTTTGAAGGAAAAGCACTGAAAACAGGCTGTCCTAGGAAAAAAACAGAAGCTATATGTCAGACCGTTTTCACCAAGGCCAGAGCAAAAATGCCTCAGAAAAGGACTCTCAAAAGACTGTTTTATCCAAGGTAGTAAAGCTCCTCAGGGTCCCCTTTTGGTCCAGGAGGACCCAGCCCAGCCCTGGTGTCCCTCTTTGGGCCTCTCCAGGGTCAGCTGGTTGCGCTGCAGGCAGAGGGTGTTTAGGCATTTGCCCTTGGGTTGCTGCTTTGCTGGTACCCACTGCAAAACTGCAAGCAACATGCTCACACCTGGGGGCTGATGCAACCTGCTGTAACTGCAGCCTAGCAGCTCCCTGGGGAGTCCATTTGCAAACAGTGCCGATGTGCAAGCACCGCTTTTGGGGGGAAGGCAGAGGAGCTGCCCATTGAACACCTCTCTTCTCTGCAGTGGTGTGGCAGCAGTGCACTGCTTGGCAAGGATGCAGGGTCCAATCTCCCACCAAAAAACTCCATGAACAGGGTGAGGAGGCCTCTGTCATGGGGCTGCCAGTCTGGTCTGAGACAGGAGCTGCACCAGCAGGCAAAACACAGGCTGCTGGGACCCCCACTAGACAAATAATGGGGTTTTGTGGCTATGGGAAATGACAGCAGAGCCAACAGCCTTTTCTTATACCTGCCACTTTTTCTGTCCCCAGGATGGGCAGGTGGAGGCAAGGCTGGCTGCTGCCTGAGTGCCTCCTCCCAGCAAGCAGGAATATGTCAAGTCTGACCTGGATCTTTCCAGACAAGCCTGAACATCATGAAACAAACTTCTGATGCAGCTGGCTTCCTTTGAGGTTTTTTTCTCCTTCTTCTATTCTAATAGGTATCTTCTTCAGCAGCAGATAAGCAGTTGCAGTACTTCCCGTCTGGTTGCACCAGTCTCACAGATTGATCTGATGGCCAATGCTGCTGATGCAGTGACTAATGAGGAGGAGGGAACCTGAAATCCTGCCACTTTCTAGAAACTTTCACAAGGGAATGGTTAGCCTGAAAGCCCAAACCCAGTGCATCCTAAAACTCAGGTTTTTCTACTTATTGCAGAGCTTTCTTATTACTCCCTGCTTTCAGTTATTTGCTGCCTTTAGGATCCAGGTGATCCCCTATGTGATCGACCATGTGGCTCTCCCAGGGTTTCTTGCATACTCCTCTGTTTGCCTTTGAAGCAGAGGGTACCCTGGTAATGGTGACATGGGACTTGTCTTCTGCATCCTCAGACACCCCACCACACCCCTGAGAGCCTCAGCAGCCGATGAGTGCAAGCTCTGCTTGGCAGTCATAGGCTGGCAGCAGTACAGCTCGGGAGAGGAGCTGGAAAGTCCCAGCTCCAGTCCTAGACTGTATCTCTCCATCTCCTGTGCGCAGCTGGGCCCATTACTCAGTGCCTGTACTTTAGTTTCCCCGTCTCTGTAGGTGACATCAGTACTTGCAAGCCTTGCTACAGAAATTAATCACATGTAGCTGTGGTCTGCAAACAGGCCAAGCTGAAGCCCATCTGCAGGTCTGACCTGCAGCCTGGCACTGCAATGAGCGACATCCACGCATAGTACTGGCATCAGAAGAGTGTCAGTCCAGCCCAGCTGCAGCAATGTTTGGGCAGTAACAGAGAGCAGCAGCAGTATCCATCCCATCTAACCAGCACATCTAGGTGGAGATGGCAGAGGAGGCAGAGCTCCTGGCACCCCTATGCAAAAGCCTGGGCTGCTACTGCAGCTGCAGCAGCTGGCTCTACCTTTGAGTGTGGGGGGACCAAGGAGGTCTGTAGTCCCAGCATGGGGCAACAGGACACGACAGAGGACACAGCACTGCTCTTGGAGGCCAGCCTTGGGTCAGCTGCCACATGCTAGTTCGAGACAGGGGTCAGTGCAGCTCCGCATCAGCCTGCAGAGGGACAGCAACTTTGTTCCCCCAGGGAAAGCTCTTGACTTTCCTCTGTAGGCCCATCAGGTTGTCTGCTTGGAGTTCCACTTGCCCCGCTCCCTGCCAGGTGCATGCCTGCAGGCTGCATGGCACTCACTTTTGGCCCAAAACCACCTCCCTGGAGAGGCTGGTTGTGCATGAGCACTATGGGGATATGCATCCTGTACAGGTCCTCTGAGGCAGTCAAGGCAAGGCGCTGGGCATTGCTTCTCCATATGGCTGCAGTGCAGAGCAGCACTGCCCCTGGAAGAGGTCTTACTGTGGGGCAGAGCAGGGCAAGGCTGCAGGGCACCAGCTGCTCTGGGTCTGACTCAGTGCTTCGCAGCCCTGAAGATGCCTGCCTCACCATGCCTGCATGGGCAGGGCACGACTAAAGCTCCCACCAACAGGCTTTGGCTGTTTTTAAATTAGGAGAAGTAACTTTAATCATGAGCAGCTGATCTGGATTGTCCCCTGCAGCAACTCCATCCATGCCTCAGTACAGAGCAGGGAAACACAGAGCCAGCACAAGCACTGGTGCTGCTTCCCCACACACGGCAAACACTGTGCCTCTGTGCATGTGCATGTGCGCAACTGAGGTGGTGAAATAGTTCATGTGATGGGATATATCAGCCATGAAGGTTTTCTCATAGCAGATATTTTCTGGATTAAGTGATGCCCAAGTCCAATGGGAATTTTTGGGGTGTGGGGCAATGTGGAAAATCCAGTTGTGCTCTTTGTTGTCCTTCGACAGGTATTCACTGCGGGTGTTGTTTCCTGCTCCAGCCCACTGATGCCTCATATGGAATCTGATCCTGGGTTTAATTTGAATTTCATTAAATCCCACAGAAGGGTCTTTGTCCAACTCCAAACACCAATTGCCAGAAATATCTGCAGCTGCTTTTGGGACCAAAGACACCCACTGGTGATGAGAACAGGGCTAAGGGAGATGGTGTGCCTGAGCACATCTCAAACCTCAAAAAAATGATGGGGTGCTGAGTCTTTTCCTGTCAAACTGGGAGCCTGAATCTGGCATCAGTGAAGGAGAGCTCTTGTGCAAACCTGCACCCTCACCTGCACCTGAACAAAGAAGTTTGGCTGGAACTCAGGAAAAAAAAGAGTGTTTATGACCTTTGGCAGAAGGGGCAGGCAACTCTGGAGGACTACAAGGGTGTCATGGGGTTATGCAAGGAGGAAGTTAGAGGGGCCAAAGCACAGCCAGAACTTAACCTGGCTGCTGCTGTAAAAGACAATAAAAAAATGTTTCTATAAATACATTAGAAACAAAAGGAGGGCCAAGGAGAATCTCCATCATATACTGGATGCAGGCAGAAACACAATGACAAAGGATGAGGAAAAGGCTGAGGTAATTAACGCCACCTCTGCCTCAGTCTTTAATAGTACAGGTCAGTTGTTCTCCAGGTGCCAGCCCCCTGAGCTGGAAGACAGCGACACGGAGCAGAATGAAGCCCCCATAATCCAAAGGGAAATGACAGGCGACCTGCTACACCATTTGGACACACGTAAGTGTATGGGGCTGGGTGGAATCTACTCGAGGGTACTGAGCGAGCTGGTGGAACTGCTCACCAAACCACTTTCCATCATTTATCAACAGTCCTGGCTAACTGGGGAGGTCCCAGTTGCTGCAGGTTGGCAAACGTGACACCCATCTGCAAGAAGGCCAGGAAGGAGGATCCAGGGAACCCCAGCCTGGCCTCGCTGCTGGGGAAGGTTATGGAGCAGATCATCCCGAGTGCCATCACACAACACATGCAGGACAACTGGGGGATCAGGCCTACTGAGCATGGGGTTATGAAAGGCAGGTGCTGCCCGACGAACCTGATCTCCTTCTATGACAAGGCGACCCAGCTAGTGGATGAGGGAAAGGCTGTGGATGGTGTCTACCTAGAGTTTAGTCAAGCCTTTGACACAGTCACCCACAGCATTCTCCTGGAGACACTGGCTGCTCGGGGCTGGGATGGGTGTGCTGTATGCTGGATTAGAAGCTGGCTAGGTGGCTGAACCCGCAGGGTGGTGGTGAACAGAGTTACATCATGCTGCTATCTGGTCACAGGTGGTGTTCCCCAGGGCTCGGTAATGGGGCCAGTGCTGTTTAATATCTTTATCGATGATCTGGATGAGGGGATCGAGTGCACCCTCAGTCAGTTTGCAGATGACACCAAGCTGGGGGGAGTGCTGACCTGCCTGAGGGCAGGAGGCTCTGCAGAGGGACCTGGGCAGGCTGGAGCGATGGGCCCAGGCCAGTCGTGTGAGGTTCAGCAGGGCTCAGTGCCGGGTCCTGCCCTTGGGTCACACCAGCCCCACGCAGCGCTACAGGCTGGGGCAGAGCGGCTGGAAAGGGCCTGGTGGGAAAGGGCCTGGGGGTGCTGGGTGACGGCCGGCTGGGCAGGAGCCAGCAGTGTGCCCAGGGGGCCCAGGCGGCCAGCAGCACCCTGGCTGGTGTCCCCAGCAGTGTGGCCAGCAGGACCAGGGCAGTGACCGTCCCCCTGCACTGGGCACTGCTGAGGCCGCCCCTCGAACCCTGTGTTCAGGTTTGGGCCCCTCTCTGCAAGAGGGACGTAGAGGGGCTGCAGCGTGTCCAGAGACGGGCAGCGGGGCTGGGGAAGGGGCTGGGGCACAGGTCTGGTGAGGAGCCGCTGAAGGAACTGGGGTTGTTTAGCTTGGAGAAGAGGCAGCTCAGGGGGGATCTTACTGCTCTCTACAGCTGCCTGACAGGAGGCTGTAGGCAGGTGGGGGTCAGTCTCCTCTCCCAAGTAACAAGTGACGGGACAATAGGAAATGACCTCAAGTTGCACCAGGGGAGGTTTAGATTCGATATTAAGAAAAATATCTTCACTGAAAGGGTGTTGAAGCATTAGAACAGGCTGCCCAGGGAGGTGGTGGAATCATCATCCCCAGAGTTGTTTAGGAAACATGTAGATGCGGTGCTTAAGGATATGGTTTAGTGGTGGACTTGGCAGTCCTGGATTAATGGTTGCACTGAATGACCTTAAAAGTCTTTTCCAACATAAATGATTCTATGATTCACTTTTGCTGCTCAGCTTTATCTCTGTTGCCCTAAGGCCCTGTTATTAATTCTTCTTGCAAACGTAGGTGGATGGATATGGCTCCTTGTTTTAATCCTCCGTGCTTAAGTGTTTGGTGGTTTCCAAAGTGCCAGTGTCAGTGTAGCCTGAGTCACATACCCCCAGGCAGACTGTCTGCATTCACTACTTTTGCATCTTTCTGTGAATAACCTGAAAGACTCAACTGCCCTTCCCTCTGCTGCTCCCCCTGCCCCGCCCCGCCCCACCCCCCCTCCGGTAGTTTCTTGAGAACAGAAATAAAATAAACTTTTTGGAGCAAGCTCTCTGGACTGTACAATGTGTTCATCATGCTGTATCACACCTAGTTTTACACTAAGTAAACTGATGAATTCCAGGATTTTCTCAGAGAGAGCCTAGCTAACAGGTATCCCAAAAAACTCATATGCTTTTTGGTGCAATGGAATACCTGCTTCACTTGTCTTCAGTCCTGTTTCTTTATATATCCCCAGAGGCACACTGAGCGACTCCTCTCAGACATGGCATTTATACATGACAGCCACTTGTGTCTGGCTTGGGCAGTCCTGCCAGGCATGACATCAGGAGCACCCCATACTTTCAGAACATTTAGGTTGCAAAGTTGCACTCTGAGCAGGAGGGAAAAGCTAGAGCCCAGGCTCTCAACAGAAGCAGGCTTTCCGAGTTGTGCTGTGCAGCATGATCTTTGGTGGCACAAGCAGGGTCTGCTCCCCATGCCTGGCTGTATTTATCTTTGCTTATTTATCTGCCATTTCAGAGCCCTGCACCTCCAGCCAATTCCTCCTGCTGTGCAGAAGCCAGCTGCCAGAAGCCACTTGCTTCATATGCCAGCACACACAGGAATGGCAGCAACATTATCTCACTGGTGCTGGCCAGACAGAAATCATAACCTTGCTGGCACCAAAACAGAGATGAACCAAAACCCACACAGGCTCTGTTGCTGCACCACTGCTGTGCTGCGGGCTGGTCTTTATTTTGCTCTTCTCTCTCATGCCTCGAACTCTGCCAGTGTTGCTTCTTCCCAAGCAGGAAACCCACACCCAGTGAGGGTGGGAATAGCTAGGACACCAGCATGCCTTCACACCTCCCTCCCTCCCTCCCTCCCCAGGGGCACATTTGTTTTGGGTTTTTTGCTCAGGAAGCACTGACTTATCATTTCTAACTTTAATTTCATGTCATTTCCCTTAATATGATTATCCTTCTGTTATGTAATTTATTTCCACAGGTGCTTACAGCACCTCCCTGCTTATTAGCAGCAGGATTAATTAATGAGCTGTTTATCCCTTACCCCACATTGTTAACCAAGCTATTTAATAAAATCAAATCAGACATCTGGCCTAGCAACACCTGACTGGGCATCTGCCTCTTTTATCAACCTTCTGCATTCAGGTGACAGCAAATACCCAGTGCCAGGCACTTAGTAGCCATCTCACCAGTGTCTGCAGGGCAGGCACAGTTTTTTGTATTTATTATAATCCCATAATGACTAAGGCTGCAGTCCAGAAAAGCGCTTAAACTTGTTTTTAACTGCATAGGTGCAGCTAAGTACTCTTAATGGCTGTATGACATGAATATATACTTAAGTGCTTTCTGAACTGCAGCTTTATTGATGTTTCCGTTGTTGTCATACCACATGGTCTCCCATTTTGCCATCCCATTTTTCCAGCATGGCAAAAGGGTATTTGCAGGGTGCTCCCCTTACCAGAATTCCTCAAATGCCCTGTCTTGGGTCACATGGGTCTGGAGATGTGCCCAGGCTCTCCCCAGGCAGAGCTTTGGGGCTGCTCCTGTTCGACACTGCCAGTAACAACTGCAGGCATTTTTTCCCCCACCTCTCTCCCAGGGGGTGGGAGATGACCCTTCCTGGGCTCCTATGCCTGGTGCCTGCCATTAGTGCTTGGCTACACCCCTCTTCTCCTGGAGTGGACAGGCAGCAGCAGAGCCAGGACAAGGCCCCAATGCAAGGTTTTGGTTTTGGCAGAGGGTGCTGCAAACCTGGAGTTTGCCTGGGGAATCAGCTGGGGATGGCCGTGCAGCCTGGCTTTGATGCTCTGTGTGGCTTGGAAGCTCCCAGTTGACATTATAGCCTTCCAGTAACAGGCAAGAGCAGTAATTCCCTTTATAATTCCCTTGGTGCTCAGCAATATTTGAGACCAGCCTACCGTGCATGCACGAGGTGGGCAGGGTGTCTGCACATCACTGGACTCCTGTTCCCTCCTGTACTAGCCCAGGACTCTGCTCATGGCCATATCTATCAGGCAGCAGCCCTGTGCTCGGAGCTGTGCAAGCACAGATGCAGAAATCCGTTGTGAGTCATACCAGTGGAGCCGGTGCCAGGGAAAAGGGATATCCCAGTCTGCTGCGGAACAGGGGGAGAGGGAGCAGCATCTTCTCCCCACCTATTGCAAGCTGATCTGGATACGCCTCTGGTCCATGCTTTAGGTATCTGCCTGGAAAATGCAAGGGCCAGCCTCCATCCCAGGCAGCTGCAAGCATTGCCTGTATCTGTAAACTAAGAAGCACGGTCAGGGAGTACAAGAGGAAGGGGGCAGCAAGGCAAGGCAGCAGCAGCTGGAGGAGTGCTCAGTTCCACAGGGCTGCCGCTGTGTGCTTCCAGCCCTGCCTGCACCAGCAGTTGCACAGCTTAATCACTCTGCACACTGTGCCTCCTCCCTGCCAGTGAGGCTGCTGGTTTCATGCCAAATGAGTTCACTTCTGATTTGGCTGCAAAAATCTTGAGGCTCCTTTTCCAACAGAAACTTAAATATTACAGCCAGGATATTGAAAACAAAGCAAAATAAATGGACTATGCTGAGGAAGCAGCTAGGAGGGGAAAGAAGGGGAAAGGAGGGGAAGGCATGGCCAAGGGCCAACTGGGAAAGCCCTGGATTTGTTCACAGGGCTTGGATGAGGAGGAAGTGCAGTGGTTGTTCTTTGCCACCTGGTTGCATAAGGACAGGCTGATTTCCTGAGGTTGCTGGGATGAAATACAGTAAAATCATCATCAAGGAGAGAAGAGTGCTGGGCAGCGGCACATGATCAGTCCTCACCATGCTCCTGGCCTGCCAGGTGATGCAGGTGAGGAGCATCACAGAGCCAACCCATCCCTCCCCAGAAGGCTCTGGTGCATGCAGCCATGCATGCAGGCTCTGGGTGCAACCAGCACTGGCACTGGTCTGGGCTGGCTGACGTTGTCATAGCCTCAAATCTTCTGGAGATAAAGAGGGGATTCACATTTCCAGGATGATCTACTCAGCAGCTGTTGCTTGCAAACAACAATATGAAGGAAGAAGATTTACCTTTAGCTGAGACTTGACTGGGAAGATTAAGGGTAGTGCTGGTCCACTGGGCTAGCAATGAGGTCTGTGGATGACATCTGCAGAAGGGCTACCATTAATAATGATGGTAAGACCTAAATCTCATCTCTCTGCTTTCATGTGCAGCACCTTGGTGGAAAAGGAAGGGCTCAACTGGCCCATAAAATAGGAAGACTTGAAGTGACTTTCTTACAGTGAGACAGACTGCCACTGGCTGGGAGAGACTCAGTGTCCTATCCACTAGGCCATGTATGGTGCTTCATGTAGCACAAAGTGATCATGCTGGTCCATTCACGTGAGTAATGTCCAGCAGGATGGACCAGCTTGCACCAAAGAACCTTATCAATCAGGTTGTGAAAAGAATCAGCTTTTATAGTGCTTTGAGCTCATCTAGGAGAGGTGACAAGCACACAGACCTTGATATTGGCAGGCACTAGCAACACATCAGCCTAGAAAGCAAGCGTAATAGAAGTGCAGTCCTGGTTTTGGGAGAGGAGCTTGTTGTACATGGAATCGATATGTGAAGTGCTCTGCTTCATGTGCACGAGTGGAAATAACCTTGGAGAAAGAGATCAATAATGGTGCTGTATATTCCACCTGGCTTGCCTCTGGGTACTGTAATGCATTCTTCAGTGCTAGCATGCGTGGTCAGGGTATGTTCTCCCAGAAAAGCATCTGCAGTGCAGTAAAAGCAGCAGGGATCTTTTCTGCAGTGAAGATCCAAACTGCTCTAAGACAAGCCTGAGATGCACAAACTGTTCTTGCACTGAGATACAAAACAGATCAGTGCTCAAACTGTCCTCACAGTGAAAGGTAACTCCTCACAGTAACAACCACTGTCACACACTAACCCTGTCCAGCGATCACCTGAGATCAGAGCTGACACTTGTACCTTTACCACTGTACTTCCAAGACCAAAGAGACTTAGATGTCAGCAGACTCCCTTCAGCTTTACAGCTTGTTCAGTTATCATGGCAACAAGGACAGGGCCAGGGAAAAAGCCCCATTCTTACCATGCTTTCTCTTAAATAAATCGGGGCTCTGTGTTTCTGCAGTCTACGCAACATTTGAGTCCACGTGCAAAGGCAGCCCAGATGTTTCCACTCAGGATTATTACCAGTATTTGCAGGATTGTAAATCTGAGATGTAAATTTGCATCTTTTCTATCACACGCACATCAAATTTCAGGGCTTCATTAACAGCACTGTCTGTAACCTCACACCATCTTTTGGGCTGGTGGCTTTTGGGGAGGCTTTGAGACACTGATCGCTGTTTGAACGTCGAAGTCACCTCTGTCTATCAAAACATTGAAAGGCTTACTAATGTTACCTTCAAAACTCCCATACCCTAAATATTTTGACTGCTGTGTCATATATGCTCCTTGTTTGGAGGAGCGGTGGCTGAGTTACAAAGTTTTCTTTCTGCAGTACTCCATTTCTCACCTCAATTGTCTTTGAATATAGGTGTCTCCATAGCTTTAAAAATTCTAGTATGGGTGCCGAATAAAACAAGCCGTATCTTCATCTGGTCTGAGCAGTGAGTGAAACAGGTTTTAATGTACCTGTTTATGTCAGTGGTGAATTTAGCCCTTATAGGTTTTAGAATATGCTCTAGCAGCAGAAAGAATTTGAAAAATTACGTGCTAACTGCATTCTTACCCGAAGATCAAACCTGGATGAATCCAGCACATCCTTTTAAGATTCCTGGCAATTATTTTGTCTTTTCCCTTGAGTGGAGTTCCCTTTCCCTAATACTCAGGCTTTGCCAGCAGGTCCTGAAGGGCAGGTCAAGATTTTTTGTTGCAAGTCATTAAGAATGCAATGTTGCCTCTATATGGGTACTAAACACGGTGCAACTTTATTTACAGTGTAAAGTGCATCACACAGAAGTTGTTTAAAACACACAACAAGCAGTGACATAAATGACAATACAGTACTGGGTAGGGAGGGGAGAGTGTTCCAGCAAGTATCAAAACATCATAAACAGCACTAATGTAACAGCCTCTAGTTTCAGCTACTCTGTCCTACCACCACATCTCCTTATGAAACATGTTGACTGGATTGGTCCCAGGATTCCATGTACTAGTCACTAGTGTGAAGCTGGACTGCTAAAAGACATTCTGCAGCCCTGAAGTCTCCAAAAATGTCCTGCCAGCTCTAAGCACTGTCATCACCACTGGTGTTCTGCTCTGGAGATCACCAGGGCAGACTGAGGGCACACACCAGGGAAGCACACTGGAAAAGGGACCAAAACACGAGAGTGACATACAAACAAAGATCTGCTTTTCTCACCCATGCACTCTTTCCTTTGAGAAGTCCTGTGTTGCTCACTGCTGTTAAGGCAGCAATGAGGTTAAGGAACAAAGTGCCTACAAATGGTGGTGACTACAGGTTGAAATGCAGACATTATTTAATGAACACTAACTTCAGTCAAAGCTGTAAACATTGATGGCTGTGGAGCTGGGAGACAAGAAGATTGTTGCTACGTGCTAGCAGAGTCCATTAGAAAAAGAAGGTTGTGGGAGCTGAAACAACCAGATTGTTGCAGCTCCCCCTGGGAAGGATTCTACATTCACATTAATCTGATCCCCTAATGACTCCTATTCTTTACCTATCTGTTTTTCTTTTAATTGGCTGAAAGTTCTTACTGACTCACAAATTTGCTTGTTTCTTTCTTGCGCATTTCTGGTCTTGGGCTAACAGCCATCAATTATGTGTCAGTGTTTACTAGTGCCCTGGTGTGGGCTCATTTTGGTGTCATCCCATTTTCCTGTGTCCAAGTTCATGCATTCATAAAAGGAAGGTAAACCTATAACGGGGGAGGAGTTGGGCAGGTTGTGCACACTCTTAATCTGCAGGGTAACTAAGCAGGAATGCTACAGAAGGTAAAATTTATTGCTCCTTCTTCCCAGTGCTGCCTGCAAGTCATGCTTTTCTGTTATTACTGGGAAAAATGGAGTTTCTGATCAATGACTCTTAGGTTCTCACTCTAACATCTTCTCTTATAGATCAGACTTTTTGCTCACTGACTATAATTACCAAACACTTGACCTCAAAAAATGTGTGTGACTTCCATCTTGTAATCCCACCATGCTGCTTAATTGTAGGTAAATCTTAGCATCTCAATTCATTAGTGCATGACTTAATGACAGCATTCAGGTGTGTGTTATCCTCAAATGCAATGGGATCAACGGTTTGAGAAAAGAGAAATCTGACAGCCTGTGTGCTCTCAGTGTTTCTCACTCAGCTAAGCATTTTTGCCTAAGCATGTACTCAAAAGAGGCCTTTTCCAGTTGTCTGAGGGGTCTGCATAAAACAAATACAACTTTTCTGTAGGCAAATAGCAAAGTTTCACCTGTAAACATAACTGGTGCCTTCTCTCTCCGTCTTAGGGGCAGTCTAGTTTTGGGACTCAAACCCTATGTATCAAAAACATTCACCTAGCTGACAGCTGCTAGACATGTATTTCTTAATTTACACAAGAAAAGGATGGTGGTGAGTCCCACAGCAAGTGGGAAGCACAAGTTTCAGTTGTCTGCCTGCTTCCCACTGCTGGATCCTGGATTATTCAGCTTTAGAGCTACACCTGAACTGCCCATAATCCAAAAGGCCTTGTGGGCTCAACTTTGTCCATCGTTCCCTAAATGACATGAAGTTCTCTTATCTCTTTTACATTTTTGACTATTTTACCGGTAAATCTCAGGTAAAATTCATTCTGATGCCTTCTATTAAGTCACTCACCAATGATGTTAATGTCACATAATACACATTACAGAATCTTCTTCTTATGCCCACCAGAACCTGTAGTTACAACATGGACTTTATCACATGTGTTTCTAATTTACATCAACATGAGTTCAGAAACAGGCCCATTGCAAAGTTTAGCAGCTCTGTTAGCCTTGCTTAACTATTCTTTACTGTTGAGTTGCTGGACAGCAGTATGATCTGGCAGATGGTAACCAGAATTGCCACATTCTGTTTAATCACAGTTGGCAGTATAATATGGTTTAATTAGCTTACTACATGTAAGAAATGGGAGGGACTTCACTTTACACAACCACTTCCTCAGTGGACAGTAGAAATCTTAACGTTTGTATGTGTATGTTGCATGTGTAGCAGCATATATTTGATAATACTTTTGTAAATGAAAAATACAGAGGATTTCTTTAAAAATGAAAAGGTATAGTAAAAGTGTATCACAAAATAAAATACAAAACAAGGGAGCTGGGGGGAGGTATGCAATGGATTTGATTTACAATGCATTAGATTCCAAGCCCTGGTGCCTAGGCTGAAGAAAGATATCTGAATGTAGAACTGCTGCTCTGATGTTAAAAGGGGTAGAATCCAGCCTTCCGTTTCCTGTGTAAAAAAACCCCAAAGAAAATAAAATCATATTACTGAACATACCAAACAAGATCAACAGTGAGGCACAAGAGGATGGTGTCTGAAGTACACCAGGATTAGAGTGCAAAAGCTCAAGGCGGCCTATTGAGAAGGGAAGTGGGGGGGTGTTGGGAATAGAGATACCTTGCATTTAATGTAAATCATGACTCATCACAGGGTGGCTTGGAGCTAATCCTGTCCTGGATGCTGATAAAAGCTTTGGGCCCTTTCAGCTTCCCCTTATAAATTACACCTAGTTAACCTGCAACAGCAAATCTTTGCTATCATGGCACCTACTCCTGTTCTGGCTGTATTGTTTTTGAGTCCTCAGAATAGTATTGTACCCCACAAAGGCCCACCAGTGCTGAAGCCAGAGTTTAACAAAACACCAAACAGATCTCAGTGCTTGATTCTGTCCCCTGCTCTCCACCCTCCCAGTTTTGTGTGGAAAACTTCCTCTCAAACAGCTCCTGGATGGATGAGCTGCTGGACTGCAAGCCTGTAAGGTTAATGATCCACCTTCTTTCAGGCTTCACAATGCTGCACAGAGCTGTGGATTTGGACAAAGGAACCCCAAAACCAACATGAGTTCAGTTTGGTAACAGACTGAAACTTTACTTTGCCTCGGAGATAAACTCTGTTTCTGGCTGCTAAATCCACTGGATTTGGGCTTCTCTGCTTCATGTCCTAAATGGAAATACTACCAGACTTTAGATGTGTCGCTTTCAGTCTAAAGCAGGATACTGTTAGTACATTTAAGTTGCTTCAGTTAGGCATATATAATCACAGCTGACAAATGAAAACTATTCTGGACAATGTAATTTCTCAAGCATCTTTTCTGCAGCTTTAAGATACACAGTGTATCAGAAAGACAGGGAAGAATGTCTGTCACTACCTGTCCAGAAGGAAGACTAGAAAAAATGTACAATTTAACAGGCTTTGTCTGTATCCCAGAGAAAAACACTAATATTCAGCTGTTATTTATTTAACTTTCTAAAATAATGACCAATGCATTCAATAGGAGCCTATGTGAGTTGAGGTATAAATATTTTTATTAGCATGTGTTTCATAGCTTCATTAATATTTCATACACGGAGCAGGAGAACTTATGCTGTATATTTTGTTATTGTGTCTGATTCCTGACCACAACAACATCATCACCATTCCACCTGCCTCCCCTCTTCAGGGTTGTAAGTGGGTCTTAATGGCAGCATGAAATGAAACAGGTTTCCAGAGAGAAACTGAGTCCTGTTCAGACTGTCCCTGAAGCCAATCACCCAAACTTCACAAGCTTACTTCAAAAAACCAAAGCTACAATTAAGACTTATAAATGCTGCCTTGCATGTTGATGGGGCTCACTGATTTGAAAACGTAGTCCGCTATTTGCCGCATTAGACATGAATCAGCAAACCAAAACACAAGCACTGGTAACACTCTTCTAAAAGAGAGCACATATGAACCAGATCTAAGACCAGTCCTTGGGGCTCTTGATACATGGACTGCACCGCCAGATGAACTGGGACTCGACTCAGAGGCACTGTGTTCAAGTGATTACACCACTCAACACTAGGTGTAAAATGAACTATTATTTATAACATCTGTGGCATGACCCTAATCTTAAACCTGGACCCACCTGAGGTACATGCAGTTCAGAAAGAACACTTGTACACAGTAGGCCACCCAAATTTCCTGAAGAACATTCTGTATTACACCACAACAAACACTGTCATTTGCATCATTAGAAATAAGGCTAAACCTCGCAGGTTTGCCTGTCTCCTTACATATAAATGTACCATTTTCTGAGCTTTCTAGAAGTCTGGCAATCATTTTGCAGAGTAGTCTTTAAGGTCTTTCCAGGCTGTCCACAAATGACGAGCCATCCAACGACTACTGATTTATAGGATCTACATTTTTCTCCAAATGTGCAAAATTAATTGCATATTCTTCAGATTTAGTGTGATTCAGCCTAGCTATGGGACAGTGCTCAGCAACACTTACCTAGAGCAGTCATGTCCGGTCCATGATGAGGGACAATAGCACCGATTTGGTCGTATGCACTTCCCACCGTTTAAGCAAGGCAGCTGGCAAACAGCTGCATAGAAATACACACACGTAAGAGACGCATTAATGAGCACACCCACAACAAGCTAAGGAACAAAGCACTGAAAATCCAGCCTGCACTATTCTGTTAAGAATGAACTACTCTCAAAACTACAATAATAAACATCAGCTGTCAGTCTGCCGTAAAAGACAGTTTGTTCTGGAAAGTGCAGCCTTAGAAGCACATCTCTGCTGTACGTCATTTGACCCTCTCTGCTGCTTTTGCCACCTGCTACAGTGTATAACCCACATGAAACAGACAGTATATTATTTTATGTTGCCTTAAAAACTCTGTTCTTTCTGTCTCAAGTTGAAGCAAGTGGAGGAACTAGAAAAGCAGAGTCAGAAGACCAACAGGAGAGTAGGCCTTATTTCTAGGAAGAAAATGTGGGTGTTTATTTGAAAGGAATGTGATGGCTAAGCGTACTCAGGACAAGCAGACACCAGGCATGGTAAAACAGTACAGAGAGTGGCAGCATAAACAGAGAAAGTAAAGGTCAGAAAGCCATTTACAGGTCAATGGCAGGCAAGCAGTAAGACTTTACACAATGGCACCTGTATAGAGTCAAGGAAAGGAAGCACAGAACATCAGTACATTCCTGAAAGAAACTGGATAGCCATAAGAGATGTTACTAGGTGGAACAGGACATGTGAACTAGAGAACAAACACTAGCCTGCCTGATAGGGTTGTGCCATGCCAGCTGTGAAATGGCCACATCTGCACAGCCACATCCACACAGCCTAACCCAAGAATATCAAGTAACCAAACAAAAGTCAAACCTTCAAGTCTTCCTATCAATTTTGAGACTGGAAGACAAAGCATCATACAATTTACAGAACAGATTTAGAGAACACTTAGTGATGTCCTTCAAATGCAGACATTTGTATCACAGGAAAGCTGAAATACGTTAAGTCTTTTAAGCAGGTAATGTTATATCTAGAGAATGGACCTAAAGATACCAGTGAGGACAAATGCTGCGTAATACTTTTCGAAGGAATATCTATCAGGAAACACTGATAAAATGGAATTACAGGAAACGGAACTGAACAACCACAGGAATGCGAAAGGATACGGAAATACACTACTCTCATTCCTCCGGGCCAAACATCAACAAACAATGGCAGGAGGTTATAGAGATGGACCATCCCTGTGACATTAAGTGCACCAAATTTGCTGTGTTGAAAATGACTTCTGATTCTGGAATGAAGCATGTGAATGAAACATCTTTAGCTCTTTCTTTATGCACATCATTATTCCTGTGGGACCAGTAGTTAATCCAAATATTTCTCATTTCACTTTGCTCTGTCATGGCAAAAGGTCAAACCCAGTAAGTAAAATGAGAACTGGTTTAATAGCTTCATAAGCAGTGGCTATGAGCTATTATGAACAGGCTTTGGCACAGATGCACTTGTTCACTAGAACTTTTTCTTTAGCAACTGAAAAGCATATCAGCCTGAACAGATTTGAATGGCTGGTCCAAAAGTGAAGAAGTCATTTATCCTCCTCTACTACCTATGCTGTTATAGTTGCAAAGTTTGTGAAATATGAGAAGAAATGATACACGTGCTAGGCAAGTGTCCCTTTAAAAGACAGCAGTTCTGAGTGGCACTGTTCATTCTGGAATTTCAATTTGCTGAAGGACAGTTGGGTTTGCAGTGTGTCACAGAGCTTAACGCCCCGACTCACTATTCTTATCAGATGAACAAATAATATGAGCGTTCATTAACAAAAGCATGAAATCCTCCTCCAGTTCACCCAACCAGCCACTCCAAAGTCTTGCGGGAAGGCAAAACCGGGCTTTCACGTTAAGGTCCTGTCAACAATCAGTTAAGGTGCACCTGGACAATAAAAATACAGCGCACAAACCATAAAACAATTTAAAAAATATTTAATATGAGATTAGATAATGATGGAAAGACATTTCAATCATCACTCAAATACTATGAGTTTTACTGTCTATTTACAGAGGGACAAGCCTTTCAAAAATTGGTTAGTCTTGATGTGGAACCATATATCCCAAACCTGGGTTCAAATATTATCCCTAACTGCAAACCAGCCTCATCTGACACAAGCTGACTTGCCAGAACACAGGTCTGGAGCCTAGAATCACTCCCCTCGCTGTTTTGGTGTGCTACATGCCCTTCAGCCTTGGTTAGGTGCAAGTGAGAGATCTAGTAAAATGCAGAGCGTGTTGCGTTTGTTCAGAGAATGTAGATGATACCTGATGTAAGGTACCTACATACCATGTACACAGTACCTTACATGGGTACCACGTACCCATTAAACTCAGACATCTTTAAACAAATCCTTGCACTGCTCAGAACTCAAGCAGTATGTGGGAAGCCCCCAAAGTAGACAGCTATGCGGTGAAAAACCTCTATAGTACCTGCAGCTTGTTTGTGAGTTGTGGTGATCTGCATGTGCTGAAGATGAAAATAAAATTCAAACTCTTCTTGGAATGGACAATCTAGTTTTATTCTGTTTGGAAATACTCTCCTCTCTGCTTTTTGCAGAGAGCACTCCTGTGAAGGCTGTCTGTCCTTTCTGGGAGCAAACTCTTCCGAGGATTTGAAAGACTCATCAGGGACTACTTGGAAAATAGTCTGCAGCTGGGGACAGTAAATCCTCCAGGAATATTATTGCAGGCCTGGGTTTTCCTATGAGAAGCTTAGTAGTTCTACAGAGTCCTTAGTGAACTGTGCTAGGTATTGACAGCAGTCACAAAAAGCGAGAAAAAAAATGCAGGTGAAAGGAGTTTTACCTATATGGCAGCGTGATCCAGTCCATCCAGCGGGGCAGTCACACTTGTAAGGGGCCACACAGCGACCTCCATTGAGACATGGCAGAATGCATATCGCTAAGGGGAGAAGAGAACCAGTGAAAAGAATTACCTCCATGAAAACAAAGAATAAAGTGTGCAAGAAAAGAACTTACATTTAATTAGAAACTCTTACTGTCCCTTGACTGTTTGCATGCAGTATCAGCAGAGCTGAGTAGCATCTACCCACAAGGCACGAGCAACAAATACAACTGGCATAACTGCCAGAAACGAGAAGGAATGATGACAAACAAATGCACAGACTGGTGCAGTTGCTAGAGTCCTTCAGATGCCTGTAGGCTCTGTGCTCACTGGAAATGAGCAGAGCTGTTTGCTTGCTTCTCATGCATAATGCCCACAGACACTACCCACTTCTGTGATGGTGGCTAACAAACCCAGTTCATGCTTTAATTACAAAAAACTGGATTGTTTGTCGATTCCCTGGGGTCCCAAAATGTAACATGCAAAACGTGTTCATCTATGCACTACCCATAGAAAAGCACTTGATCTGGGCCCATGAAAACATGCTGAGACAGGTGACACCACAAGCCTGCCACAGAAAGACAGCTTTGGTATAAGGCATTTTGGATGCAACAGATTGGCTGTGGCTGGAAACTCTGGGGAGGGAACAAAGCAGCTACCAAGCAGCTGATGGCCTTTGGACTGAGCACCAATCAAGCTATACTGCTTCTGTGAGCAGATCTACACACTTGTCCAATGTGCACAATTTCACGACTTAAGCACCTTTACAAAACTGCCACCTCTGCTACCCTAACTGAATGAAGTACTACTTGTGTGAAGATGCTCTAAGAAGAGCAACAGTTGAGCTGGGTCTCAAATTTGGACCCCTAAGTAGCACTTCCAATGGAGTTTCATACTGGGAGGGTGGATGGGGGGCTGTGGGGGACCGGTGCAGGGGTTCTTCCTTTTCTGCTGCATAGCAGAGGTCAAGCTGAGCAGGTACAGTCAGCCTGGATAAGAAAAGAATAGCGGACTTCCACAGAGCTCACAGGACTAAGCCATATCAACAGTAATTATCTATGTCATTAAACTAGTAATGCCTGTTTTTTAGAGTGGTCAGGCCTCTCTCAGGAAGATGAATCTATCTTGCTATCTGTGAAATGCACTGTGAACTACTAGGTGACCGAATTTTGTCAGAGCTGAGTGGTCTCAGTGTGGCCTGATCCTGACAGATCATAGGATGGTTTGGGTTAGAAAAGACATCTCGTCCCAGCCCCTCTGCCATGGGCAGGGACACCTTCCGCTAGACCAGGCTCCTCAAAGCCCCATCCAGCCTGGCCTTGAACATGTCCAGGGATGGAGCATGCACAGCTGCTCTGGGCAACCTGTGCCAGTGTCTCGCCACCCTCACAGTAAATAGTTTCTTCCCAATAACTAATCTAAATCTACCCTCTTTCAGCTTAAAACCATTCCCCCTTGTCCTATTACAAGCCCTTGTAAAAAGTCCCTCTCCAGTTTTCCTGTAGGCCCCCTTTAGGTACTGCAAGGCTGCTATAAGGTCTCCTCAGACCCTTCTCCAGGCTGAACAAGACCAGCTCTCTCAGCCTGTCTTCATAGCAGAGGTGCTCCAGCCCTCTGATCGCTTTCATGGCCCTCCTCTGGACTCCCTCCAGCAGGTCCATGTCTTTCTTATGCCAAGGGCCCCAGAGCTGGACACAGAACTCCAGGTGGGTTCTCATGAGAGCAGAGTAGAAGGGGAGAATCACCTCCCTTGACCTGCTGGCCATGCTGCTTGTGATGCAGCCCAGGAGACGGTTGGCTTTCTGGGCTGCAAACGCACATCGCTGGGTCATGTTGAGCTTCTTGTCCACCAGTACCGCCAGCTCCTCAGGGCTGCTCTCAATGCAGTCTCTGCTCAGCCTGTATTGATACTGAGGGTTGCCCCGAACCAGGTACAGGACCTCATACTTGGCTTTGCTGAACTTCATGATGTTCACACAGGCTCACCTCTCAAGCCTGTCAAGGTCCCTCTGGATGGCAACGCTTCCCTCCAGTGTGTCAACAGCACTACACAGCTTGGTGTTGTCAGCAAACCTGCTAAGGGTGCACTCCATCCCACTGTCCCTCTTGCTCACAAAGATGTTAAACAGCGCTGGTCCCACCACAGACCCTTGAGGAACACCACTCATCACTGGTCTCCACTCGGGCACTGAGCCATTGACCACAACTCTTTGAGTGCAACCATCCAGTGGTCCATCCATCAAATCCATGTTTCTCTAGTTTAGAGACAAGGATGTTGTACGGGACAGCATCAAATGCTTTGCATAAGTCCGGGTAGATGACATCAGTCACTCTTCCCTTATTCACCCATACTGTAATCCCATTGTAGAATGCCACCAGATTTGTCAGGCATGACTTGCCCTTAGTGAAGCCATGTTGGCTGTCAAAAATCACCTCCTTATTTTCCATGTGCCTTAGCACAGTTTCCAGGAGGATCTGCTCCATGATCTTGCTGGGCACAGAGGTGAGACTGGCCTGTAGTTCCCTAGGTCTTCTCTTCTTCTCTTTTTAAAAATGGGGGCTATGTTTCCCTGTTTGAAGTCAGTGGGAACTTCACTGGACTGCTACAACTTCTCAAATATGATGGATAGTGGCTTAGCCACTTCATCTGTCAGTTCCCTCAGGACATACAGATGCACCTCATCGGGACCCATGGACTGGTGTACCTTCGGGTTCCTTAAATGGTCTCAAACCTCATCTTGTCCTACAGTGGGTGGTTCTTCATTCTCCCAGTCCCTGCCTTTGCCTTCTGCAACTTGGGACAGTGTGGCTGAAGAGCTTGCTGGTGAAGACCAAGGCAAAAAAGTTGTTCAGTACCTCAGCCTCCTCCACATCCTGGGTAATCAGGTCTCTTGTTTCCTTCTGGAGAGGACCCATGTTTTCCTTAGTTTTCCTTTTATCACCAGCATACCTGTGGGAGCTTTTCTTGTTGCCCTTGATATCCCTGGCCAGATTTAATTCTATCAGGGCTTTAGCTTTCCTAACCTGATCCCTGGCTGCTTGGACACTTTCTCTCTATTCTTCCCAGGCTACCTGTCCTTGCTTCCACCCCCCGTAAGCTTCCTCTTTGTGTTTGACTTTGTCCAGGAGCTCCTTGTTCATCCATGCAGGCCTCCTGGTGTTTTTGCCCGACTTCCTCTTTGCTGGGGTGCATCGCTGCTGGGCTTGGAGAAATCTGAGTATTAACCAGATTTCTTGGGCCCCTCTTTGCTCCAGGGCTCTATCCTATGGGCCCTCTACCAAGCAGATCCCTGAAGAGGCCAAGGTTTGCTCTCCTGAAGTCCAGGGTTGCAAACTTGCTGTGTGCCCTCCTCACTGCCCTAAAGATCTTCAACTCCACCATTTCATGGTCACTGCAGCCAAGGCTGCCCTTGAGCTTCACATTCCCCACCAGCCCCTCCTTGGTGGTGAGAACAAGGTCCAAGATCGCACCTCTCCTCGTTGGCTCCTCTATCACTTGCAGAAGGAACACTTGGATCTGTGCTCAATGCTAGGACTCAAAAATCCCTTTGACTTCCACAGCAGGTCCTCAACTTCAAATATTAAACTTATCTTTTCTGTTCACTGGTGCACCTTGTTTGACAAATAATGCTGGAAAACTGAGGTGGCACTAACCAGTTGTGGGAATCCTTTTCCTCTCTCCTCAATACCTATGCTAAAGTGAAAAAAAAAAAAAAAAAAAGAGAGAGCTAGTGCCTGTATCCGCATGAAGAGTGATCTGGCTTGTCAGCTGTCTGTTCACTTTCCTCATACAGGAAAACAGGGTCTGAAATGGGCTGACAGAACAAAAAGGCTGGGGGCATAAAATATATCCTCTGGTCCTGAAGTATACATTAGAATATCATTACTAATGGTAAGGTAAGGAAATCAACGGTGGCATACAAAACCCACAATTCTGCCAGACACAGGGCTCAGTCCTCTTCTGCTGACACTGGGATACATACAGGGCTGCGCTTGCATGTCTGGCTGTGGTGGTACTGAGAGGCATAGGAACAGCAAAAGAAGGGCTATGTGAATGCACCATGTAGGTGGAGTTTCTGTAAATGCAGAAGGACAAAACTTGCCAGATCTCTTCTCCTCATTCTGTATCCACAGCTAACTTGTGCCATGTGGAACTGACACTGCCACAGAGAAGACCTGAAAGCTGCAGAGGCAGATTCAGAGGACCATTTTCAGATGTGATACATCTACCTAGCAAAATGCTTGAACCACATTCCTCTCCAAGAACTACAGGAGGAGGTGCCACATATTTTTGTAGATCTCCATGTACACTCACAGCCAGGGACAGTGACACCACCTCAGCTACATGTTGGACACACGAAAGCTTTATGTCAAGGCTAAATACTTTTCTATCCACACAGACCCATGCCTAACTATGTGTGCAGTCATAAGGCTTCTCATACAGCAGCTATGGCAGCATGAAAGGGTTAGCCCTCTCAAATTCCTTGTACTAAAACCATCACAAAGAAGATGGGAAACACAGCACAAACCCGCATCCCCAGTGTTCCTCAGGAAATCTCAGAGAGACTCAAGAGTCAGATTTGGCTCTTTTCAATCAGAATAGATCCAGTTCTCTAACTATTCAGGGATCCAGGCGAGGCAAGACCAGGCCAGAATTTGTGGGGTACAGGTACACAGGTCAGGAAGGACAGCATGGAAAAGGTGACACAACTGTATTATTTGACCATTAATTGATCAGGTTTATAACCAGAGACTGATAGAAAAGGAAGCCAAGAAACAAATGCAGTCACCAGCAGAACACACATCTTCTCTGTTCCAGCCCATTTTCCCCCCTGAAACTATCATGTATTGCTATTAGAACCAGACTTCAGAGCACTGAAGCAGGCTGTTCTTCAACCATAGTGAAAGAGCACCCACAAACAAAATTGCATCAACTAAAAAAAGTGCTTGTTTTGGTTTGGAGATGTCAGGTGATGGTTTTTTGTCTAGAAACAAGCAAGAAGTTGGCCTTTTTACTCCCTCTAATTCATCAAGCAGAATAAAGCAATGATTTTTATGTTTTTCGTTCTTATGCCTTTGTAATTTTCCTACCTGGTTCACTGCACTAAATTCACTTGTCTTACCTACAACACACTTAAAACTATGCTTAGGGATGATGTACATACGCTCTTCACAGAGACGACCCATCCAGCCATTTGGACATGAGCAGGCATTTGGTCGCTCACAGATGCCACCATTCTGACATGGGAACCGACAGACAGCTGAAAACAATAAAATTTCATTACAAACTCAAGATGGTTCATTAGAAGCATAATAATTCAGTATCTTGCACAGATCTGTGCAGTTGTAAAGTTTAGAGTAGAACAAACAAAGGCAGTGAATTATAGAAACATGGCTGTGATTTCAAGGGCTACATTGTTTTCTGGCTCTGTGTGTCTAAGTACTGTGAGCAAGAGTATGACAATATCAAGAGAATCAAAAATTGTCCATGGCAAGAATGAAAACTTAAAAGTTTTTAGTACAGTCGGGTAAATTATCTGCATGATGTTTCAAAGCTGATGCTATCCTTTGTCTGCTTTTCCCCACTCATATTTTAAAACAAAACAAACAAACCCACCCCAAACAAAAACTATTAAGCTTTTCTTCCTCCCTCTTCTAAATTAACTCTAAAATAAAATCAAGCTTTCTTCTAACCTTGGTATGAAACACCAAGATAGTATCATCTGGCATAATATAGGGTTCGTCAAAAGTAAGATTAAATGCTGTGGTAAAATGAGCAATTTTTACTGCACTATCATCCACCATAAGGAGGAGTGACCAACAGGGTGCAACAGTGGCACAGTGAAACATTCACCTGTGGAACCCAAAGTGTGATTATAAACCTCAGTTAGCATTCACGCTGACTGGTGCTCCTTGGCTTGCACACCTGTAATAAGCCTCCGATCACGGCAGTGAGGAATTTGAAGTGGACTCTGTCACGTTAGCCCAATATGTTGCCTGGACTGGACAGGCTTTGGACTCACTGTTGCTTCTATAACACTGCACTGCATCTTGGCTACTACATGCAGGGAAACCTGGATGACTTTACAAAATCAGGTGGCAAGCTAAGTACAAACATGGTAGACTTAAAGATCACTGGAGGAAGTATAATCCTTGTCATGTTGGTGTACATAATATATACAGAAGATCAAAAATTGTGGCTTCGAGATGATACTACAGTACAAGTAAGTAATCAGACTAACTTCTAATTAGTGGTAGCTATGAACACAGAGTAACCACAGTAAACTCAGTCTGAACTGTTAATTGCATCCTATCTTTAATTAGTTACTAGGTGAGCAAAATGTGAGTTTAGGCTTTGAGTGTTTCATATCTTGTTCAGTGTTAGTATTAAATACAAACAGTGGTTTAGCACATGGAAACACCATTCAGACTTGAGCTCAACATTGGAAAGAGTGCAAATCTTCCTCTGACAGAGCCAAACTCGAGTCACTCTTGCAGCTAACAGATCCAAGCTGCGAGCTGCAGCTTGGATCTGTTGAAATGAGGTCAAAGCTTTTGCCATTTTATTTTTCAGTCTCAAGAGCCTTCTCATCAAACATCAGCTAATAATAAGAATGGGAAGAGACCTTAGACCCTGGCAGGTTCAGAGAACTTGCAATATTTTAACAGGTTTTGAACAATTTCTGTTGTAAAGATAGCGATGACTATGCAGAGAGCTTGTCTCCGCGTGCTGACTAAAGTAGAAAAGTGTGCTAACCAGATGTCCTTTGTGCAATGAAATATTATGAAAGTTTAATCAAAAACCATTTAAAGCTTTATGTGATCCACACCACTGAAACAATATTCCATGAAAGTATAAAGGAATGGGAGTTAAAAGGTTTGTGTATAGATGATATCCCACCCTAAATTCAAAGCCCATGGTCTCTGAAATGTATTTTCTCTCCCTCTGTCAGTGGATAAGATGTAGATATTTCATGAGTTACAGAAATTGCTTTGGATGGCAACTCCATCCCGCTCAGCGATCCAGGATCTTGGGCAGAGGTAGGCTCTTCCTGGATTACTGCCCAGGCCCTGGTTGTGAAAACGAGTAAGACAGTATCTCACTACGTGTGCACCTGTTACACACCAATTTAGGCGGGCAGAGACTTTGTGTCTGTAGTTGTGGAGATTATTCTTCACTCAACAGATAAGACTACAGAAAGGCTTGGGGTGGGAAGTTAAGCTGGGATCTCATTCTCTTTCATTGCTATTGTAAAAGCAAGCATGGCAAATGCAGTCCTGATGTGCTGGGGAGAGAACGGGAACCATTAAGCATGACTTCAGTTAGTAGTAGTAAATCTCACATCCATGGTATCAATCTCATCTTTGAGATCCTCTTGTAAATCCATACCTGAGAGTTATCTCCACAGGACACAAAATTATTGTGCTGCTGCAAGACAAACAGCGGTAATAAGGGGAAGAAATAATTTCTGATATTTGTTTTCAGCTTTGCCAAAAATCTTCCCTGTGGTTGCAAGTGAACAATTTCCTCCATGCTTCAGCTGCCCTCTCGCAATGCTTTTGTTTGATGATGGGGTATGAACTTTTTGGTTGGCAGGTCCCCACACTACCATTCCCAGTCAGCAAGGTGCAGACAACACAGATTTTAGAGCATTTCAGAGAGAAAAAACTGGTGTCAAACAAGCTGCGTGCAGCCTGCTGAGTCCTGCAGGTGTTTATGACTGGCAGATCCAGCCTAACACTTCTCACCCCTGAAACTCAGATCAGAATCTGGTCTGCAACCTCTAACCAGCACTGATTCAGGCAAGTGCAGCGGTGGTGAGAGCTCTCCCAAAGAAGCTAACGAAGTCTGCTTTTTAATTATAAAATTTGCATTAACTAACCTGTTCAACCGGGCCAGAACATTTCAAGCAGGTTTAGAACGCATTAATAATCAACTCACAGAGCCAAAAACAAGAAATGCAGCATGAGTCACTACAAAGAGTGCTTTCATGTCACTTCTGATGTAGACCACAAAGGCTTGGGTCCTGTAGGCCTTTTGTTAGGCAAATCCCCCAAATGAATTGTAAAGCAGTTTTGAAAGATTATTTTGACATGTGTCATGAAAACACAGGTCTGTCCTCTCAGAAACATCTTTAGTCCTTTTTAGCTCCCCTTTCAGGCAAAAAGAGTGGGGGAAATTGTTCCTCTCCCCAAATACACAAAAAAGCACGTTATTTGTTCTTCGTTTTCCTACACTACACCTTGATCATCTGTCTACCTCACCACTTCATTTTTTGAAATGATTTTCCCTAATATTTATTCCTCTGAACAGTCCCAGTAGACTCCATGGTGTTGCAGACAGGACACATGTTTGACAGTGCTTTTCAGATCAGCCCTTCCAGGTTCCTAGTAACCAGTGGCAAGAACCTTCCTCAGCAGAAGCCTACAGCCTTTGGCATAAAGTAGGGTTCTGTGTAACTAAGAAATATTAAATAAGAATAAAAAGTAAAGCTAGCAATATTAAAGGGGCAGTTGAAGAATCAAAAGTGTTACAATCTGAAGAGACAATATTGAAATAATTTTGCTAATGAATTCTAGCTAGATAGAGTAGCTATTATCCAGAGATCCCTCGAATCCTGCAGCCACCACAGTTTAGAAAGACATGACAAGATACTTGGCAAACTTTTCAGAAAGGTCTCAGTGCTCTGGCGGTGTAAATTTCTAGCATAACTTTTGGATACCTCTTGACATCTGAAGTAACTGAGGTGGTTTTACTGTAAATCTTCTCTAATTGGCTACTTGACAGGTGATTCTTCATGGCAATTGCAAGCCATGGTCACAGAACCAGGAGAAACCTCTTTTTCAGGAGCAGCTTTTCTATTCCTGAAATACTCAGGAGTTACGAGCCCACTTCTTTGGTTTTGAGTCTCCTCAAAATGATCTACTGATCCATGATTTTTAGGCAAGGCCATTATAACTATTAGATACAGCATTTCAACAGAGTGTGTGCTTTCATAGTGTAGGACAACTCAGCTTGTCTATGTCTTAACATTATGGTATTCTGCTGACAGAATTCATATTAAAAAACTGACGAGAGGACCCTGATTAGTCAGGCTTAGCACGGTATAGAATCTTCCATCTCCAAAGGGCTTCTAACCTAAACAGAGAATCTCCAACAGGAGGTACTGTCACTTCCATTTTCAACACAGGGAGCTGAGACTTGCAGGAGAAGGAGAAGACAACTTTGATGATGGATCCAATGTTCCCAGAGCATTCTGGCACCTTTCCTCTTTGTGGGAGTTCTCAAGCTTAGGCAATGGGGCTGCTTATGACTGGCCACAGATCTGCCCTAAGGTTTCATTGCTTTTAATACTTAAATTTCTAAACAAAATACCTAAGGCTCAGTTTGTAGTATGGTTGCTGTCACACCATCTGAGGTAAGACCTAAGGGTGAAGGTAACTCACAGCTTTATAGCTACCTCATGGCAGAAGGCTAGTCAAGCTTCTGATGCAGAAATGGCACATAGCAAGGTCTCTTCCATCAAAGCCCTGTGACCCTGGAACCCTTTTGCTATGCCTCATCCTTGGTTTTAAGTTACTGTTTGAAGATGCTCATATATGTTTTTAACAGTTTCCCCCATCTTCTGCTCAAAACTTTTTATTTATTTCAATCTTCTGTGTAGAAGAGTTAATTCTGTAATTTAAACAGGTGAATTTTAGCTCAGCAAATCAAGAAGTGACATCTTCCTGCCAGCATACCAAGGGTGGAAAGGCTAGACTTTGTCTTTGGTATTTTTTCTGCAGTACTTAGTGTGTGTTATTTAGTGAGCTGATCAACATATCCTTAAATATTATATTGCAAAACAATTCTCAGAAGCTGCCAAGCTCTAGACACAGTGAGAGACTAAGCACTCATCTCATTTGTTTTCGGCAGTGCTTGATCTTTGACTGGGAATGACTGAGTGGCAGTGCTTATCTGAAAGAGCTCAGCATGTAAGAAAGATGACTGGTTCCATCACTTTCTCAAAAAAGATGTGAGGAGAGAGGATCTTAGGTGTGGGATACAACACTGTAGCAAAAGAAACTCTAAGGTTAGAAAAGACTAAAGAGAAAAATTGTGGAAGCCTTCTGTTTCACTTGGAAATAAAGCAACACTCTGCACTTTAAATGCCCTGGGTGAAATTGTGACTGCACTGAAACTAGCAAAAATTCATTTTCATTTTTATTGCAGTTAGGATGATAAGTCTGCCCTTATGGCAAGTTAAGATATGCTTCTGTTCATAAAAAAGACTTACCTTTGCAGGTAGGTGGTGTTGTCCATGTTCCATTTTCTAAGCAAATGCTCCGCAAGGGCCCCTCCAGCATGTACCCACTGTAGCATGAATAGGTGATCATGTCTCCATACTGATAGAAGCTACCACGAATCAGAGCATTCTCTGTGTGTGCTGGGGGGCCGCAAGATATCTCTAAACAAAAAGAAACCACCCAGAGCCTGGTAAGCTGCAGTGCCTACACGATACAGTTTCTAACCATGGACACAGCACTTTGCACAAAGGACCTGCGAGGTGCCAGAGAGACACTTCTAATGGGAAATTAGTGAGTAGGACTTCTTCATGGTGCAGACACTCACAGGGAGAACCTGTACGTACATGCAGTGAACACTGAGATGGCCAGAAACAGCAGTTTCAGGTAATGCAACAATGGCTCTATCCACCACATAGACCAGAAACTTTCAGATGGTCCCAGGATATTCATAATACTGGATTTATAGAGTGAGGTGATGTCACTGTTCAAATTAATCAATACTGCTTGCAAGAAGCCAAAAGCTTTCAGACATGTCTGCAAAAAGACACTATGCCTTCTGTCAGTGCCAATAAATATAATAAAAGGCAGCATGTCCCTACAACCCTCATCATCACCCATAATCTCACAGGAATCATTCTCAGGATATTTAGTGTATACAACAGCTAATCCCAGCTCCAGTGCTTGCAAAAGGTAAATTGAAAATAAAATTACAGTAGGGCCTAGTAGACAGTAGGATGAATGCTGTTGGGGTATCAACCCACATAGGTATATTCTGGATCCTTTTAAAGAAACAACTTTGTCAGAAAGAAAATCAAATAGCTCTTCTGTGGAGCTTCTTAGGTCACCTTTATGTGTCAGGATCTCTTGGACCAACCCACCTCTCCAAATGGCAACAGCTGACAAAAGTTCTCTGCTTCCAGAATAACTGCATCTAGATGGAGAGCTCTGCTGACACATCTGTGCTGTCACACTTTTGTGTGATACACCTGTGGTCACCAGCCCTCTGGAAAGTACCAAACCCCTGTGGAACTGTATATCAGCTACTTACTTTCACACTTGGCTGTTGCTGGAGTCCAGGTCTCATCAGCATTACAGGTGATCACAGACTGCCCTTTCAGCTGGTAGCCTTCCCTGCACCTGATGGATACATTCTGACCAACATAAAAATCCACCTCGGAAAGAAGGGCATTCTCTGGGATTACGAAAGGCACAGGACAAGGGTTTGCTGTTCCAAGAAAGGGTGTAAGGGAAAAGGAGAAGGGAGGGAAAAGGGAAGGAAGGAAGGAAGCAAATACTTTAGAATAGTTTCTGCAAACTTCAAAATCAAATAATATGAAAAGCAATAGAAATAGATGCTGCACACAAGTCCAATTTATAACGATGTAACGTTATGAGATTAAGGTAATAAAATACTACTGCTACTATTACTGTTTGATTCTCTGCTGTCACATAGCTTGCCACCATACTCTACTGATGCCAGTAGAAGACATATCAAGTATTTAAGTGGGAAATATCCTACCTGTTACTATCAAACCATTTGCTCATGTCCTTCCTGTTTAATGTAACTCTAAAAAAGACCCAGACCTATCCTATTTCTTGTTCTGAGGGGCTGGGTCAAGGAAGAGCAGCAAAAACCCAGGTGTTTGAGCAGAGACTTAACAATAACATCCATTAGATCAGGGGTCCTCAAACTACAGCCCGTGGGCCGCATACGGCCCCCCAGGGTCCTCAGTCCGGCCCCCGGTATTTACAGACCCCCCCGTCCCCCCGCTGGGGGTTGTGGGGGGGGAAACCAAGCAGCCGCAGATGGCTGCCTGCCACTGCATCCGCGCCGGCCCCCTGGTTAAACAGTTTGAGGACCCCTGCATTAGAGTTTAGAATTTCTCTGATAATCTTATTTATTGCTGGCTGTAAGCTTGCTGAGCTATTTTTGCATAGTCCGTTGATTTCATTATGATTGCGGAAAAGGCTGGACTCTATATACAGCAGACATTGAGGCCAGTTTCCTGAAAACTAAAATCCTGAGTCCTTTGTAATACAAAAAATAAGTATCTCAAATCAACCACCCTAAAACTACAGCAGATCTTAAAATTTGTTACAGACACAGAGCAACAAGGAAGGCTACTGTGTGTGTGTGGCACAGCGCACATGTATGTGAGGTGCCATTTCACAGAATCACAGAATCATTTATATAGCTGTTAAGTCCAACCTCCCTCTCAAAGCAGGGTCAACTAGGTCAGAGATTGCTCTGGGACTTGACGAGCTGAGATTTGAGTATCTCCAAGGATGGAGATTTCGTGTCCTCTCTGGGTCTCTGTTCCTGTGTTTGACTACTATGATGGTGAAAAGTTTCTTCGAATACTTAACTGGAATTTCCTTTGTTGCAACTTGTGTCTATTGCCTCTCATCCTACCACTGTGCACCTCTGAGAAGAGTCTGGCTTCTTTTTCTTTACACCCTCCCAACAGTCAGCTATAGACAACAATAAAGTCGCCTTTCTGCCTTGTCCTCCAAACTTTTATCTCATCTGCTCCTTATATATCGAGTGGTTGACTACAATTGACTCCATTTTATGTCAACCTTCCAACTACGGGAAGCCAGGCAGAACACACTTTGTTGTTCTACTGTCACAAAACCGCACTCAGACAAGTTAATGCTTTAACGTATCTTAGTAACTGCTCCCTTTGTTCCTCCGTAAAAATGGAATGCACACCAACAAATCTCCTCATGTAGGCCAAACCAATTTTTTAAACTACATATTTTTAAACTACAAGTGACAAAATCCGCTCATGGCCACTCCAGAAGAAAATTGCAGTACATTTCCACAGAGATCTGCAGAAGTTGCTCTCTCTTTCTGTCAGTTTAAATGAAAAGCAGCCTAGACTTCAGTGCTTACAAATTGAGACCAATTTTTCATCACAAAGAAAACACACACGTTTACAGAGAGGCAAGGGATTACTCCATCTTCCATCTCTTGTGCACTCTGCTGCAGGTTCCCCTTCCAAGCTGTATCCCCTCTCACAGAAATATGCTATTGTACTGCCAACTGTATTGTTTTCGTAAGTCGCCTTCCCATTCAGTAAGGAAACTGGAACTTTGCATCTGGTCTCTGCAAAGGAAGAACTCACATTAATACAGCTGGATATTAGACTTGGACTTCTAACAATTCCTGCATTACACAGTATGCTTAAAGTAGCAGCCACAGAACAATTAATCATGAAGAGCATTGAAGGAGAGTTCAGTAGCCCTGGGAAGGAAATGTAGCCAAGCTAGGAAAGGAGCTCCTCCCAGTGACAGAAAAAAGCCACAGCCGCGTGTTTTTCAGGTCAGCAAAATGTGGCAGTGCTGGAGAGCAGAGGACACATTTATGACTTCATATCAAAGTGGCGCAGAACATGGACATGGTTCTTTCTTGCCACTGAGAGATACCCCAGAAACTTGCAGCCCTTTGCACCTTCCTTTTCATCTGACAATACCAGAGAGATGAAGGATGGGGGTTTGGTGCAAGATGCCAACACTGACATTACCAATCGCTCCCCTTAAGAATCTCAGCTGTGTTTCTGACACTGTCAGGCTAACAGTCCAAGCTGGGTTACCACTGCTACAAAAGAGACTCTGTTCTGCATCCCATTTTCCAGTTGATTTTCCTAGGTGGTCTGTGTAATGGGATGACCGAAGATTAAACTATCAGACAGACATAAGGTCATCAGGAGAGGAAGACAGGAGTTGGTGAAGTGGCTGTGCTCAACCCTGTTCAAGATGTATTTTCAGCACTGCTAGTGTGTGACTTTTCTCAGGTGGCTGGCTAGGTGCTAGAGACCTCCTCTCTGATGTGGATGTCCCCTATCAGCTTTCCAGGTTGCTGCTATAAGGTCTGTAAAGTATCAGGGCACTGTAGCGCACAGTGATCTGTGCATTGTGTGGCTGCCCAACACTGCACACCTGATGATCCCTAGCATTCATGCACTTTTCATGGCTCTGGTGACAGGAACCTAACACCTGTCTTGAGTGGAAGATCATTATCTGTCTTAGTTCGGTGAAGCTGTCACAACATGTTGGTTGCCTCTGAATCTGTGTGTGCAGCTGGGCGTGGAGACATCATCATGTCAGCCCCATGTAAAAGTGGCAAGAGCAGCTATGAAAAGCAAGCAGGATGCTGGGTCTACAGTTCAGCCTGGGAGACCTGAGGTATATGCAGCAGGGACAAGAACGGCCTGAAAGGAAGTAGATGGGCAGGAAACAAGTTAGTGTGTTTCGAGGAAAAGAAAAGCACGAAGCCCAGATTTTGTGTTTTTATGGCAAAGAGGCCAAGAATGAAGTGCACTCAGAAGTTAATGACACTGCAATTTAGTAAGCTTCTATATGCTTTACATTTTGAACAATCACCCAACAACACTGGCTATCTATGCAAACTCGTGATCTTAAGTTTTTGTTCTCTTTATGTGTTGACAGCCTTGTTTCCACCCACCACTGCACACTCCATGTGACACAGACAGTTCTCACTTGGCATTCATTCTGCTTTGTGACACAAGTGACAGGACCTGCTGAGGGAGCACCTGAAAGTGGTGATTTGCAAAATGGTACACATTCATGGTGTTTGTTCATGTGAGGAGAGTGGAGGTTAAAGGCTGAGCTGTTGAGATTGTCTTTGGGGCCCAAAGTTCAGAAACAAGAGTATCAACTTAATTGACTACAGGAGACCGCTGGGCGAAAAGTCACTTGTCCATGCAGCTACTACCTTTGGTAGGGGTTTGATTTTCTGAGATGGCAAGTAAACTCATCTCTCATTAAACTTGTTAAACTGCAGATTGCAACCTTAGGAAAAATGATGTCTAAGCTCTTTCTGGCTTGGTAACAGGCAGTGCTCATGGTGACACATCTCATTTTTCAGGCACCATTTTTAATGCACATTACAGAATGATTTCCCAAAATCAGCTCAATCCCTGGATCATATGATATGCAGGCATGAAGGAAGAGATATTGTTTATCCCAGATTGGAATGTGCTAGGTCATGAAACGTGCCAGGCTAGACATGAAACGGTTACCTTCACACAATGGCAAGGGTATACTCCAGCTCCCATTGGCAAGACATGTGATATTCTGGGGCCCAACAAGATGGTATCCGGAGTTGCACACAAAAGTTACATTACTTCTATATGTGCTTCCTGTAGAAATGGCCTCTGCTTTTTCTACTGAGGGATGCAGCCCACAAGTAATTCCTAGAAGAGAAAACGTTTTGGTTTAAATGGCCTCTGCTTTTTCTACTGAGGGATGCAGCCCACAAGTAATTCCTAGAAGAGAAAACGTTTTGTTTTTTTACAGACAATGAAGGCCATTCTCTCTATCTGTTACACACTGTCTGACAGCTCTGTTCACACACTGAATTAATGGAAAGATAGGAAGAAAGAAGCAGTGAAGTATTATATGGCGAGGGGTTATATGATGCCTTGCCTGCCCTCTCTCTTGGGGTTCAGGCTTCGGACACCTGAGAGAGAACGTGTCCAAATGTATCTGATGGTGTTGTGAGCTATGAGGTGTGTTCAATCAGCGATCCAGATTGTTTCTTCTGAGCAGGCCAGAGGTTGCATTTGCAGTCTCCTTTGCTCCCTCTACAGTTGAAGGTGATCGCAAGATGTCCTCAAGAAAAATGACAGTGGTTAAGAAGGATCTTGCCCCCTGTCCCACACTTACTGTGGAGACAAGGCAAATTCGTGAGAGGTGAGAGAGAAGAATGCAAAGATTAGGACTATGACATCACCATGAGAAGATGAAAAATGATTTATTGGTAAAGATTATAAAATATTAGCATTTTATTTATAACCTGTATGAAATAAGTCATAAATCCTTCCTTCCATGTTCCTACCATTAATGACCTTCTGCTGCACAGACAGCCAAGATTTGTTACTAGGGAGCACAGTCTTCCATCTCCAGACATACAGAGTGGCCAGGATATATTAGCCTTGGCATCCTTGGCATGGCAGAGATTAACCATCACAGCACATGATGTCCAAGGCCCCTGACTGCAATGCAAGGCAAATCAAATACAGCAAGACACACTCCTCCCCTACCGACCTAAGCACAACTCTATGCTTATGCCATTTTAATGTGCCAAAAGGAGCTCCCTTCAGACCAGAGAGGAACTGCCAATGACAATTTCTCTGCTGGCTTCTCCTCTGGCTCCTCCTGTTACAGCCCTCCAGCTGGAGGGGGAGACTGGGAGGAAGCCAGCAAAAGCACTCTGTTTGTTCCCAAGATGTCCTGGAAAACTGCCACCGTGTTGCTCTTCTTGCTACTTACGGGTGCACGAAGGGGTGGAGGGGCTCCACTTCTTGTCAACGTGGCAAATCCTTCGGCTTGGTCCCTGCAGCTCAAAGCCAGGGTCACAACTGTAAAAAACCTCACTGGCAAACAGGAACTCTTCTCCCTGAACTGATCCATTTTCTATCATGTCTGGGGGTCCACATGATACTCCTATAACACAAGGAATATGTTACTATCAGCCATAATGTCCTGCCCTGTTCAGGACCTACCTCCACAGGTTTTACTCTGAGAAATGGGCAAAGAACACAGCATGTATCTGGGCATTCCCAGATATTTACCCCCGAGCAGCAGAACAGTATCATACTTTCTGCTTCCAGTTCCTACTAAAAGACAAAAATCTATTGTGGCTATGCTGGCAGGAAGTCTTGGGAGAGTCCACTATTGCCACTTACACCCAACAGCTGGTAAATACTTATGCAGACAACTTCTATTTTGGCATTGCAGTCAGTGGGCATCAGACATCTCACAGAAGTGAAGCACCTTTGGGAACAAGTATCCACTTTTGAGGATGCTAAGTACCTGTGACTGCTAGCAACTAACGTGTTCAGAGGTCCCCAGTAACCCCAGAAATCATAACATCAACTGTCAGACCTATTTCAACTTGGAAGCTGCCTGCACAGCTTTCTTAGGGATACAGCAGCAAGGTGTAGTAATTTCCTTCACACTATTACCTGCACGCACCAGCTATTCTGCAGCTCTACGAGGATGTTATCAGTGGTACTTGCCAAAATTTTTAGGCAAATGCAGACCGTATGAGTTATAAAGCAAAGTAAGTATTAGTGTTTTCTGTTGTGTAAAATCACCCTTGACCAACGCTAAGTGATAAACTGAGGTGGAACGTACTTCTGCACACAGGCACTGAGCCACTCCAAAGCCTGTCTTCTTGGCAAGTCCGCTCTGCGTCACCCTGTGAAACAAAAGAGAATGCTCAAAGAACAACTTTACCTAGTCCGTTCTTTTCTCCCATCAACTCTAGTACCCAGCAAGGCCAGGACATTTTCCCTCCAAGTGCAACCCACAAAAAGAGACAGCTAATTGCTGCCGCCCAAGTCTATCAGCAGAGTTTAGGGTAGCACTCTTTCCTGCAAAGTGATGGGTATTTTTATAAATCAAAAATTTGTGGGGCCAGCTAGTCAGTTCTCTCATCCTTCTCCCTGGTATATTATCTTTCTTGTCAGTTCTACCACTCTTGTTCCCAGGAATGTGTTATGATGACAGATTTTCTCCTCCCAGGACTCACTCACAGAAAATCTAACTAGCATTTTTTTCAATAACAGCACAAGCTTGTGTTTTATAAATGTAACCTACTGATTTTAACCACATCCCAAACACTCAATTCTTTAAATTTGTTTATAAATAACCTTTCTTAGGTACCGGTTTTATAGCCAGTGTAATAGCCCAGAATTGATTTCTTACTTTATTCCAAGACATGGAGAACAACATCCAAATGTGTCCCTTGAACTAATGTACTTTCATTACAAAGCAAACCCACTGACAAGGGCAGCTGTTTGACATGAGGATCATATGGCATCACACCCAATGGACTTTGCTTCCCAAAGGAAAAAAATCAGGACTTCAAGGAGACAGATTGACGCTAGGTGGCGAAGCGGGAATACAAAGCTTGGAAGGACTTTTTACGGTATGAAAGCACTAGCTTATTACCTCCAAAATTTACTTGAAACAACAATTCTACCTATCTGTCTAAATAGCAACCCGCCCCTCCATCCTCAGTGATATTACATACGTGGCAACAAAATGCAAATTAAATTTATTGTTACCTAAGCATTCTCTAAACTCTCTTTTTTATTCTATACTGAGTGAATTCCCTCCTGACTGGGTAAATTCCCATTCACGAAGTACTCACTTTATTACTGGTCTTACAACAGCACAAAGGAAGCAGACTTGCATTCTGCTTAGTATTCACAAAACATAGCATTAAGAGCCAGCCTCTGTCCTGGTGACACCTCCACCACCTCATGCCTCCGGATGTGACTGGGCTGTACTCTGCCATCACCTGGGGATGGCTGAGGCCATGCTGTGCCTCAGCAACATACTTTCATTTCTGAATTCACTGCAGCTTTTGAAAACGCACCTGAGGCAGCTCTAAATTGGCTAGCCTGAGTCCTGAAATGGGACTGCAGTGCTGATCCAGGGCTCAGGTGGGGATAAGAGCCCAATACTCATAATAAAAAGTACTGGACAGGAACGAACTTTGTTCCTTTCTCTGTCAGGGAATAAAGCTGCCATTGAACAAACTGGAATCCCTTTGCCTTACTAAAAGAAGAGATATCACTTTGGTACCATCTAGCTATGTCATAGAACTGAGGGCAGCGGAGTTTTTCAGGAGCTTTGTGTCTGAAAGGCACAATGCAGCAGACATAATAATGCTTGGGACATTATGAAATAGAGGGAAGAATGCAATCTAATTCTGGCCAAAGAACCCGTTCAAGAGAGCAATACATGAAAAACTAATTCTTCCATGGTTTATGGTCACAAGCATATATAATGCTGTATTTGCAAAGGGCTTGAAACAACTTTCCATTTAAAAAAAACAACAGTGAAAGGTATCTGCTGAACATGTATCTCTGAACAGGATGCTTCTATTTGCTTCAAATATACTCTTAAGTCATTTAAGTACTCTCCCAGACATACCAGGAACCTTCTACAGACAATAACAACAACAGCAGATACCTAACTTCTGCGGCAGTTAAGGGAATATATCAGTACAGACCAGAAATAATACATTCTCGCAATCACATAAGAACTGAAAATGACAACTAAAGGTTTAGAGCACTGAAGATTTGAGCTTGCTTACTTGTAATTCATAGCCAGAATCACATTTATAAAGAACCACATCTTTGTATTTGTATTTAGTGCCAACCACAAATCCATGCTTTGGAGACTCTGGGGTCCCACAGGACACAGGAATGCAGATGTCATCAGAAAATGGTGGCACCCAAAATCCACTCTCCTGAAAAACAGATGTAGTTTGAAGTGTGAAGGCACCACTTTATATGCTTAATTCATGTTTAAATGAAAAAGTTAGGAAAATCATAGTAGAAGCATCCAATGGCTGTGGGTGTACAGATATGGGTAATGTAATATTATCTGTGCAATCCTTAATAAAACTCAGTAATTTAAGCAACACTTTTAAGATGGCAACATAGACAGGAGCTCAGCTTTGGCAGAAACATTCAGCTTAGAGTTACAAGACAGAAGGAAGAAAAAGTAAATGGGGTAACAGAAGCTTGGAAAGGGTAGTTCACTTGTACAAGGTTACCTAATAGCTCAGGGAACACACCAGAAGAATGAAATTACAGATGCCTGATACCATGTTCTGGACTTGTAGTTGTCCCCTGGCTGCATGTCTAACAGCATGACTAAGTGCTCCAGCTGCCTTCCCAGGCTCTCCAAGGGAAGTCCGATACCTGAAGAGACACTCATCAAATGCACCTACTCCTACTTCCACAGATTTTTGAAACAGCAAAATAACAGGAAAACTTCTCCTTATGAAGTGCTGATGGAGCAAAACCACACATGCTCAGCTTTTCTCATACAAGCGGACTTAGTGACTTCAAAGAGTCTATTTACAAGCTTAAGTGAAGGTTGTCCACAGCTAATGTGACAGCAGGTTAGTAGCAGAACTGATGAAGATGTTTGCGCTTTAACATACTGTAGATTCAAGTTTCTACAGCTGCAAAGCGGATTAAAATGTGTGCTGCCTGTTATTCTGGAGAAAAAGAGCTCTGCACACAACCCTCAAAATACATTAGAAATCTTAGCTACATCTTTTTAAATTCTTGGACATGATTTACTCCCTGAAATGTGAAAAAAGGAATGCTTTTCTAAAGGACAACATTAATTTTCAATGGAAGAAGGAATCAGTAATTTCTAGTTCTGAAAACTAGTAATTGTTCTTACTGGACAGCAAGGAAGCACATTATATTTTGCAGGGCATGCTTTAAATTTTTTTGCTGTGTGCAATTAAGGGCCAAAAGCTAATGAGGGCATGAGGAGGACTCTTGAATTCAACAAAGCTGGCAAAACAAAAGATTGCAAATAACACTATACCTTGCACGCAGATGTACTTGTTCCCACCAGATTATAGCCTTCCACACATGACAAAGTGATGTTTGCGTTCACAGTGAAGTTGTCCCCAAGTACGATTACATGGGTGATATTTCCTGGGAGGGGACACTTTCTGGGGCAACAGGAAATATTTTGAGGAGACCACTGTCCATCTTCCTGGCAAATGCATACATCCACCTCTGTCACCATTGTGTAGCCTTCCAGGCATCTGCAACACAGCATGAAGACCTGACCACAGACACACAGCTAGGGATAAGCTAACCCATAAATTACAAAGTCAGACAGCCATTTTTCAGCACAAGTTGTTTGTAAGCACACGTTGGGATTTCTCTGTTACTTCAAGGTAACCCAGAAGCATGTCTGGACTGAGTTTATTCTGTTGCAAGAGCTCGAAGCTTCAGACTTCATCTCCAGCTGCCTCATGCTGCTGCAGCACCACAAGGGAAAGTGAGTTGGTGGCTTTTAGTGGGGGGAGGGTACTGAACGCTTTAGCGTAGCTCCTGTGCTGCCCTTTTGCAAGGAGTGCTGTTGGTTAGGTAAACAGTATGTGACTGCCAAGCAATTTAAAGATGATCTCACTCTCTTCCAAGAACAAACCAAGCCTTATGCTGACCACAGGGCACTTACTTAAGATATTTAAGGCTGATTTGTTCTGTTCCACATGGACCTTCACCAAGAGCAACTCAATTGGCTCGCAAAAGTGGGTTCACTTGTAAAAAGGCAGACTCAAGCACCCCTTTGCCTTGTTAAAGATGCAAGGAAATGACTGATACTGCTAAATTAATCTGCATGCCATGTCCAGACTCTATCCCATACTACCATTTGCTTTTACTGCTAAAAAACCCTCCCCTTCTGCCAAAGAAGTCACCTTGGAGAAAGATCTCCAGTGTGCACACTTCAGGAAATCAACAAAACCCCCTTTCTCTTGTATCTGACAAAGGAGTAACTTTGTATCAGCAACACTTGCTGACAGTGCAGTGTTGCAGTGCAGAAAATGGGACAAGAGGGAGATCAGCCCTTCTGTATTACAACAGGCACCTGAAGTAGGAAGATGTAAATGGGGTGCCAAAAGGGGCGAAAAATCGCACATCCTGCCGACTGTTGCTGCCATCTGCAAAGAAAACCTGAATGTCCTGAACAGTGTTACAGAGGAGGAGAAGAGGAATGCAAAAGGGAATGGGAAATTAAAGGCAATGGAAGAGTGCAGCCCAAAAGGCTGAAATACCTTGCTGGAATTTTGACAGTGGACCAAATAATATTTAGGGTACATGGGAACATGGCTTTGTGAATCTGAGCATGTGACAGGGCGTAATTTTTCTTCCAGGCCTTTTGAAAACTTGCACTGAGGGTGCATGCACCTTCCATCTTCTTTCCTTCAGAGATTTGATGGAAACAGAATGGCAGCAGCATTCTTACCTGTACTGGACCTTGCTCCCATAGGTGTAAGTGTTCCCAAGAACCTCTGCATTTAGGACAGAAGGTGGTGGGCCACAGCTTAACAGCTCACAGCTTGGGTATGGCTTCTTCCAGACACCAGTCTCCACACAAGTCAGTTCTGGACTCCCCCGCATGACAAAACCTGTCAAGCAGGTATAGATGATGGTGTTCTCATCTGCAGGGCTGCTCCCATTGATAAATGTGTTGGGGATGATGGGTGGAGAGCCACAGGAAATCTGCCCGCAGCGAGGAAACCCAGAACTCCACTTGCCAGCTGCCTCACAGGTGACTTCAGAAGGCCCTAGCAGTTTGAAGCCTTCCAGGCACTGAAACTGGGCGCTTTTCCCACAGCTGAAATCTGTACCAAGAACCACCCCATTTTGAATCTGTGGTGTAGGACACAGGCAGGGTAGGCAAGATGGAAGGCTTCCACTCCAGGAGCCATTGGACAAACATTGCCGTAAAGGATTGCCATGCAGCTCATAACCAGGGAAGCACACATACTCGGCAAATTCCCCATAGGTAAAGCCTGAGCCATTCAGAAAGCCATGGGAGATGTCTTCAGGAGGTCCACAAATAACTGGCTTACAGTGTGGAGCTTCTGAATCCCAGGTACCATCACTCTGACAGGTCAGCATTGACACTCCTTGCAGGCTATAGCCTTCATTGCAGTAATAGTGCACTTCTTTCTTGAAGCCAAAATCGGAGCCCCTAGTTCTCCCATTGGGAAGAGGCGGTGGCACAGGGCAGGCCACAGCTTTGCAGACTGGAGCAATTCCACTCCAGCTTCCGTTTGCAAGGCAGACTCTAATCCTGTCTCCATCTAACAGGAAACCTTCATTGCAGCTGTACTCTGTGTGTCTCTGGAATGTGTGCTCCTCTCCAGTCACCCGACCATTTTCCAAAACTGGTGGTGGGCTGCAGGAAACAGGAATGCAAATCGGTTCACTGCCATCCCACTTCTGGTTTTCTTGGCATCGCCTCTCTGTGGGGCCATTTAACTGGTATCCAGGATCACACTCATAGTAGACAACACTCCCATATGTGTAGTTTTCCCCTCTTATGTTCCCATTCATAAGCTGGGTAGGCGAGTTGCATGTTATTGCTTTGCAGTATGGAGTAGTGTTACTCCACTGCCGACTTGGCAAACATAGTCGTGTGTTGGAGCCAACAAGCGTGAACCCTGGCTTACAAGTGTACTGCACCGCACTACCGAGTGTGTTCTCAGTGAAATGTAAAAAACCATTCTCTGGGGGTGACAGCAAGGTGCACTCTATTGAAACGCAGGCAGGGGCAGTGCCATTCCAAGCCCCATCTTCTTGGCAAGCTAGAACTGGGTTTCCCAGCAGCTCATAGCCAGAGTAACATGTGTATAAAATGATAGTTCCAAATAAGAAAGTGGTGAGCTGCACTGCACTGTCCTCCTTCAAGGAACTTTTGAAGTCTTTAAAATTGTCAGCCAGTAACATATGTGAAAGGGAGGAACTCTCTGTAACACTCTCCTGGTCAGAACGTCTTTCCCCATGTCTCACCTGCACGTACTCCCCAAAGTCAATGTGAGGAGGCAGGCCGCAGTCTGTTGGAAGGCAGGTTGGTGTGGAGCTGGACCAGCCTGATTCTTCACAGGTCTGCATGGCAAGGCCAGACAGCTGGAAGCCTGGCACACAGCTGTAAATGACCATGGCCCCATAGCTATAATCTGCACCCTCCACAAAGCCATTCTCAATGGGCTGGGGGGGCTGGCAATTTATAGCTTTGCAGGAGGGAACCTCTGTACTCCACTCCCCTGTCTCTAGGCACCTCAGCGTTTCCTCCCCTTGGAGCTGGAAACCTCTGTCACAAGAATACCTGACACTCTGCCCATAATGGAAGTTTGTGAATGAGTATTTGCCATTGAGGATCTTCTTAGGCCTTGAGCATTGAATAGGTTTGCAAGCTGGCTTTCCTCCAAGCCACTGACCATCTTCTCCACAGAGAATAGTTGTGTTCCCCACCAGTTCAAAGCCTGGTTTACAGGTATAGAGAGCTGTGCTGAGGAAGGTGAGGCCCTGGACATCAACAATGCCATTCTGAATTTCTTCTGGGTGGGGGCACTCCACAGGAATACATTCTGGCAAAGGCAAGCTCCATGAGCCATCAGCCTGGCATCTGATGATAGACTCACCCTTCAGTAAAAACCCATCTACACAGATGTATTTCACAGTGCTACCAAAATGAAGGGATGAAGTCAAGGGGTCACCAAAGGGGATGTATGGAGGTGCAGGACACTGTACAACCTTGCAGAAGGGAAAGGAATCATTCCACTGTTGGGAAGGCAAGCACTTCAGTACAGAGGAGCCATGCAAAACATAACCCTCCTTGCAGGAGAACTGTACAACACCAACTTGATAAGTTACTTCCCTTAAGACCAGCTGGTTTTCTGCCAGGGGTGGTTCTGGACATTTTGTTGGGACACACTTTGGGCTTTGCTTTTTGCTCCATTTCCCAGACTTCTGACACGTCCAAGAAACATCTCCAATCAGCTCATAGCCTTCATCACAGAAGAAATCAACTTTGGATCCCATATCAAAAGTTTCTCCCTTGGAGTAGCCATGCTGGATGGGTGGTGGTTTTCCACAGCTGAGGGGAATGCAGTAAGGAGGTGATTCACTGTACCACTGCCGATTGGCTTGACAGGTAAACACTGAGCTCCCAACCATCTGGTAGCCAGACTCACACTGATAATTTGCTTGATTCTCAAAGAAGTGTCCAGTTGTTTCCTGCAAAACAGGTAAGACGGGGACATGTCTGAAATGAAGATGCATGATTGTGGCAATAGAAGACTGATTTAGCTCCTTGTGTTCTCTTGGTCTACCTTCTAGCTGCATCCCTGACAGCAGTAAAGGCTGTCTGCAAAGAAATGAATGCAAATAACTTACACAGAAGGTCTTCCCTCAAACAATGCACTCTGCTGTTAGGAATTCCGAGAGCACTATCAAAACAAAATAGAGGATTTAGGGCTTAAAAGGTAAAAGCTAGAAAATATTTGCTCTGCTTTACCCCTTTCTGACATTGACATATGAGGCCAAAAGCTGTGTAGACAGGAAGTAAAAAACGGCTCAGGAGAAGCTGCCATGAAATGGCCTATTGTTGTTGTGGTTCTTTAGCTTACAGGTGTATTCAAGGCCGGAGCCCCCAGATGTACTGCCACTAAGAGACATTTAGAAGTGCCACATATGCAGCCACAGGGTCTTGAGCAGGCAGCTGAGGAGCCTCGTAAAGTTGCGGCTGAGCTCTGACTGAGGTATTAAAAAATGTCTCTAACTGGAAGGAGGATCTGGAGGAGTGATCCTACCTAAGAAAGACAACACACAGTGATATGCATTAATTAGAGGATGTACCTGTGTGGAAGTCCGAACAGAAATTGTTGCTATTACTGCTGGAAACCAATGGAGGAACTGGGATGCAACCCCCCACCCCCAACCTTCAGCAAATGCCGATTCCCTGCAGATGTAACGAGGGGGGGTATTCAGAAGAATAATGTTTTAAAAATTCAAAGTTAAATTTTTACAATAGTGGTTTTGATCATCCTTACCACAGTATTACCCTTGTGCATCAAAGCACAACATAGGTTAAGTAGTTGTTACAGGTCTGGGCTGCCACAAGGAGATTTTTGACCTCAGGCATTGTTGCAATGTAATCTGATAAGGAAAGGGGCTTCAGTAAAGTGTGCTTGCGTTGAAAGGAGAGAAATTATCCCAAGGTGATTTTTCTGTCGCACATCAGATTTTTTTTCATAGCAGTGAAAACAGCAAGGCTTGTGAACTGGAAATGGTACTTCAAATGCCTCTAGATGGCACCGGAAAACCACCCATGAACCAAAAAAAATGAAAAGGAAGACATTAAGGAAATCAGCTGATTGTCAAATGGCATCTGGAGTCTCCTAACTGAAAACCCACTTTAAGACAGGAAATTCCTTGGAGGTCTTCATGTTTTCCAGACATGGCTCTGCTGGAAATCCACCCATTTTTCCCTTTGCTTATTTCATCCAGCCACATACTTCCTCAATTTTATTAGGAGAGCAAAACAGAAGAAAGAAAACTCCAACAGCAACAATTATGAAGACAGACATTTGGTTTGCTATGGTACCAGGCAGATGAGAAAACTTACTCTGTACCTTAATAAAGCCATTCTCAAGCTGTGGTGGTTCTCCACAGGACACTGGGTGGCATGTGGGCAAACTGCCACTCCAGTTGCCAGTGGCCTCGCAGGTCCGCTTCTTCTCTCCCTTGATGTAGAACCCCTTGTTGCAGCTGTAAGCCACCACTGCTCCGAAGCTGTAGTTGGCCCCACTGGCATAGCCATTGCTAATGTGGGGAGGCTCTCCGCAGCGAACGGGAATGCACTGGATGCTCAAAGGAGTAGGATTCCACTGGCCCCCTCGAAGGCACTCGATCTTGGCAGAAGTGTTCAGAACAAAGCCTTCCATGCACTTGAAGCTCACGATGGAGCCAGCTGCAAACCTGGCTTTACTAATGGATTCCAGGATGCTGTATGAGACGGCAGATGGCTTTTCACAGAAATCAGCTATGCAACGGGGCATCTCCCTGCCCTCTGGAGGCACCCACTTCCCTTCTGCATTGCAAAGCAGCTGAGAGTTATCAGCCAGGCTGTAGCCATCCGAGCAGAAGTAATAAGCTACGTCGCCAAAGAGGCGGTGGCCACTCTCTGGTGATGCATTTTCCACATGTGGTGGTTCATCACAGGATACTGCCAGGCACTGCTGGTGGCTCACACTCCACTCGCCGCTGGCTAAGCACTCTATGGTTGCAGGGCCAACTAACGTGTAACTGTGGATAAGGAAACCACACAGGAAGTCAAAAAGACAAGCACTGTCTAATGTTACCTACAGTTTCCTGAAGCCCCTGCAGTACAAGCCTAATTGCTAGCACCCAGAAGAACAGGATCCTTTACAAAAGCTATGATAAACTTCAAAAGGAAAATTCTAGGGCCTACATGTCCATGAGTGAGGTGTCACAACTAGGGGTAGCCTAGCACACCTGTGTATATTGCTTGTCTCTCAGCTGTCCATCTGATTACTATTATTGAACTTCCATTTTGGTTGAAACTACTACAACAAACCTAATATTATGCTGTGACAGTCCATACAATCCTCAAAGAAATGATCCCACCAACAAATTCTTCCCTTTCAGCAGAGCTGAATGGAGAAGAAAGAGATGAAAAGCCCGTAAAGGCCTTTTGGGTTCCTGTATCAGCCCTATCAATCTATTTTCATACTTGCAAGCAATGAGAAACTCCTTAGTGAGTTACCCAGAGATGTTCTTGCCAATAATGCACATGGCTCTTTTATAACAACTTCCTAAAAAAACACTGTAAAAACTGTTATAAAAGTCAATAAAAAAGATTAATGCTGAGTAGAAAAAAAAGTATCACTTTTTACAATGAAATTCTACCACATGATTACTGTCAGTGTAGTTGTACTTCTCTGTCTCTTGGATACAGTGACAGCATTACTACAAGCTGCTCACCACCCCACTTGGAACCGTGCTGCTTAAACATGCAACAGTGGAGTCACAGTACCTGTGACTACCTGCCTCAGTTTTGAAATCTCTGTGGTGTGCTCTCACAAAAAGCAAAGAAACAGTAACTACTGCAAAATTCCCATTGACTCTTTCAGCTGGAAACTGGTTGTCCAGATTTTGATTGCAACATTTATAAAAGTGCTTTGGCTTGTTTGCAGGATTTGTTTTCAAAGCCTTACGACTGGACTCCAGAAAAAGAGCCTATTATGTGTCATCGTTTAATATGATCCACTCTATTCACTGACACAGACAGCTGTGACCCTCTTTAAATGATGCTATCTTATCCCATTTAAAATGCTTTTATAGGAAAGAGAAGCAGCTTTTAAAATCATAATGCAGTCAAAAAAACAGAATAAGGATGCTTTGCTTCAATTATGTTTCAAATAATACTGCAAAGCCCATTTATAAGAAAAATGCTGTCTTATCAATCTAGCTTTTTACAGCAAGTAGGAGCCGAAAATCCTCCAGTCGCTTAGGGCCTGACCTGGCAAAATCTCTGTATACCTGCTCTGCCTTCTGGACAGAACAGTTTCAAGAAATTCTATGGGACCGCTCACAGGCTGTAGAGATAAGCATGTGCAAAGGTTCTTGCAGGATCAGAGTCCAGCATTACATTCACGTTAGAAATCATCAAAACGGAGCCTCATCTTCGATGGAATACGGTCTGAAATGATCACTACACTGAGCAGACAGAAATCAAAGAAAAATAATTCACCTCAATAAATGAGGAGTCAGTTTTAAGGAAGCTGAATTTATAACACTAGAACAGATAGTTCTTAAAACACACCACACAGCTTTCTTACAGCCTGAGGAGACATAAGGAATTCTTTATGATCAGGGCCTTGAATTTATCACAGAAGTACTACTTCTGTAGTAAATTCAAGGGAGAGGGTTTCCTACTGAATTGGTCTATTATTCCCCACAACTCCTTTCCATTCTTCTCTTCTAGAGTGTATTCAGCTGCCGTGAAGCTACTTTAAGGCACGTCTATGTGTCCTGTACTAACTTGACGGTCCACAAAAAACATCTCCATCATATTTAATTTCCAGAAAGTTAAGACAGAAGCAGTAAAAATTAATTAGTGTGCAGTTATAAAGGCCTTGCGAAGCAATGGACCGGTTTTACTCATCCTGACTATTAGTTCAGTAGTGCTAATCTACATACCCTTCCTTACACGTGTAAGAGACCGTGTTTCCAAAGGTAAAGTTATTTCCACTGATGACCGCATCTTTGATGGCAGGAGGGGATCCACAAGAGACAATGTTGCAAGCTGGAGGAGTGCTGTTCCAGTTCCCTGAAGATGCACAGACAAGTACAGAAGGTCCCTGAAGGCTGAGACACAAAGACCATTATTAAGGCTGCCATTTCAGTCCAGGTGAAGAACAGCGAGGGAAAGAGGTGCTTTGCTTCTCACTGACTTCCCGGCCCCAGTGAAACCAAGGGGAGTCTCTCACTGACTTCAGTAAAGGCCAGAATCTCACCCTCTGTTCATCAAAAAGCACTGCTGATGCTGTCAAAAAAGCTGGTCTTCAGATTTTGAAGAGAGAGCTGGTGGAATTCATGCGGGGCCTCAGTGCACTGTGCAGATAAGACATAACTTCTGCTGTAGCTTTGCCCATCTTTGATCCACAAAAGAAACTCACTGGGTGCTGAAATATTTAAGCTTAAAGCCTGACTTGTATGCCATCAACACCATGCCAATCTTGAGACTAGCAACTAGACCTCAGCCTGAGACCTGATTCACTCAAGGTCTTAAACACTGTCTTCTCTCAGAAAACTGAAGGAAATGCTCCAGTTTTCAGGTTTGTTTACAAAAAGGCATTTGGTTCCTTCAGGAGGTAAAGGATTGCTTAAGTGAATGACCACATACATTTGAAGTTGATGGTATTTTTTTGTTTCCTTAGCTGAGGAAACAGCAAAGCATTGGTACAGAAGGTGTCACTCAGTTGTCTAAACAGGTATTCCACACCACCCTGAGATGTCCAGGGTGAATGCCTTGGCCTCCAGCTGCTGTCATCTGGCTATGGATTCCCAGTAGATCCCATGTCATATCTGAGAGCCTTACACAGGTGTCTCTGATTCCTACAATTTTGTCTCAAATAGTATTAGACCCCCATGTTTAGTTGACTGAAATGAACTCGGGAGTTAATGGAAGAGAACAACACTGACCTGTAAAGCCCGTACAGATATGGCACCAGCCCTTGTCAGGGCAGTGGGCTTTGCCTACCTGTGGCAATAAGTTAAGACAAAAAGCACATAAGAGGTGCTTGAAGGAAGAGACTGGTTCCACATTTAGGTCCAGAAATAATGCATAAGAGGGACACTGTTTGGGAGGGCTTCCCCTGGAGTGGTCACCACAGGAGAGAGGACATCTCTCACCAAGCTATAGAAGACAGGTAAAGGGAAAGAGTCACAACTGATGTGGTATTTGCTGCCTGTATGTCCTAAGTCCATGGTCAAAAAACTTGCTGACATTGCTAAGAACACTAGCTGGTTTAGCGGGGTACACATAAGCTCACACTGTGGGTCTGTGGATCTATGTCTTAACAGTACATTGTATGCAGCCAAGGTATGCATTTGTATTAACATGATTAAAACATTCACCAAATGAGCACACCCCACCTACCTGCCTTCATCTGGACAAGGGAATGCTTGCAGCAGGAAAATACAGAAAAAATTCAGACTTCAAGAGGTCCGTATGAGACCGCTTATGTCAGAGTAAATCTGCTAGAGGTACAAGCAGATACCAGGAGAGGCAGAAACCTGCACTTAAAGCCACATCCTTGGATATAGCGTTACTGTATTTTTAATGGCAGCATATTAAAAACGTGTTTCCAATATAATTGCTTACAAATGGAAAACAGAATAAAAGCCTAGAATAGATTACTACTACAAAGAGTTCAAGGAGGAAATTAGTAACTTCTAGAAGGTTCTTTCACCAAAGACATTGTAGAACAATAGCAAAAAGAATACTGGGTATGTACTAAAGCTGTAGGAGTATGACAATCTGTAAAGACAAATAAGAGCTGTAAAGACAAATAAGAGCTTTCAAAAATGACAACTATTTTTCTCAATATCCAAAATAAGTCTTTGAGCTTAATGGTAAAATGAAAGCATTGCACATCTGCATCTATATCTATATCTATGTAAAATCCTGAATTACCTTCTTGAACTGCTCCAATTTATGACGAAATACAGAAAATACTTTCAAGATATAAAGAAATCTTTTTAAATTCCATTTCAGTATTTTATCTTTGAGCAGTGATCCCAGCTTTATCTCTTTCAGACATAAGATAGACCTGCCAGCAGGCATGCCGCCTGCATTTGGTTCAGAAACGTTCCTGCATTTACCTGTATCCATTCTCACAGGTGTAAGATACAGAGGAAAGGTAGGTTGTGCCAGTGAGTGTGTATTTTCCATTGCTGATATCCCGTGGGCTAGGACAAGTCACCATTTCACAGGAAGGGGGAGGATGATTCCAAATGCCACTAGCAAGGCACAGAATTTCCTTTTCACCCACTAAGTTATATCCATCATGGCATCTGAGTTAAAAGAAAAGAACTGCTATCAAACACTGAGCCTTTTATGCACAGCGTAATCAGCCACCCTTTTTCTCTCTTCATTCACACCTGCATACAACACCTCACTCTGCAGGGCATAGAGAGCAGTACTGGAGTATGTTCTGCTAGTGAATAGCCACAGCTGTAACCAAACGTCTTTCCATTACTTTAATCCCATCTGGTTCCTTTCTTTCATTTCAACCATTCTCTCAATTCAGCCATACTCTCATTGCCAGATTCTCAAGCGATTATTAATACAGCACTTGAAACTTACTGAATTCCTACCTGTATAGCACCTTATTTTGGTATGTAAAATTTGAGCCCAAAATGGTACTGTTCTCTGGAATAACTGGACGACCACAGGATATAGCTTAAAAAAGACAGGATCAGAAGAGAGGTTGATACAACACAAACAAAAAAGAACAGAAAATCAGGATTTGCCTTATTTTCTCTAAATAGGTTTGACGAGGTGTAAAGCCCTAGATGACACTGGATCCTTGACTAACCTATAACTGACATTTAGGGCTCTTTATCTGACTTTACTGAGAAATTGGACTAACTGGAAACAGGTAGTTGGAACTGTTCTACAAAGCACATGACTACCAAGAGGACTCCATATTCACCACAACCCCCATTATGGACAAAGTAATTGTTTTTTGACATTGTTTTTGTCACCCCTTCATTCACCTGTCACCTGTTGCTTCATCTTCTTAATTCTGGGTTTCTAACAAAAAATTTTCTGCAATTATATCATATATATATCTACATGCAATAGCCTGTCCTCTGTGGTTGCTTTTTATCCACTGAAACACAGTTAATGATCCATTACAGACATTATGTTCCCACAAGTTCCTTGCAAATGGGAAGCTAGGTGCAAAAGAAAGACACTTTTAATACTTGCATTAAAATGAGGTGAGTCTACACCTTTGACACTTCAGACAATCTGCATAAGAGAATACTACTATGAATATGATAACTGTTGGAAAAGCTTCAACTGGGGCTTGTATCTCTTAAGACAACAGATACTTCTACACTGAGACCCATGTCTGCTAGGACAGGTTTTCATTAGCTGCCATGGTCTTTAAAGGCTCCACACTACTACTTTCCCCCTCCCGTCTCTCTAACAACACACATTACAATATGTAATCTCCCCACTCCTCAGGAACCACACCTTTACAATACGGTACTGCGTGGCTCCACTCTCCAGACTCCATGCATGTAAGTTTAGCCACTCCTGTCAGCTGAAACCCTTCTTCACAGGAAAATGTTACTTCACTGCCAACACTGTAACTGTCCCCATATAAATGGCTATGCTCTGGATTTCCTGGGTTACGGCACTTCACTGGTTCTGGGAGGGAAGAGAGAAACTATCAATAACATAACTAAGTACCAGGTTTTATAAACAAGTGGCAGGAGATATCCTCAGGAGTTTTCTGAAAGTAGGAAGGCAGAGCATGTGGAAAACATTCATAAGTAGCTTACAGCCTTACCAGCTTGTCTCTGTTCTGTATGTGCCAGGCACTGAAGGCTTATGCAAGTAAGCTAATCTTGATATCGAAGAGTCTTTCGTAACTGAGTCTGCATTCATTGTCAGAAGCAAACAGATCTCATAGTCATTTTTCCCTCTGTGAGGGAAAGCCCATTCCAGCATGTCCAGCCTTGAACACTACAACAGCTCAGCTACCTTTTCTTGCAGCCTATGCCACTTTCTTGTTATCTTCAAGCAAATTTACCTTGCTTAATGTTTCCAGGCAGCTCAAGCCCTACTCAGATGCCTGTATTAAAATATTTCTTCATTTCCCAGGTCTCCAGCACACATGTTCCATGTGCAAGAGGATTTTGCATGTATTTATGTCTTGGAGCAGAATCCCAATGACAGCTGTCTCTGCAGGGAGAGCTGAGTTCCCAAAAACAAAAGGAGACACTTCATCACAGCCTCATTCAAGGCCAAAGTGATCTGGAGATGAAAGCATGCCTGCTCTGTCCCTCCCTAAATATCAGCAACTGTCTTCCACAGTGGGAGGCAGGATACTGGCCTATACAGAACCTTGGAAACTCTAGCCTGATTTTTAATCCATACCTGAACATTTTTTACCATCTCCTGTGTAAGGAGGGATGCAAGTGCAAACATAGGATCCATTTGTGTTGAGACAAGATGCATGTTCATCACAGTCTGATCCAACAGCGCACTCATCAACATCTATGAAAAAGAAATGCAAAAAAGGTGTCTATAGGGTATTATTTATAGTAAGAATCCGCTTTAGATTTCTGTCTCACTAACTTTCAAGAGGAATTGCTTTAATTAGTATAATCAAAAATCACTCTTACTTCAATCACATTTTTGATGCACTATTAAAAATCGAATATTTTATTTAATATTTATGATTTCTATACAAATTACTATATAGTATTGTGAAATGTGAGAAAATTAGAGACAAATCCTACTAACTTTCAGTCAGTACTTCCACAAAAAGTATCTTGTTTCCAAGTAGTAAAAGAACAGATATTGTAATTCATATGCTGTTACTACTAGTTTGGACAGAGACTATAAGGGAAGACTTCTGCATTAAACGCTTGCTTGGGAAAACCTCTTTATCTCAAACCTCCCACCTGTAAGACTTGAAAACTTAGCCAAGAAAGGAAACACTTTGAATATAAAATATGATTACAACCCCACATTTGCTGAAGAGAAATATATTAGACAAGGAATGAGAAGTGTCTGCAGTTGCCACAAAATTTAAAATTAGTTCAAAATATATTAGTTATTATAATTAACTACTTCCATGACAGTTGTGCCTAGAAATGCCAACTGATGATTTATTTTCCATGGGGCTTGGTACTGTACAGCAAAAAAAAAAATAATCCCTCACTCCAGAATACTTCATATCAGTTTTCAAATCCGGACTCTACAGAAGTGTCCTTGGTATGTAAACAATGAATCATAAATTGCAAAGGGTCATTTTCAAGTATCTAATTGAAAGATTCAGGGATTATTCTTTATATAACCCAGACTGTTAGTGAAGAACAATTCTTCATTTAAAAGCCCTGCTACAGGGCAGTTGTCGAACTAGGTATACCATGCAGACATCTTCTTTGCCCATTTCCAAGCAAAAAAGCAACTTGGTTAAATAAGCAACAAAATTTCCTGAATTGGTGTGTTTATTCTTCACTGTTGAATGAGTCCAGCCAGCATGAAAAGAACACAACAGTGTTCTGAAAAGGAGTTTCCTTCTGACATACAGAATGAAAGCTGCATGTAAAAATCAAACCAGTTGCCAATTACACAAGCATCAGGAGAATGCAAAGTGCTACCACAGCAGAACTGGAATGACTGCTTCTCCTGTAATGTCTTGTAAGGTAAGGAACAGTGGAAGGACAATATGAACCAGATCCATAACAGGGCAAAAGGAACGCCCCAGAGCATAGGTGTTCCAGGCTTTGTTAGCACCTGCCTGGAGCATGAATTAGAAAGGTAAAGGTTGGGTCACGGTAGCAAAGCCATTCTTGTCTTCATTTTCCCCTTAGTCTACTACTTTACTGCATGAGAGACAAGGTGAGCTGGAAGGTAAGGCACAGGGGTTTTCCTTCTCAACATCATGCTTCCTGATGAACAGATGTCAAACTATGTGGAGAGCCTTGCAGCATCTGCTCTGAGCTTGCTTATCTTTAGGCCTTGGTGTAAAGTGCAAAGGAGAAAAGCAAAGAGAGGAACAACACAATGGATGGTCTTTTTGGAGGTTCTGATGGAGTCCCCATAGACAGTACACTATGAAACCAGATGGATCCTACTCCAAAGTGAATTCTGTCAGAACTAAAAGACTTGGGTTTTCTTTTACTTGTCTTGACTGAAAAAATTATGTGCTATACCTACTTAAAATTAAGAGTCAAACCAAACACAAGCATTGCCAGGTTGTCACCCCACAACTCCCATGTTACCCATGACTAAACAGCAATCCAAGTACAACTAGCTAGTGGATTCCAGAAGGGGCCTGCTGGAGACATGGCCCTACAAGAACAGTCACACCCAGTTCCCATACACAGCACAATGCTGGCTTGTTTCACGTTTCAGCTCCTGCAGCTGCATCTGGTACATCAGACCCAGGTGACCAGGAAGTAAGTTATAGTGTGGCAACTACATGAACTGCGTCGGTATGTGCACTCCCAGACCCCTCACCGCTGCAGCTGCTTGCTGACAGGCATGTGTGACTGACCAATAAACCCTCACAACGGAAGAAGGCTCAGAGGAGATGGGCAAAGGTGACCTGCCCATGAAGCCCAGGGAATAACACGAGGTGTGACTGACCACTGGTGTTACAAAGAAGCTGACAGAAAGGTGGCCTTTGTTTTAGGTAAACAGCTATCAATAGCTAAGTGGATCAACTGGTGGTATAAATGCTTCTCCCCGAGTTCATTGGAAGAGTATGAATGTCTCCTCGAATCAGCCAGACCAGTGCCAGTGCACCGAGGAGGGGGGAACTGAATACATGGCTCAGGCCAACGTGGTGTATAAAAACCATACAACTAGCAATGGGCTTGAGCTGTCTTCAAGCCACATACTCATTCCCGGCTATTGGGGATTCCCAGTGTCATGGTGGTGAGTATATTATAAAGACTAGTAATGGGAAACACATCGGTTTTGTGATTGAACTGTGTACTGAAATTGTTATATTTTGCTAAGTGTAACTTGCAATTATTTGTGCTGTGTTATACAGAATATTTTGTATCGCTCTTCTGAATCAGAAATTCTGTGCAGCATCAACTATCTTCAAATAAGTAAAGTTAATATTAAACATTACAACCTCCAGTGTAATGAACTCCTAAAAGAACCTGGTCAGACAGTATGGGACACTGACAGTGTGCTGAAGCACAGGAAAATGCACAGGTTAGAAGCAGAGAATGCAGGGACTCCAGGGCTAAATGAGCCTGGAAGGGGAGAGGCTGGGAGTACAATGCAGGCTTATTAAGTATAGAGTGTGGGGCATGCAAGAGGACTGACAGAGAAAGGCGCCAGAATGTAGTTCTGGTTTCACATAATGCTGAGCACAGTATTTCAAAACTGTGAATATTTTGGAGTGTGATTTCTGAGACTCTTGTCAGCCTTCACAAATTCAGAATGAAATCCCACCCAAACCCAAGGGCACAGGAGAAGTACAAGACTGCCAGCCCACGCAGCCACATGTATGGCACATCTCACCAAGGCAAGATGGTGATATGCTGTTCCAGCTCCCATTGTCCAGGCACAACATCCTGGAGTCACCCAACAAATAGTAGCCATTGTTGCAGTGGTAGGTAATCGTACTGCCAGCAAAAAAGTCCTCAGCTGAATAAAATCCATTTTCTAAAGATGGAGGCACTCCGCAGCTGATTCCTGCAACATGAGTGAAAAGAGGGCACAGAAGTTAGCAGAGAATACACAGATCAAGTAATTCCATGAGAGCCAGCACTGCAGATTTTTTTGTCTGCAACTGTGGAATCCCATCTGCAAGAGGGCCCAGACCATTTCTGAAGTTGCTAATTAATTCCAGGTCCTGTGGAGTGCCTTGTTTTGTGGTCACTTGTCAGTCAGAGACTGAGCCGGACTCTCCAGCTCCCACTATTCTGCTAGCTCTGGAGGAGACATCTGTCACCAAGATCTGAGCAGATGCACTTCAGTCACAGGACACCTCCCCTAACTATCAATGATCCTTGGTGAGTTTTAAGGAAAAATGAAAAGTAAGTTTTGCCTCCGTGGAAGTTCCTGTTATTTCCCTTCACTGAAAGACAAGTTCAATGTAACTGTTTCAGTGTTGCAAAACTAGGAAACAGGTTACTGCTAAGAGGTTACAGTACTGGTATGAGACCAGAGAGTGCATTAACAATGGAGAGATGGGAACTGATCTCACATACAACCTTAGGCATCACCTTGACTTCAAATATAGTAAATAAGCCCTTTTGACCCCAGCTATGCCAGCAGAAGGCATCACCGTACCCGCCTGGCGGAGGCTGCCATTTATTTTAGGAGAGCTGCTTCTGTGCATCTTCATTTCAATCAACATTACATGAATTTAATGCAACAGCTACATAGCTCATCTTTGCGACTACATGGATCGTAGCAACTCCTTGCTAATCAGCCATGTGCAAGGATTGCACAGTAAGACACTGTGAAATGTTTAGTAATAGGAGCTGAGTACTTGCTGTAGAGTGATAGAACTGAAGAGCCTGTAACAAAGACAGGCTGTCATGGGATGGCGCCCTGTGGTTTTGGATGTTTCTGGTAGCAGGAAGCAGAAAACGATCCTGGTGGGTGAAAGCAGTGATTACAATGAGCCTGATTCAGTCCGTAGAAGAACCTTTCCTGTACCATACCTTCTACCATAAACCTTGTAGTTCTTTCTGCAGGAAACAGCGATCTCCGACTGACTTTCATTCACCAGGTACTTGTGGAACAGGCTGAACAAGGCCAGTGGGCAAGTCTGGCCCTAGTTCACTTAGCACATTTGTGGCAGGTCAACCCTGTCCTGTCTGAGCATTGTGCTCAACAGGTGAAACTGCCTCGCTGGATACAGAGAAATCAGATGACAATACTAACAGGATTCTGGCAGCTTGTCACTGATAACAAAGCAAGGCAAAGCAAATCTGCCTCTGTCAGTGAACTCATGCTCTGCCCAGCAGGACTTGCTTTTGGGTGAATCCTCACATGCATGCTATTCCTTACGCAGAACAGGAGACAGATCCTGGATTTGTGCTATGAACAACTGAATAAAGAAGAAGGCACAAACATTGCATCAAATCTAGATCAAACTGGTTTAAGGTATTTATAATTAATTTGATGATTTCCCCCTAACTACTGATCAATTTTGGGATCATGCCACGCCTACTCTGGGACCTGATTTACTAGTCAGCTCCAACACATGCAACTGCAGTCACCTATGCAGTCACAGCAGAGAAAAAACAAAGGAAAGGAGAAGGCAGGAGCAGGAATCAAAGAACCTTGGCAACCTGAATGTATATAGCCCAGTTTCTTAAGAAATTCTGTAAGTCTTGGAGCACTTCTAAGTCCTGACAGAAATACCTACTACCTACCTTTAAAGAAATTATAACATTTTACTTCAAACCAGATGTTCTCAGTTACACTTAAAAATCACAGAAATATTCTAGCATTTCTTGTGCATCTTCCACACTCTTGGTGCCATGAGGGAGGAAAGTCTGGAATATCAGATTGCTGATCCAAATAGACTAATTTCTGCCACGAGCATTAGAAACTGACTGAAAAAGGTGGCAGAATGTAGTTCCTGCTCAGTAAAACATAAGTTTAGTTTTAAGCATGTATGTATATGCTGTAACATGGATGGATTCAAGTGCCTCACAGCTGCAGGGATAAACAGGCCACAAATAGTGACAGAGTCCAAATAAAAGCTAGGGTTTCCTAATCCTGCTAGCCCACTGAGACAACTCACTTTCACAGCGGGGAAAAGGCCGTGTCCACTGTCCCAGGTTAAGGCAGTGTTGAACAGAGTTTCCCACTATCTGGAAGCCTGGGTCACAGGAAAGGCTCACTTTTGACCCTGGCTTTAAATCAGCAGAAGAGGCCCGCAGATGTGGTATGGATCCTTGCAAAGATGGACAGTCTGTGGACAAAATATATGCATACAGTAAGAGATACAGCTATGTGCTGAAATGAATAAATTTGTTATCTGACTGTTTGATCCTGTATTTATCCAGGAGAAAGCTTTGGGAAGTGTTATGTATGTTACTGAACCTGCTCGGGTTCAAAGGGTTTTGAGAATCATCAACATGTACCATCAGAAAAGGAATGCATAGGAAAAGAGGTGAAGAAGCAGTAGTTATTTTAATACCATTCAATTATTTTTAGAATAAAAGACAAGAAAAATTTCCTTCTGACCCACCACCATCTTCACTCTTTCCCCATCTCAATTCAGGAAGCAATAAATCTCTGTCAGAGATTCCATTGAACTTTTGTTACAAAACCCTGGAATTCAAGGAATGAAGGACTGAATGTTCTAACTGTCAAATTATCAAAATAATTTATTCAAGGTTAGTAGGGCAAAGGCTGAAAGCTAGCATGTTTGACCTCGTAAAAGAGTCTAATAATACTGTTCAGAAAAAAAAGGTTCTAGGAAATAAAGTTCTAACCAGCACAAAATATACTCTTGTAATCTATCTTCACTCTTCCAACAACTCCTGGCAGGAAATCTGGCCAGGCTAGTACATTTCCTTTTTGGAGTTCTTCTGGACAGGATGTAGCCAGAGATTTTACCTATGGATTTAAAACAGTTGATTAGGTGCTGTTTAAGGACCATGTAGGAGAAGAATGTAAAAAAATATTCCTTCCATGTCTGCATGCAACACTACAACAAATTATTGAATAAGCGATATTCATCCTTTCTAGCACAAGAGGCTTCTGGTTGAACTGCTTGTTATACTTACTTAGAAGCCAGCTAGCTGTGGACAGGCATGTACTGAGGCAATACTTGAAGGAATACTTGTTATACAAGCAAAATATAAAACATAGTTCTTAAAACACAATTGATTTTTTTAGCATGAAAGAAAATTATGTCACAGACAAAGGCAGATAGAAGAATGCAATCGGAAAACTTGATGTATTTGCAGAAAAATATCAAAAAGGAGCCAAAAGGAACTTAATGTTGAAGATCTGCATTCCACAAACTCTGCTAGCACTGCACCGCATTTAAGGAGCAGAAACACAAATGAGTTTTGTGAATTCAATGCACTAGGCTCGTCAAAACACTGCACGCAAGGCCTAGCCACAACAATACTAAAAATAGAATTGGCATGGACTTCACCAAAGCAGGACAGGGCCATAACTAACCAGGTACCGAAACAAGAATTACATGGGCAAACTAACGATAGGAGAGAGAAAGCAACACACTGTTAGATCAACAGCAGATCAGTATCTTGAGAACAGACTTAGTCAAATACCTTCGATGGAAAAGTTTTCCATTTAAAACATAACTCCTTTAATGGCACCACTAGAAGTTTATTTTGCATTCTTACTACAAGAAACTGAAATGCAAAGAGGAATTCTTAAGCTGTTTCAGTTCTGTACTTTACTATAAAAAGTATGTATTTCAATAAGGTTCTTCACTGAGTCTCAGAATCTAGTAAACATAGTAACATCATTATATTTCTGTCTGGCCACCAATACAAGGAACTTGGGGATGACAGTCCCTGATGGCACAGCACTTGGAAGCTATTCAGACCCCAGTGTAAATTATATGCAATAGTAAGTATACACAGACAGACCCTTAATGGTGGGATGTCATATCAATATTCCATAGTGGTCCCCTGGAAAGAGCCTGGATGTCCTGACCCCAACATTTGTGAAAAAGGCAGCCTCCCAGTTCTGCTGGATGCTCAGGGAGATTTCTGCTACGTGAAAGTGTTTCAAAACTGCAAATGAAAGACCAGGGCTTTGGATTCACTCTGCACTGCCTTTGTTCACTGTAACTCCAGGAAAATAGAAACATAGTCCCAGAGGTGACTGGGACGAAGGTGGATTATTGGCACAGTACTCCCCATTATGTTTCTCCCTATCAGGGTAGATGCAATCGTATCTCAGCCATGAACTGCTGGAAGAAATTATATGTGCCCTGAGGAAGATAAACGCGCAATAAAGGGATAATTAAGGATTTTCTTTTCTTTTAAGGTATCACAAGAGGGAAGTAGTCTATGGAGGAAAGATGGTTATTCAATTAAGAGAACATGTTAGTAATTGGGCTACGGAGACTACTTCTTGCTCTTTGGCTCTTCTGTGCTGGAGGGTCATTCCAGTAATTCCCTGGCAGAGAGAATGTTTCCCTCATCAGCATGAAAAAATTAATTCAGAACAAAGATGAGCAGCCCAGTGGGCTGTGTACATCTCAGCACAGTCAGCCTACCCATACAATACATGTAGCATGCCTTCAAGGCACAGCTAACTGGTTAAGAAAGCACAGGTGTGCCCAGTTTATGCCAAACAGTTGAGAAACTGCCATTCTTAAAAGGGTGACCTGGCTTCTGTTAAGTCTCTAGTGGATGAAATCAACTATAAGAATAACGTGCTATACTGTCTGTGAGAAGGAAGGTATGCCATGAACCTCAGACTGAGTTGCTCTTACATTCCCCCGACTTCAGTGAGGTGGATCAGACTCCTCTAGAGCCAGCTTAGCTGGAGAAGACAACAACGTGCTTTTACTTACTCTGAGGCCTTTTCGAAGATCTCATTTCAACAGTATGTACTGATGGAAACTGCTTACGTCAACGGCTGCAAACAAGCTGCAAGGAATCTGCAGGGAAAACCTCCTTGGTGTGGGAAAGGTAGGTTTGGGAATCAGTTTTTCCCAGCCGTATGATGGAGAATGGATGGCCAGAAAGGACCTTGCAGTCCCATATAGACAACTCATATTTCTGCTGCTGTCTACTCAGCAACAGACCAACAAGACTGCTGGTTTACCTACATAAAATCAATATGCAAGTGCATGAGCAGTGAAAGTACACAAATAAAAATCTTAAAGAACGGACTTTGTCTTTATGTTACTCACTGGGCTACATATTCTATCACCCTGCTTTCCTTTATGGCTGAGAAGAGGAATGTAAGACTTACTGAATAGTTCCAGGTGGCCACAACAAAACTGGTAATAACATATAATGATAGTGATTTACTATCTCAAGCACTGAAAAGAGTGAGGTAAAAATTTAATAGGACGCTTACTTGGCTTAGCTCCCTGTCTGGTCTCATATCTGTCTTTTCAGATGAGTACTACAGATACCATAAATGAAAGGCATGATTTTCTTCCTTGTCCTAACTGTACTGCATTTGAAGCAAATGGGAATTTAATCAAGCCTGTCATTAAAGACAGGTGACTACTGAGAAAGATTCAGAAAATCACACTTAACCTCTTCATCAGTGTGTCTTGTAAGATCACATGCATGCTTATCAGCTTCAGAACTGCTAGGGAACAAAACCCTGAAGATTTGACTTGGCAATGCAACAATTGTAACCCCAAAAGCCAGGAAGAGTAGTGGATTGTTGGGCTGTTCTAAATGTAGCAGAAAGCCAAAGTAGCAGAGAAAAAGAGAAGCAGAAGAGACATTTGGATGCTGGCAGCAAAGATTCTGCTTTACTTCTATTGTCTATTAATTTCATTATTTCATATTTGAATCATGCATTACAAATGGTGATAATATGCTTAAGGACAGAGCTGCATCTATAGGGGACCTTGACAAGCTGGAGGAATGGGCCAACATAGATGTCATCAAATTCAACAAGAACAAATGGGAAGGAGAAAGCTTGGAATGCAGGCTGGGGAAAGCTTGGAGAGGGAGCAGCTCTGTGGAAAAGGACCTGGGTCTCTGGCAGGCAGTGAGCTAAATACTGGCCAGCTGTGCACCCTGGCAATAATGAGAACCAACAGCATCCTTGGCTGTGTGAATAGTGTCACAACCAGAAAACCAAGGATGGGATTATTCCTTCTTCTCAGTGCTTATTAGAACACATCTGGAGTACTGAATTTCATTTTGGGCTCATCAGTACAAGAAAGACATTAACAAGCTGGAACAAGTTCAGGGGAGGGTACCAGAAAGGTGATGATGGGCTGGAACTTTTAAACTGTGAGGAGAGACTGTGGGAAAAAAGCTGGTTCAGCCTGGAGCAGAGAAAGCCTTGGGGACACCTAACAGCAGTCCCTGGTACCTATGGAGAGGTAGGCAAGTATATAGTCAGGCTCTTCACAGCAGTGCATGGTGGGAGCCAGAAACAGTAGTCATCAGTAGAAGTGGGAGAACCCAACTAGTTACAATGAAAAAAACCCTCATTCTGAAGATAGCTGGACATTGAAGCTTGTCTCCCAGAGAAGCTGAGGGATCACTGCACTCACACACATCTTTTGATCTTCACTAGTCTTTTACCTCTGTGAAAATTTAGTGCCAAACTTTATTCTTGGTACCTGAATAAAAGTAGCCTGACAGTCATTTAAGCTGCCCATTCAGACTTTTCCTGGGACCATACAGGTCTGATTTTTCATAGTGTCTAATGCATTGACAGAAAATCTGATGCCTCTCTTCTGAAGTTTTACAGGTGACTTCACACAGCAGGATGAGGGAACCATAACTTGTAAAATAAGCCCTTAGCTTGTTTCATTGGGTTTCCTCCCTCTTTTAAGAGGACTGACAGCTTTTGTGCACACCTTCATTTCAAAGTTACATAATGCAGGAAGGCTCAGTTAAAATAGAAGGTGACTGCTATTTTATCACACCTAGTTTTGCTTAAAGGTATCTTATCTACTTACTATGCTAAGCTTATTACCCTAAACCAGAGCTTCATCTGGTCCCCACACACTTTGGTGGGAACAGAGGTCTATCCAGTATGCTAATCTGGAATCATCCTACACTCAGAGCCCTGTGCTCCAGCTCCACTTACCTGCTGTGGAGACAGGACATGGTCCCAAATGTTGAGCTGGCTGATGGAGCCCACAAAAGATTCAGCTGGGTTGAACCCTTCTCCTTTCTGATCTTGCTCTTGACCCAGTACAAGTGCACCACCACCTAGACTCAGAGAGAATGAGACCAGGGATGGGAAACAAAGCCTTACAGCAGGGAACTCCATAGGAAGATCAAAAACTAAGCAAACCCAAACTTTTGCTACTCTATGTTGCTAAGATTTTGTAGTGCAGGAGACCAGGCACCTTCAACAAATTGTCTCAGAAAAAACCTCTGGGAAGCTTTATACTAGACTGAGGTAAGTAAGCGTAACAATTTGTAAGTGATTCTCAAATAAACATTAATATTAAACTCATACCGATGACAGCAGAAAATTCACGTGGCTACTTCAGGAATGGCATTGCCTCTAAGAGACCACTTCTAGGCTCAGTATTTGAAGCATATTACAGAGCAATGCAAATGCAGTTTTGAGCAGGCGGGGCATACTTTACAATGCTAGCTTGCACTTCCAGCTTTAAACAAAAATGTAGAAAGTCAGATAGGACAAATTTGATTCAAAATCCTCAGAAGTACATTGGTGATTAGACAGTCAACATTCTGACATGCCACACAGGTTCAATTTCCTCTCCTCAACCAGCAGCACAGATGATATGGGCATGCATTTTGTATGTCACAGGGTGTGTGGACAAGGGCAAAAAGTAATCAAGACTGCAGACTTAGGCCTCATCTCTAGAGATAAATCCAATATAATTGGGAAAGATGGGGCAAGCATAAAGTACACAGACTAAAACTTCACTATTTTATTCTTTATTTTAATATGGTAGCTTTCTGAAACTTTATGTAAATCCAGATGGTGGTAGTATGAAAACACTGTCAAAACCGAATTTCTTTGCAGCAATCTAATGTCAGGCCTTTCACAACTCTTCAGTGCTGAAGGTATCCCGTTTCATACCTTTGATATTACTGGAAAGACTGCTGATCACAGGAAACAATGAAATAGCAAAATCTTCCTTGTTAGGAAAAAATGCAAATATAACTTTAAAAACATGTCTGAAAGTGACAGGAGAAGGCTAAGTCAATCAATTCTGAGCACAGATTTGTAAGGGAAATGCCAGTTAAGTCTGTTGCATGATAAACCTGTTCTCACAAAGCATTCCAAAATTAGCTCAGCACAGGCTCCTTTGGACTAAACTCTGACAAACAAGTTACTTACTAGTTTGCCTTAGAAATGTGCACTTTGCCTTCAGCAAGGCTCAGTGAGGGAACTGTTCTCATAAACAAGAACAGCAAACGTGAGCCCTGCATAAACTTTGAAAATGTGAAAACATACTAAAACCACCAAAATAAACATTTCCTTGCAGGCACAGCAAATTCTGCAATAAAAACAGAATGAAGGCAACAGATCTGGTGTAATATAAATAAAGCATACCAGGGATTTTTGAGCCAACAGAGAGCCCGCTGCCTCCATCAGACAGTTTTCCATCAATGTACACTTTCCATGCCCCATCTGTGCACGTCCATGTGACTGCAATGTGATGCCAGTTACCATCGTTCACTGAAGGACAGTCTGTGATCCTCTCTTTACCATTTACATAAAGAACCCAGCTGCATGGAAGGAAGATGAAAGCATACTCACTTGCACACAGCAACTTTAAAAGCATAGCCTGTCCCACATGACTCAAAAGAAATGTTACTTGCTGAAGTAACTCTGTCTACATTATACAAGAAATATCTCTTGAAAGATCATCGTACAAGATATGTGTCTCTCAAAGAACTTAGAAGTTACGGTTATCATATCCAAAGCATGGTGAAATAAGTAATGTGTTTTTATACCAAGACTCTAGTCACAGCTGAATAATGGATTCTTACACTTGCCCCTTGGGTCCACCCCTGTGTCTGGAGTCACATTACAAGTACTCTGAGTGCTGAGCTCCATTTTATCAAATAATTGTCTCAATGTGTCATTCAAATATGATGTAAACATAGTCCAGACAAAAATGCCAGGCTTTCTAAACTTCTCTTTCTTGCCATTACTCTATTTGGCAAAAAGTGAAGGAAACGAAGGAGAAAAACAAAACAGAGAGACAACTCCAGCCATTGAGTTTGGATGCAGGTTTTTTTACTCCAAAGTAGGCAAGGCTGATATTCAGACTTCTGGTCTACACTTCCTTTACCAATTCAACACATCTGTAAGCTACAGAAAAGCAAAACTGTGATTTACCCATTGTAATCAGTAAGAAGAAATGCATTATCGCTTCCATTCTCCACTGCATAAGAAATGGGAGTTCCATAGTTTGTAGTGTCAGTGGATTTCATCCAGAATGTACAGGTGATGTCACCAAGAGATGGGAAAACACCATCAAGCATGACGTACCCATAGATACCAGAGACTTCAAAATCAAGATTGAAACCAGAGGACTGTTCTGCAACAAAGACAAAGAATTTTCAGAGCTATATTCCTGAAAACCTACAAAAAAGAATCAAACTGAATCTAAGAAAATGCAATAAAATGGATTGCAACCCATCTGTAAAAGTTATTCACTTTAAATTGATCAGATGTAGACAGAATGTATAGCAGTCTAACATCAGCCAGCATATAGAACTTTCTGAGTCTAGAAAACACACAGGGTTTGAAGACAAATGACTGGAAAAGAAGCTGATTATCTAACAAACACAGAACATGAACCTTGCTTTTCAGTACACTATCAATGAAATGACATATCCACCTGCCATCCAATAACCCAAAGAGATGCGATCAGCTGGTTCCATTTTATTCACAACAGTCTAATTAAAAAAAAAAAACAAAACACCAAACCCACAAGATTTTTTCCTGTTCTGGACTTACTGAAATACACTGCACTGGTATGGAACAGGACTTCTGTGCTGCTCTTCAATACAGAGTGACATGCTTTACAAGGATACTACATGTACACCTATCAAATGCAGCCTCTCCTGAAAGCTGGGTGTTATTAAACTTTAAAACAAGATAGCAAGTCTAATTGACCTGTATGCCTTCCACTGTCTCTGTAAAACCAACATGGGCTCTTCAGCCTCTGCTTAAAGATTCACCAGCTACTAGTGTAACACTTCATCATTTTCATGGAGTGACTAAAGGACAAATGGATTTGAGCCTTGTGGCTGCGTCGCATAACTCCAGCATCATCTAGCAAGTTGCAGTAGTTGTGACCTACTTTGCTCAACCATAGGGAACTTTATGTCTTTTCAACTTCTAAAGCCGAGACTACCACATACTAATCTCTGACCCTGTGATGCAAACCCCTACATGGAACACATGAAACAGAAAGAGCTAATTAACTCAAATATACATGGCAAATACAAATAAAACTTGACAGACCCACCAGGTAATAAAAGCAAGAACTGTTCCTTAGAAAAATGAATGTAAATATGACATAGCACACATGCTGTTACTAGTCTGCAATTACATGTATTAACACTGCTGTCACACAGCTTCCACTCAGCCCCTGAGAGTCCCCCCACCCGAGCTGTATTCTGGCAAAGCTGTATGAAACCAGCCCAGCCAGTGCAAATCTTGCCCAGAGACTTAGTCAAGCCACCTTTTTCTGACACTTGGTCCTGTGTACCTGTTTCACACCTGCTGCCTGTAAAGCCAGGGGGACATTTACAAATGTACGAGTTCAAGGCATCCACACAGGTGGCTTGGTTTAAGCAGGGACTGGAGTCACAGTCATCGATGTTCACTTCACAGTTTAGTCCTGTGTACCCTGTCACACACAGACACCTACAGAGGAAAAAAGCACACTTCAAAGGTGGCTACTGTCATGACAAAGAATCCTGGCCACGAGGTCAGATCTGCCAATGGGAATGACATATACTTAAAAAAAAATAAAATATCAACAGCAGAGATACTACAGAATTAATGGCATTTTATTCTCATTGATCCTTTAAGTATGCTTGTATTCTATTAGCTGTGTAGTAGTTCTTCTTGATAAAGACAATACAATATTTAAACAAAGTGCCTGAGTTTCTTCATATGAAATTGGGAGAGGCAATCATTGCAATCCCGTGAGTGAAGCATGCCTTTTAGGTCCACAGAATTATAGACAAGAGGTACTTGACTTTTCAGGCAGGTATGCTTACATAGAGGGAAAACCAAGGCAGTAGAAAGGCACCAAAACTTCTGGTACTTGGAAAACCAAGGTTTTTGAAAGGCACCACAACTTCTGGGGCTTTGGGGAGGGAGAGAGTTATTAACCCCAGGCAGTAACAGCTGGTACATCTATCTCTGCAGTGACCTAGGATATGACACTTCTATTGGTATTTGTAACTTCTGATTGGAGTCCAGATACCCTAAAGCATATAATAAATATTCAGAAGATTACATCAGCATTCGTATTTTAATCTCTATATTCTCAATATGTACAGATATCCCTGTCTTCTAGGGTATAGAAATGTAATATTATCAGATACATAACTCATCATCACATATTCTTCTAGTGGAAAGCAAGACAAGCCCTTGAGGCTTGGGAAAGTGGATTTCTTTTGGAAGATGATTATTAAAACCATGCAGTTCTACCATGCTTACAATTCAAACTCTGTATATTTTCTTTGCTGTCTATCTTGGAATTTTTTAAGAGTGAGGACATGAGGATTTATTTTCCTGCATTTTAAAATCTCCTTTAGTGCCCGTAAGGGGACAATTCATACTGGATCAGCCTGCCAAATGCTTTGCTGAAATCTAAGAAGGCTGAAGCACCACAACAGATCTGACTTTCCACATTGTATTACATTAATCATACATCTGTTTTTCACCTGAAGCTGTTGATACCATCTTTGCATGTAGCTCCATTCCTACAGGGTCTGCTGAGACACTCATCCATGTTTCTTTCGCATAAGACACCAGTAAAACCTGGGAGGCACTTGCAGGAGAAACTGCCAACTCGATCTTCACAAATAGCCCTATTAAGACACGGGTTTGAAAGGCATTCATTGACCTCCATTTCACAGTGAGCACCTGAGAAGAAAAGAAGAAAGTCACAGCTCTGCTCTGAATAGCCATTGCAGGTCTGGGATTTACTCATTAACTGAGGTTAAGTAGTCATAGAAGAATTACAGGAACAATCTTTGCAATTGTAGAAATTAACACTTTGCAAATGGTGGCAAATTTAAATGGATATTGTCCATTATATGAGTAATTTGGGCTGAATCAGGAAATCCCCTGAGAAACTGTTTTGAGCTACTAATGAAAAGCTACTACAAAAGACATTTAGCTGGAACCTTAACTCTAAAGGCAGAAAATGAAAGCCAGAAAACACATGATTCTGGGATTTCTGCTGTACAAGAGGCTCTATGTTACAAGCACTGCAGAATGAAAAAACTGCGTTGTGATTTTAGGGTGTAGCTCTTTGGCAACATGATAATCAATGGATATGCCTAGCTGTTACATAAATCTAGGAAAGCAGTAGGAAGCAGAGTATGAGGATGAAGAGTAGTTTTAATATAAATAGTCTTGTTTACTGTAATAGTATTTTTCTTTTCCAAATAAAATTAAACATAACAATTTGCACCCGTATGAATGTCCTTATTCTTTCCTCAACATCACACAGTATGTTCATGACAAAATCAGTAAGATCAATCATTTACTAAATTTTTTTTACTTCTGAAAGTCTGAAATGTCTGAAAGACATTTACTTCTGAAGCCACACTTACGCTACAGGGACTCTGAGAGATGAGATCAACCTAAGGAATCTAGGACATCCATATCAACTGTAATATATAGCAAAGAGATTGAAATACTCTAGACATGGAAGGAAGACATCTTTTTTGGTCTGAAAGAGTGAGGGTTGACTTAAACAGAGAAATGTGTACCTGCAAACCCCTTTGCACAAGTGCAGCGGTAACTGTTCTTGCCATCAACACAATGGGCCCCATTCAAACATGGACTGGAGCTACATTCATTTATGTCTTCCTCACACAAGAGACCTTCAAACAGCAAGGGTTACAAGGCATGATCAAGACATAGTCAAGGTCTGAATGGTGCAGTGACTGAACGTGGAAGACAGAACAGCACCATACTGCTTGCATAACAAAATGCCTCCAAGAGCAGGCGGTAAAATTCCATGTTTAACTGCACTACTACAAACATTTACAGAGATCAGCTGTGTTATTTAGATGCTGGGATGTGAAAGATGTGAAGTTCATAGTTTGCCTTCAAGCTTAAAAAATATCCAGCATGGGTTGCTGTCGACAAATGTATAGCCATAAACACGAAAAATGAGGGGAGGGAGACCATTTCTGGTGGAAAAAATAGAGATTTTTTTTTAATCACATGAAGTTATCTCCTCAGTAGTTTATTTCAACATTTAGAAATTAGGTGCTGTTTTGGGAAAGTACTCAAGCATGCCAGTTTTTGCACAGATTTCAATACCTTCAACGTACATACAAGTGAGAGTTAAAAACAGAGAGAAAAAAGCTAAAAAAATTCCACTCACTCACAGGGCTGCCGTAAAGCAACTGTGTAAATGATCTGTCTAGTCAGGCCATATTCAGTCTCATAAGCACTTCGCTTGTGAGTATGTACTAATTCCCCAAACCTCATTTCTTTCCAGAACTGTCACAAAACAGAAGCCATACAGGCACACACATGCACATCGACTGTCCTTGAATGCTCATCCTTTTATTTCAAACCCTGTTCACATACAGTGGAACCTTGCTCTAACCTGTAAATGAGATTGCTTTCCTGTTATAATTCCACATCTGTGGAATTATACAGCCCTTGTGTTTTTTGTTATCTACTGGGCATAGAAACAATGCCTGTCTGAAGAAGAGCTATGAAGTGAAACAGATTACCTGAATAGCCTGGTTGACAATGGCAAACAAAGGTCCCAATGCCATCTTTACACATTCCATTGTTGCGACAAGGAGATGATTTACACTCATCAACTTCTGTTTCACATTTCAAGCCTAGAATGCAAAATAAAGGACTGAGAATAGAGAGACAAAATTTGAAATTATTCAGAAACACAGAATCCATGACTACTAGGAAAACACGATGCATTAGTTGCATACGCTACCAGACATTCAGGTTTAATATCTTCTTTTTAGATTGTGTTTTAACACAGACCTGAGATAAAATGTTATTAGAAAGGTATGATGCACACTGGGCAACTGACTTACCAGTTCCAGACAGTGGCACTTAATACTTATCACAAGTAACAGAGATCACTTCTTGATAGTAGCTGAGTAATAAATCACCTGTTTGCTTTGAAGCAACTGGGAAGTTAACACTGAAGAGGAGTACAGACAGATCTGGTGGAATTAGCCATTTAGAGTGCAAATTCCCAGCTTTTTCTAATTGTAAATATTGCCAAGTGATAGGATTTTCAAACCCACTAACTCCACTAACAGAAACCCCATGCAAAATCCTTTTCTGCTAAACACAATATAATTCAGTGAGAACATGAGAAACTATTCCTTTTTGTAATGCTTATGTATGTTAAATCTGTGGTGGAGATTCCAATTAGTTAGGCTATATTCTTGCACTGAAATGTTTTGCTCCTTTATGCTTGCTCATGTTAAGGGCATGGAGACATGTTAGCTCCTCCACCTGCTTCTCAATTTTTTACCTGTATATCCAAGTGGGCATATGCAGATATATCCACTTCCCAACTGTTTGCATGTCCCATTATTGTGGCATGGTTCCAGGAAACACTCATGAAAGACCTGCCAGAGGCAAGAACGATGCAATTGCAGTAAAGGTGGAAATACAGGTAGAACAAAATATTCTAATTTTAAACTGCATGCCCTATAGTCACTTTGGAAAGCTGGGAAAAAAGTCACTGGCATTAACTTCTAGCTCTTCCTCTTTGCCTCCTCAGCAAACCAACCATTCTTTCCTTCTACAGAAAAATACCAGGAATCTGAATTACTATTTTAAAATGACCTTTTACTTAGCAAAATGTGATCATCACAGTTGTTTCTTTAGAACTGTCTTAGCTATGATTCACAGGTGACATTTTATACTATGCTTTTCTATGAGAGTTCTCACTTCTTATCTTTTTACACTGGCTCATCACTTCCTGCTGCTAGTCATCAGGTGAGCTGGTGGCAAACTTCACTGTTTTTTCTAATGTAGCAAATCTGAATTCACCAAAGCCCTTCAGTAAATGGTCAACTAAAGCCACAGGAGATCAGTTTGTCACTTGTCCATGTGTTATATAATGGTTCAGGCCAAATTTATCATCAGTCAACTTTGCTTCTGTTTATACCATCTCCTAACTTCAGATTCAAACAAAGCAGTCTTGCCAGAGTTACAGGCTGGGGGGGGCGATGGCTGGGGTAAGGGAGCATCTCTGGCAAATGTCACTACAGTTTTTTCTCATCAGGACTTGCTTGTATTTCAAATTGGGTACTTGCAGCAGAAGGGAGCTCCGCTTGCCTCCTCTCAAGTGTATCTGTGTTGCAGTAAGTAGGACAAAGATTCTACAACCGGGACTTAGAAGCCTGGTAGCATTTTTCTGGAATTCAGCATATGGAAGACATTGGATGACTGAGTGTGGTCAACCTACATTTTATAGACTAGCTGAACTTCCTCCATGGAGTTTACATTTCTTTTGTAAGTGTGATAAATATTTCATATATCAGGTGAAGGCTTCAAGTCCAGAATTTAAGATTGCTAATAGCTGATGCAGTCTCCTCTGTTCAGTGAGAGTGCTTCTATGATTACGAAGAGAGTTTAAGTGTTCCCCTCATGATCATCGCTCTCATCTCTTCAGGAAATAGTCAGCGTAATGACTACATTTAAAAAGGCCATAGCCATATCCTGTTGCATAAGACACTCTTTCTTTCATTTGAGATAACATCGGAAAATATATTTTGTCCTTGCCTGACTGCTGACTTTGTACTGCTTGCTGATATTTTCTGGAGAGGCTGGTACCATCATTACGCTTTCCTCAGCTGCTGAAAAAGTAGAGCCGAAACCTAAAGAGGAACGATATGAAAGTGTTGTTAACAACACTCTGTGGCAATGTTCCTGTTCTGTGAAGGCATAATAATTGCATGTTAGTAATGTATCTAAAGATATGCTGAAGAAAGTGAATTTATGGGAATAAAAAGCAAACTTTACAGTAACCATAGTATTATTTTATATATATATTATATTATATACCATATATATTCATAGTATATATGAATATATATATTTTACAAATATATATTTTTAAGCACATATGTTTCTAAGACACATACATGTGGGTATACACATAAAATATGTTTTATATGTATTTATACTTACACACATACATGCATATACATACTTGTATATATATAAAACTCTGTATAGTATCTATATAGTAAATATGCTCTGTGTGTGTGTGTCTGTGTATCCACACTCTGTATATGTATACACCGTTACTGAGCCTTGGCATGTATCACACTGTCACTCCTACATAACACAGAGGCAACAACCAGTAGGCAAAACCATCTGTGAACTTCACTGGTTGAAATGGAAGGTCTGCATTTGTTAGGAGAGTCAGTGGGATGTTTTCTGTTAAGACTACTGGCAGTCATCCTTTAGATATTCCGTTTGTTCACTTTCTCCAGCAGAGATAATTTGGCTTACTTGAACAATCTGTGATGGATCTGGCACCAACGACAGTTGTTGTTCCATAAAAGGGACAAGACAAGCAATAGGACTTTCCTGGGTCTGGTTGATAGTAGTCTCTGGGACAAGGGTAGCAAGGTGTCAAACCTGTACGAGAGAACTCCCCTGCAACACATGGTACTGCAAGAAAAAAAGGAAATTTTTTGGAGTGATCACTTGCACTGCCACCCTACCTGCCCCCAACTCTTTCAGATCATTTTCTCTCTTCCCCTCATAGTCCCTCCTCAGACTTAAAGGAATAGGATGAAACCTGCCAGGAATTCACAACTCTAGGAGAAGCTTATTTAAATTGTGCTGTTAGGTGAAGTGGTTTTTCAAAGGACTATGGAAATATCTGGGAAGTATTTCTGTCTATTCCTTTTGCTGTTGTGCTGCTCTGGGGGCAGCTTTCAAATGCAACTTCCTTTCCCGTTTATCACTACCTTACCCACACTTACCCCCCACCCTCTCTCGTTTTTCCCCTTTCCCTTCAAGAAGGAGTAAAGGATGAAAGACAAGTGATTTTTGGACATTAATCCCTGCAGACTATTTCCTCTAGGAATCTTTCTGACAAAGCTTCCCAAAGACAGCTGAAGATGATTTCTTGAAAAATGTGATGGAACAAATACTGTTAAAATTCATTATTTTTGTACAGAAGATGTGGAAGCCCCTTCTGGAGATAATAGTGAGAAACATCCTGTCATTCCTTTTCTCTTCTGTAAGAAAAAAAGTTTCATTTTCATGTAGGTAACCATCACATGTCTCATTTTATTCATGTCTAGAAAAGAATCCATGTTGGACATCAGAAGGAAGGCATTTGAAATAAGCTACCAGGGAATGACCTATCATTTTGCTGGGAAATGCTGCTTGGTCCACACTCAATCAGAAGTAGAATTCAATCTCAGACAGATGAACTGGATTACACTAGCTGATGTTTAAGCAACATTTAGAAGCATTTAGAATTGGATTAAAAAAAGTCTAGCCCCTTTTGTTACAAACCTCCACAAGCTGAGACATCCACTGCACCTCTTTTTACTGTTGATGTATTCTCTGGGCAAGAGATGCAATTTCTGGATCCAAATGCTGGTTGATATGTGCCAAGTGGGCAAGTTTCACAGGTCTCAAGACCATTAGGTGAATACGTTCCCTGCTTGCACTGAGCTATAAGGCAGAAGAATTCATAAATATCAAGCAATGTCCAACAGGAAACATGGCTCTTGACATCTGAAAGTAATGCTGAAATAACAACACACATCACAAGAACTTTTATTTCTAGAGTTTACTCTACTCTGAAGGACTTCATGGGTGCAAAGAGCAAAAGAGTGAAAAAAAAAGAATTGGGGTAAGTTACAGATAGTGCACTTGTGAATTATTAACCAGTTAATTATCTTCCAATCAGCTTCACAGATGATTTATTGCAACTCAGTTACTCATTTTTAATCAACAAAATTAATGAAAAGACAATAAACAGGAAATAAAACTAGCAACTGCTTTTTCAGAAAAAGTCACAGTAGTGGTGCTGAGGTGCTCAGTGTCCCAGCACTGTAGTGTAGGATGCAAACATTTTATCTTTGATTGAGGTAGGAAGAGGATTGGCAAAGGCAAGAATGGCATTATTTTAAGTGTATTAGTCCCTGTAAAATGGGCTTACAATCTCATAGAATGAAGACAGAAATGCAACAAAGCTTCAAAGGCCAACTCTTCTTAAAACATCTACCAGGCATCCTGCATGCCACAGCACTGATGAAAACCTGGATTTTTCTCTTTGCATATGCATGAAGGGGCAGTTAGGACTGCTCCTCATTTCACAGGCTAACTTCATTCCAATCGTCCCACCACAGGATCCAAAAGGATGTCACCAGACATACAGAAGTGGCTGTATGAAGTAGACCAAGTTCTCACCTTTGCATTCAGAGATGCTCCTAGAGTGTAGATACTCGGTATAGCTACCAGATGGACAACTTTTGCATTCCAGCTGCCCTTCCTCATCTTGGTAGGATCCAGTCCAGCAGCTTTCACAGGTATGATGCTCCAGGGAGAAATAGGTACCCAAAGGGCAGTTGACTGTAACATTGGAAACATAAGGTTCCCCTCAGAGTGGGTTCCCCTCAGACTGCACAATCATACATACCTGTCTTGCCTCTGGAGTCCCCATTTAGTCAAACCTTGTTTATGTGAAATGTGGATCTGCTCCTCAGCAAATGTTGTATTTCTCTGGAACACTGCAAAGCTCACACAGGAAATGGAATCCAATTCCCTATCTCAGCTACACATCACCCACAAGACTAATAGGGTTAAAAGACTGCATACCAAGCACTGTTTTCCTGTGTATCACCATGTGTCTATATGCCTGATTAACCCATGGGAGTGGAATCCTGGTTACAAAAGTGTCCTTTTTCCCCAGGCCTTGGTTAGGAACATAAACACCTTCTGGAAGTCAAACTGCACATTTTTGCAGTTTATTGTTCTGCGAGACCACAAGCACTGGACTGTGTCAAACCATAACCCTCTGCAAACATCCTCCAAAACCTTGCTTTTCAAAGGATTCTGAATACATGTAAGGAGTAAGTAATCTAGCTTACCACACATCCTCCCCCTCAGCACAGAACCGGGCCTGCAGAAAAGGAAGGCCTTCTCCGTCTCCAGTGAGTTGCTGTCAGCTACAATGAGTTCAGATGCAAACTGAAAAGAATACATGGGTTCCTTATTGAGAGTCCTATTCAGTCTGTTTGTGATCATCTCCAGAGTTTTAAGGAGCCGTCGCTGGTTTTCCAGTTCCAGTGTATCATTTCTTTCATCAGGCAGTGGCACGCTAGCTGGGATATAAACAGAAAATACAAAAAAGCACACAGATTTTACAGTCAGCACTTTCAGTATACTCTGGAGTATATCAAGAGTACAACACTCAAACTTGCCAGTGGAAAGTGGAAAGTAGGCCATGCGCACAATGCTCTCCTTGAGCATGAGGCTGTGATCTTTCCCCCAAGCAGAACGTCTGTGATGAAACGGGGCTATGAATGTCTCCAGAAAACTATCACCTGCATCTCCAGCAGGCTTTGTGAACTGAAGGCTAAATTTTACTGAGATATTCAAAACATTTGTTAAAAAGAAGGAACAGGAAAAGGAGGGTATTTTGACTTTTCTCACCTGTGATGTTAAATATTAACTTGATTTTGTGGTCAGTCATTGGAACATTCAGCTTATGCCTTTTGACTCGAGCAGGTGCTGCCTTTACAGAGGCAGAGAAATGCTTGGATAAGTCTTCTTCTTGCGCTGCATCAACAAAATCATCATAGGAATAATCCAGCTGGTTTGCTGTCCCCCAGCCGGCAGGTCCTGTGAGGCATTAAGAAAGAACAAAAAGAGAAGCAAGCCATGTGGAAAAGAATAGGCTGTACTTATTTCTAAAATACATGCCCAGTAGCATGGGGTCTGTTTGAAGCTCCAGATGATATGTGCTGGCTTTGCCTCTGCACAAGTGCCTACTGCACCAGTTCTTTGACTAAAGAAAAAGGAAAAAACCAGCTTCACACTTAACTGATATCCTAGAGATCCTGAATCTCATGCAGTTAGCTGAAACATTAAAGAAATACTTCTACAAAAGATACAGGTTGCAAGTCTTTCTCTTCTCCTGTCTTGCATGGACCCTCACCTCCCAGGAACATCTTCATACTGCTCTCTTCCTCCTCCTGCTCAGTTACAGAAATCACTGCCTATGCTGCATGTCCCCACTGCATCTTCTTCTCACAACTCCTGAATAGTTCTACCATCATCTGCCCTCTCAGAAAAAGCTGGTAGCATCACCCTGACAGACATTTCCTGTTACACATAGTGAGTCAAATTCACCTCCTGTGTAATGTCTTCCACCTATAACACCAGAACTATTTCAACCAGAAACAATTAAACAATTGCACATAATCTACCTTTTCATAATGACTAAATGTAGAAGTGCATGGTCTATTTCAATGACCTAGCTCTTTTCAAAGAAAACATGAAGACAGAAAAGAATTCTGCCAATTATCTGTTAGCAGTCACCTAGCCTACACTTTATTTGTGGAAACTAGGGCAAATCAACCCCACAGCTTTGCGGTTAATACTGTGCAAGTATTCCACAACTAGTTTTCTAAACTGTCTCTTATGACCTGAGGAGAGTCCTCTCTCTTCTTCTGCCTCTCCAGTATAAAATCACGAGAAACTCCAGAAAAATAGCAACAACGTAACTCCGATAAGAGGTTGACACGAACCACAACAGAATAGGATCATACATCCCATGGCCTCAACACTGTTTCCTCCAAGTGCCTTTACAAGTCAGATCCAGCTGTCGTCAGTATTCATCCCTACCCTGATGACAACTGCAAACTGAACACGCAGCCCCCTGTGTCTGATTCCAAACAAATGTGCTCTCAGACTCAGTGAAGCGTGTCTAAAAGGTAAGAATAAGTAGGAACCAACTAACTCCACTATAAACCTGTAAAAGAGCCACAGTCCTATGACAGGGTACATATTCTGATGCTGATCTGCTAAAATGCCTCCTGCAGACAGCTAATCTAAGTTACCTGTTTTTAGCCTTTATGCTCTGGGCACCCCCATGGACTCAGAAATGCCAAGGACAACAGCAGTACAACGCAGACACTAACCTGTTCAAAAATGGACTGAAAACAACAACTTACTTGGCATCAAGCACAGTGGGAGCAATCACTAGGACTGTCACGGCTTTCACTCTGATATAGCCACAGTCATCCTGCAAATTCTGCCCTTGCATACAGGAAGTAATTGCACAGCTAATGGGCAAACTTAAGCTTTAACACTGTGGGGGTTTTGTGCTGATCTGAACCAGCATCAAGGATGTTCCTCATTTTCTCAACAATCTCCAGAATCATGTATTGTACCTTTTCAGTATTTTCGTTCAAAACATTGTGTTTTTACAAAATTGCTTTCTTCCAGGCTAACCAAACTGGTTTGTAGGATTCTCTGTGTGGTTTTTTTTTCCCTTTCCCTATCATAAGTCATCTCAGTAAACTTTTCCTCTACACTATATGGGAAGCAGTATCATAATCAGACTACGAATAGTATCTATTGTTATAAAACCTGTTATGTAATTGCTTACTATCTTAAGGGCTCTATAATTATTTCTAAAAAACGTTTCACACAAGACATTCTGTATTTCAGAACAAAAAGAATTATGTCGCGTTAAACCTGGATAGCTAAGAATTTATGCAATCAATAATTACCAATGCCAAATCCATTTTCGTAATCGTAATTATACTCCAAACAGTGTTTCTGTGTCTTGTCCTCCAATCTGCAGTCAATATCATCAACATCATTACAGAATGATGGGACCTTCCAACACAAAGAAAAGTAACATTAAAAAAATAAAACCAGGTAGCCCTCTCCGCAATTTATAAAGATTTCTAGTTACAATGTAAAGCACTGGCCCTGCCAGTGCCACTAGATTTCAACTTTCATGTCTCTTATAATCCTGGCAAGGTCAGCTGAAAGAAGTATGTTCTACTGATAACAGCTGGGAAATAAGAAGGCAACTTGTAGGCATAAAAGCTCTCTGTTAGAGAAAAGGTTTTTTATAAGGGAAGATGTCCATTCAGTTAACCACTCTTGCATGTGGAATTCCAAAATACAGAAGTAAGTTCAGGATTGTTTCTCTCTGCCGAAGATTATCAGCAGAGCTCACAGGTTGGAAAACGTTGGTTTTTCCAGCCATGTAACTTGCATTTCTGTCATGTTTACAACAATGCTGTTACGTTGTTTCTGGTTTTCAAACCTTGTTTCTTCATACCCACCTCTCCCCCTCCCAGGACAGGGAAAATCATCTGAGAAGGACAGAAACCACAGAACAGAAAACTTGACAGAAACCTTTCCGGTATTGTTGATGTCTTCTGTCTACAAAAGCAGTGGAGATTAGATAAGAACAGATGAATGCATGATCTTTTATAAAATCTGTATTTCTTGCTTTTTCCGGAAAGGTTTCAAGCAAGTTGAGTTCTTTGCTTTTTTCTGTATCTGTTTCCATTGGAAAGATGGCTCCTGCTGATTCCTCCCCACTTCACAGATCTCTGCTAGAATTTCAAATTCTTGTGAATAGGAATAGGCCTATTCAAAACAGCCTTTTTGACTGTTTTCCCTGATTGTTGCATTTTTATGTAACTGCTTCGGCAGGTCACTAAACTTTTTTTCATTATCTTTTGCTTGCTAATAATAGCCTAAGCACTGGAACCTGGTGGTAGCTGGCTCTTAGGGGAAAGGAACAGAAATAAAATCAGGCAAGATTACTTTACTGGAAGAGAACAAAACTGAAGCCAGGCAAGTGAGTAATACATATTTAGGTCCAAGTGTCATAAATTGCCTGAAGTGCTAAGTAAGTTTTCAGCCAGACAAGGGATACTGACATATATTCCTAAATTGCAGAAGTCTGTCCATTAGCTGCATGTGCTAACAATGATTTTTAGTTAGTAGAGAAGCTTTTAGCATATGGGCCTTGGCCTGCAAAACATCTGTAAATGGCCACTTTCTCTTCTGATGCAATTCTATCATACTAAGCCTGGACATCCACTCCTAAGACCACAACTCAAAGTCCTGCTGCTTCTGATATGCAGCTGAGGACAGACTTGCGGATTATAAAGGCAGACTGTGATACTGGAGTGGAAAGCAAGAGACATGTCAGAGAAGGAACACAGTACCTCTTCAAATTCAGTGCCACGTAGCTCTTACCATGACTGTGAACTCAGAAACTCAAGGAAATTACTTAAATCACTGCTACAGCATTTAAGTGCCTGGACTTAGGCACCAAATGTGGAATTTATCTATTTGAATACATGTGTATTGATATATATTATATGCTATATGTAGTCTACTTAAAATATGTATATTTTATAATCACATCCAACTTTCAAAAGCTGAGGTTAGGGCACAACTAGAGTTTTCAAAACTGTACAGGTTCTCTTTGAAAGCCTACTGAAAATCTGAGTGCCACATCCCTAAGCTACTTGGGTGCTTCTGTAAATTCTGTCCTATATAACTCCACATTGAAGACTGAATTACACTAAAATGCCCATCTGTATTTTTAAAGGAGACTTGTCATCTTCTGAAAAAGCACACACTTCGTTTATGGGTTTCTGTTGTATTTTCCTTATATAAATAAAATCAGCCAGGAAAAGCAAAATGAGGTATATTTTTTAAAAAGTACATAAAATGAAGGAGTATTTACTAACCTACCATTTTACCAAGTGCACTCTGGAATGCATCAGTAAAGCCATTTAGAAGATTGTTGTCATCACATCGTGTTGCTTTGTAGAGCATCTCAAAAGATTTAAACCCATGGTTTGCAAAACGATTTACTGAAAAATGTTGGAGAAATACATTTTTACTGATCAGTGCAAGAGTTTCAGAGCTAAAAGCACAATCGTTCAGGCTAAAACTGGAATATACCAAGCTAAAAATTATTGCCTTTAAATCAACAACCTAATTTTCCAGCGTTGTGTTCCTGAAAATGGATCACTCATACCTCAGACAATGCAGTTGAATATGAACCCTTGTTAGTCATCAACTTTATTCGGAAAGCTAACAGACATCAAAAAAAATCTGTCATATATCTATTTCAGCATTTTCATAATGGAAGAAACCTGTGAACTGTCAACTAAACTCCATGCTTGCTTTTTACTGAGAGAGAAGTAATTAAGATTTAAAATCTTACTACTAATGCTGCTAGGCTAAATATGAAAAATTCTCATCCAGGATTTAATTAAATCAACATTCCTAAGTGTCCAAGTTACAGATTTTGAATTGACAGATAGCTCTGAAACAGAACTCTCATTTGCTTATTAGCTGAACCACTGCTCTCATTTGCTGAAATGAAGAAATCTGCTCTGATGGAAGTGGATGAAACATGGTGCCAAGATTGACTTTGTAAGTTACTCCAAAACATTTATTATTAAGATGTCACCAAAGCTGGTAAATTCCACAGTTGAAGTTTTGCTTGCGTCCGCTTCAAAGAAAATAGATAAATGCTTCTGATTTGGTGATAATTAGATATGTTAGTACAGAATGCACTGTGCATTTAGATCAGTAAGTTGCAAATACTGTTGAAATTCCTATTGAAAATACAGTGTTTGTAAACAGTTTCAAATACTGATTCAAAACAATGACAGACCTTGTCTACTTTGCCATCTTTGCTATTTCGTGACTCCCAGGATTAAAATTCACTGCCATTTTTATGTTTTAGACAGCTTCTGAAATAACACATTTAGGGACTTCCAGGCATTCTTTCATAGCATTTGTAACAATTTGGAGGCAGAGGACAGAGAAGATTTGTTATCATTAAATAGAAGTCATAATTTCTAAGATATTTTCATTTACTTCTTCATTAAACATAGTGTTTGATGAATTTCAGTTTCATTTTAGTAACAGTAAGACTTACAAGAGCAACCAGGCCACTCTGGAGAATAATGTGGCTTCCAGACACCATCCTCATATGCACAATAGTAGTTTTCACTTGATCCTTCTGAAAAGCTGTAACCCTCTGAACAGTGCAATGTGCAATTAACTCCCACTTCATCTGAGATGCATGTAAAATGACCATTCACAGGCTCAAAGGAGATTTCACAAGGAGAACCTATGAAAAATACAAAAATTTACATAATGATCAAATTGGTGAAGTAAGCAAGCACAGAGGAAAACAGCACTGATAGGATTTCCAAAAGTACCTATTATCAACCTGATCTTGCCTCTGTTGAAGTCTGTGGAAGTATTATTTGTTAATTCCGTAAAGGCAGGTTACTTTCAGCAGTAGTTATTCTCAAACGTAGCCACTGGATTTTGAAATCCAGAAATGTGAAGACTTAAGAAAATTTATTCGTAATACATATGAGAAATTAAAAAACCTCAGAAATGCATACCCCAAACCCTTCTGTACATCTTCTGCAAAGGTGCATGGCTCAAGCAAGTACTTATAAAAAAAATACAAAACGTTAACCTAAATTTTTACATGAACTTTCACGCAATCAATTCTAGTAAACTATAATACATTTTGAATTCTGAAAGTATCATCCATTCCGCACTACTGCAACAACACATGACTTGTCAGAATCACCTTAGGAGGAACTGACTGCAAAACCTCACTTATGATTTATTTTACAGGCCAATTGTGAAGGAGATTATGAATGTTTGAAAACATAGTTATAAACACCGAGTCACTAAAGTCTGAGGTGATGTAGAACTTGAAATAATGCTAAACATTGGCTTGCTCCTGCTAACATTTATAGTAAATGAGAAGTCAGCACATCCATTTGTAACCTACCTTTTCTAAAAGCTATTACCAAAATTCCAGTCTGCATGATTTTAAATTATCTCTTTGCTAACATTTTTTTACACAGATGTCTAACTAAGACATAATCACTAGAGCTCAGGGATGAAATAGAATTTTCATACTTAATACTTTATCTGCCAAATTACTGTTCAGCCTTTAAAGAAGAAAGTAAAGTGTGGAGAAAAGGTGTCTCTCCAATAAACACAATGCATCAGTATATCTATAGGTACAGACAGCTTCTAAAATCTGAAGAGTGTTCTGCTATCTGTTACAATCTTTGTAGGGCATTACAGAAATATTCCCATAGTTTTCCTTTTTAACTACAGATTTGAAGCAAGACTTCAGTAACACCTATTAATTCATTTCTCATGGCATCTGTTGGTGAGAAAAAAAATATGGATCTGTTACCGTAAATTTTACTGTGTAATGAATCATAATTTCAGTGCTTTTACACCTAATTTGAATTTATAGGACCAAATTCACTGCTGTGCTGCTTCAGTCTTAGATGATTTATTCATTGGTACTAACAAATATTGTCTGCCTTCAAGTTACTCCAATATAAAATGGGAATAACTAAAAGTGGAGACTAAGTGAAAAAGTGGAGTAGCATTGCATCCTTTATGATATGATATGCCATACACTATTGACCAGAAAATTAAGACAACAAACCTTTGATGACAATGTGGATCTCGCATGTCCTGTTATTGCCAGAGGGATCCACCGCTGTGTATTGAACTGTTGTCTCTCCTTTGGGAAAGAGATCTCCAGGTGCATGACTCCTAGTGACAGTCAGTGGAGCACCTAGAAGAGTTAAAAGACAACCTAAAACATCAATAAGTAAAAGAGGGTTGCTCATACCCAACCTTGACAAATGGAGAAGGAAATGGCATATCTTCCAAATCATGTGTTCTTAAAAATAAATAGGTAAAAATCCCCTCAAAAAGTCCTAAACTCCAAGGGATCAAGGGTGAATGGGTTGGAGTTCCCTAGCTTTCCACTGTTGCATGCATGTTTTGGGGTGTACCATCTTACCTGAATTGTCTGAAAATTGAGGTTCTTCCCATGTCGCTGGGTACTCATTCTCTACTGCTTGCATGGGGGGAGGAGATCTGCACCTGTCAATTACAGGAGGTTCTGCATCTGCAGAATTTGAAGGGATGGCATGACATTATGTTACTGAACTGCCACCACACTCAAATGAAATCTGTGGTCAGCAGAAGTCAAGGAAACAGCAGTTTTAAGTTCACATCAGAAGATACAACAAAATTAGGTGCACACTTAAGATGCTGCTACTGGTAGATGCTAAGGGAATGGACAAGATTAATTCTTCCACTGAACTCATGGTTTCTGCATTCTGTGTGCTTTCTACAGAGTAAACTTTGTTTAATGGGACTACTGAGTAATGCAACTGACTGACAGAAATACTTGAACAATGTTTTGCATCAGCAGTGTGTGGGAACCTTGGAAATTTCTTGGAGTTTTTCAAGAAAAAACCCCAAACATATCTGAGATGAAGGCAGTAAGTGACAACACAATAAAGCATTCAATCTACCAACGTGAGGAGAAATCTTAACATTCAGAATGAACAACAGAACAAAACACAACCCAAACTGAACATCTGAGAGCAACGACTGCGTACTAGGCAAACTGTGACCCAAGACCAGGAAAGCATTTACGGAGATGGTATTACTCCTGGGCTTGTACTGACACACACAAAGGTCACAGTGACTCACAGTCTCTTTCTGCACAGAATTAGAAGGTTTCAACCACGACAGACTCTTCCCCAGATTTTTACCAGCACTTACCAATAACCTTGACATTGAACGTACAGCTTGCCTCATTGCCCGACTTATCAGTCGCTGTGTAAGTAATGGCAACTTCGCCAATTGGGAGAAGAAACGGTGGTATGAAAGCTGGGGTAACGTGAACTGAGACCTTTTATAGGAAAACACTTGTTACTTAAAAAACAAAGCTGGTTACTGATCATGACACTCATGTTTCAAGAAATGGGCACAAAACAGTATCCTTCAATGTCAAACCTACTCAATGCAAATGGCCCCTTCAAGTAATGAGGGCAGACTTCACAACAGAGTGCTCTGCTCCCCTTCTCTCAAGACTGCCTTCTTTATACCAACAGGGATTTACTCAGTCAAGATTTGGACCTTGACCTGCTACAGCTTACAGCACTGCACGTTAAGAAAGCTCAAGACTGACTGTTGTTTGTCTCATTGAACTGATCACACACTACACCGGCTCAGAACCTGCTCTGTCTGCAGTTCAGCTCTCCAGATGCAAGTGCAGCAGACTTGGGAGATAACTGGAGCAGACAGTTGTGAGCTATAAGTACTTACATATCCAGATTTAATCTATGTATGTTTATAAGTCAATCGCCCACTACAAAATACTTCAAAACATTCTGGCACGGCAAGGAAACACTAGATTTGGAGTAAATCACATTTGCATGCTTTCTGTGTTTCTTTCATATGGGTTGAAACTGTCTGAAGGAACTTCTTTTTAGAAGAGCTGGTTTCATGTGAACAAAGCAGTTTACCTGACAACTGTGGCTTAAACAAACCAGCTACAAATAAGAGCTAAGGCACTTGGTTTCTACAGTCAATGAATGACCCTGTGTCAGCAGAGCTACAGTACCTGACCAAGGCTACGCTACAGCAAAAAAAGTGTGAATTTAAACCTCTTTTACTGGGATACCTCACAGTTTCCAAGTGCAAATCTCCTGTGTTTGCAACAAATTACAAGCACACACAGAGTCACTGTTCCTCTGCTGACTCATGATAAAGCTGTTGCTGTAACTTGATCATGTCTGAGCCTGTGTAGGGAATGCTAGTCTTTATGAAACAGCTCTGGAGCAATTTTCCGTGTAACTCCACTTCCAGACTGCTGAAACCCATAGTAATCAAAGGCCCATGTCTGATCTTTGCATTGGATAGGAAAATGAGATTTTCCTTTCTCACTTGAGAAGCTGAAATGAGTTTTTACTTATCACAGTGTGTTCTTGCTAGTCTTTTAGATTAATGAACTGGTTTACTTCCTTCTGAGAACAATTTATTAAACTTCTTCACATTCTAAGAGCTCATTTTTAAAGCAGCTGTCTCCATCTTGTAAACAAGGGCACATTCTTTCTTTTGACCACATAACCATATGAGATTTTATGCATTTAAACACCATACAGAATGTCCTGTGACTGCATAATGCTAACCAAGACAGAAAAAGCTGAATTCTCAAGATATAAAGTTTTCAGCAGATTTTTTCTTCTATTCCTGCTTATCAGAAGAAGGAAATTCTAGCATATCATAAAACTAATATGAGATAGCTAGCTACAGAAAGACTGCCTCCAGTCAAGTGTATAGATTTTAACTTGCCTCATCTCCAGAGTTATCCTCAGCTGTTGGTACCTGCCAGCTGATATTAGCAGAGTTATGATGGTCCAGAGTCTCAGTCTCAATATTTTCTGGACAGTGGATCTGAGGAGCTTCAATATCTGATCCAGAAAAAGACAAACTAGTTTTATGTGTGGGATTATAGAAATAAAACCTCTATAATGGTTAGACTGCAGTTTTTTTATAACCACTGTTTTTTATGCTGCCTGGAATACAAATGCACATATTTTTGCAAACTTCCTCTCTCTGCCCCTTTTCCGTTCTTGCCTACAGGCTCACACATAAACAGTGAATTCTCCTGGGCAAAGGACTATTTTTTGCTGCATTTTTGTACATCACTGAGCACAATAAGACTCTGGTTTCTACATGCAACCACAAAACAAGGGATAAATAAGACAGAATGAATTTGTTTCTCTTGTTATTTATCCCTTCATTACACACATCCTTCATTAAGAAGGAATGGCTTCTCTGTTCTTTCACTGCCCACACACATGACACATACAGATGAAAACACTTGTTTCTGATTATCAGTGATGTAGAAAAAAAAAAGTATTTGTGACATGATATATATACTATGAAAAGACAGTAGTGACTCTTAAGTTCCCTGGAGCATGGTATGGAACCAATCTGAAGGAAACAATGGCAAGATTCCTGGCAGCAGCTGCTGGAGAAGTTCTTTAATAAACTACTGCTACAAGATATTATGGCAGGGGGGCTGGAACTAGATGATCTTTAAGGTCCCTTCAAATCCAAACCATTCTATGATTTTATGATTATGTAGGACAAATGGAGTCTTCTTGTGACATATATGACAATGCTGCAAGGTTTCAAAGGACTGGTGGTACAATATGGGTAACACCACCACCAAAATTTAAGCCTCAAGTTTGTACGACAAACTTACAATACTTCATTCCCTGGCACAAGGCCTCCCAAAACATCTGTGGTCAGGTTGTTTTATTGCTGTAGTGTTGTTTGATAAATGTTCTCTAGACTCATGAGACAAGGAGGCATTCAGCTCTGAACTCATCTATGCCCAGGAGGCCTTAAAACAACTCAGAACTGATATCAGTTATATTTTTATTACTAAATAGTTCCAGTAAAGACATAACTCAGGCAATTAAACCTCTGTAATTAAGAGTGCAAAGCAATAAATACAAGTGATTTTGCCTTCCTCTGAACTCATTCTGATGAAAATTGTATTAGAACGCACTTTATAAGATAACCACCAGTTATGGTTCACACTCATCTGACCACAACCTTCAGGCTGGGGCAAATTCCATTTAAAAGTGAAATTCTGTAAAATGACTAATAAATAAGTCAGAAAGAAAATGGCTGTTTTGAACTGGCCAAATATGCTGGCAGCAAAAGGGAGACAATAACAAGAATGAAAGCAAGCGGAATGCAACTGTTCATTTTAACTAGAGAAGAATAATCTTCAGAGTTTCTTGGTGCCTCTTATTTTAGGGGTTTATGCACTGGTAATATCTAAAAGCTTGAACACAAGCCATGCTGCTTTATCTTGATCCAAACACTTCAGCTTGTAGCCTTGTGCTGGGATCCCATCAAATATTAAAATCTGTGATTTGGCACAGGTTTACACAAAAGATTCAGCAAAACAATGTGGTACATCACAGAGTGGGAAATAATATGTTTAAAGAGAGGGATAAAATCTTACTCATCATTTCAGAGAAACAAGTTCCCACCTCAGTTTCTTTAGTGACCTGGCACAATGACTGCCATAACTGTACTGTTCTTTCACTCAGTGGCCAGTGAGGGCCCCAGTTTGGGGTGGAAGCATTAGCTCTAGCAGCACAATAGTTCATGAAGAGGCAAGTAACATATTCCCAGACAAACTGCACTTTTGCTTATATCCTCCTATAATCCAAAGCCAAACTCCTTACAATTCAGTGTACGTGTATGTGTAAGGGAACAAATAACCTAATAGTACTAGAAGAGGTGGGTGAACATGGCAGAACCATACATAAATGCACATAACCATCTTCTGCCCGTCTTTATATTCTGTGTGCTTATGTCAGCCAGTTTTGGCCTTAAGACTTGTGCACTGTTGTTTGGGGCATGTCAACAGCTATAGTCAGTTCAAAGACAACTGAAATGAATCATCCCTCTATAGTCTGTCTACCAGCCAGAATTTACACAGTGTTTACAGATTTGTTCTGACTAAAGGGCTTACATAAAACTGTGCTAAACCAGTATTATCATCGTTTTACCAGCAGTGTGACTTCCACTTTGACTATCTTTAAGCCAAGAGCTTTCACTTCTACTCTGAAATTTCAAATTTACCTGCACATCAGGCCTTTTAGCAGGCAGCTTCCCAAGAACAGACTTATGAGATGGAGAGACAGTTGATGATGTGCACTGTAAGATGGCACCCAAGCAACCTCTGAATTCCACTTTTTTGTTTTACAAACTACAAGTAGGCCTGACGGCCAAGCTATAATGGTATAGGCAACACTTCTTACAGGCTGTTTAAATCATGCTTTCTGCAGTTCAGATCTGTCCTCCTTCACTCAGTTATTTGCTGTGTGCTTCCCTTCAACCCTGCACACATATGTACACAGAAATGATTTTGTGCTGGTCTCTACCTTTACACAGAGCCTCCTGGATGTTTGCACTCCATCTCCCAAATGAAATGCACCTTAGTTCTTCTCTAGCTCCAGACAAGATGAATCCTTGAGGACAGCTCAGCTGGCACACAGTCCCAGGAACGGCAGGCTCCAGCCCACATCTGGGAGGGAGAACTGTTACACCTACTGGTTTCTGGAAGATGGGGCAACGCATTTCTACGAGAGACCAGTAAGACGTCTTTTAACTGACATACACGAAGTATACTTTCAGAAAAACCTGCAAATAAAGTTATATGTCAACTCAGAGGAAACACAAAATATACAAACTTTTTAATGAGTCTGCATGTGCTATGAGTGCATCATCAAAAGAGTAAGACCTGGTGAAGCTTTGTACTCCAATGCTGACTGAAGTGAACAGCACCCAGGATATCACGTCTTCTATTTTCTTGCTCACACTTTTCTCTGGGACAGAAGGATGGTATTTTTCATGTGGCTCCACTGTATCTTATGTCTCTCCATTTTTTGGGTGGTTTTTCTTTTTTTTTTTTTCTCCTTTATAACTTCACTTTTCATGGTTGCTTTGTAGCCGCATTCCCTTGCCTTCTATGGAAACCAGACCTTCATAGGAGGAGAGAGGTGATAGTCCTGTATCTATTGACTTCTACAGCTTTTGCACTGTCTCTTGAAGTAATAATGAGTGAAGAAAAAGGACATCCTGCCATAAGCTCACTGTAGGTTAGGGACATGGCATATGATTTTGCCTACCGTATTCCAAACTGAATGAAACTGGACTTGGGCTTGACTATGTTCAAATGCAGATGCAAAGATTCAGGGCCACTGTAAGTGGCAGCTGACCTCTGTAAAGTCAGGAATGGCTGATGGTTGCTTACAGGCTTAAAATGGAAGATTTGAACAATTTTATTAAGAGAATTCACTACAAACTGTGAAGACCATTTGCAAAGTGTGAACTTTCAAAGACCACAATATATGTGAACAAGTTCAAATGTCACAAAAGCTTTGTTTCATTTTTGAGCTGTTGCTTTTAGCATGTGAGCAAAGAATGTTATTTTTACTTCAAACATGGAGGCATTAAACAGGGCAAAAAGGGATATCCCATGAATGCAGTTCATAGACCTTCAGCAGTATTTCTTACAACAGATAATAGACAAACACACAAGAAAAATACATCGTTATTTCTAGCCAATGAGAAGACTTGTATCTCTTTAGCTAGTCAAATGAAGAAATCAGACAGGTCTTTACACAAAGGGAACAAAAAGAACAGCCTAGTTAGAGAAGAGAAAGCTCTGTTCATCTCTTAGCAATGTTTTAATGACACGGAAGTGATTTGTATATAGAACATGTAATATCTTTTTCCTTTCATTCCCCAAAATATGGAGTAAGTAACTTAAAACTGGTTCTTCTGCGTGAAATAAAATTTGAAGAGTCTAAACGTTCTAAGTATTTCCTGCCTTTTAAACTATCAATACTGAAATTGTGTTTAAAGTCCAAGCAATTAATAACTGCACTTCATTTAAACAGGATGCAAAGATCACAAATTTTCACACATTTGTTCGCTTCAGGCAGACACTTGGCTATGCAATGTAAAACAGCTCCAGCAGAAACAAAACCCAAACCCCTAACTTTTGGTTGCTCTCCACAGGATGGTAATTGACTAATAGCAGAAATATCAGAAATTGGAAAAGCAGTGTTTAAAAAGGCAAGGTAAAAGCATTGAAATGTATACTGGTCATGGAACAAGTAGAATAAAGGCTGTGAAAGGTGTAAGCATGTAAACCAGAGAAAACTACAGCTCTTCAGGAATCAGTAACAGCCCTCCTGGTTGAGACACCTCCAACTACACTAGCAAAACCCTAGTAGAGCACAATCCTGAAACATTAGACAAACATTCAAGATAACCTTTGATATAGCTAGCCTGAGGGAATATCTTCTAAGTGGGACAGGTTTTTACCAGAAAGAAAACCCCTTTGGACAGTGTTGTTTAGCTCTTTTAACTGTGCTCAATTCCAGAATTTGATCAAGCTGACCCAGGAAGTCTGGACTTCATGAGGAGCAGAGTGATCTCCATGTAAGTCACATGGATAAAGAATTAATAAAGAAAGAGGAAAAAAAAGTCGTTCTAAGGAAAGACAAGAATCTGCTTTCATCTGCAACTGCCTGTGATGATCTACAACATCGTGTTATAATTCTCAACATCAAGAGGGCCTTCAATATTGTAAAAAATGAAAAGATTACCAAACAAATCATGCTTCTTTCCTTCAATCCCTTTGCAAACACAATGTTTCAGTGAAAGGACTGGCCAGCTGCACTCAGACGTATGGCGTATTAATTCTTTCAGCACTAGATGGCATCAACACCCTGGATGCCATCTGTATTTTTACCTTTCTTCACCGATCCCTGAACAAAGCAAGAACAGTCTTGCAAAATTCATTGATTTTAGCGTGCTGGATATTAGTCTTTTGCCAATGGGGTAGCAAACACAAGAACATGACTGTGGAGTTTTGGCGGGTTCCCCCCCCTCCCCAAATTCGACAAATAACAAAGCATCCCTTTTCAGCAGATGTTTTGTTTGTAAGCAATCTGTTACATATGTAACCTGCTCAAAAGCAACTCTGCTAACAGCATCTCTCATGAAAAGAAAAAAAATGTAAAAATTTGTAATAGCCAAACTTGCATTAACTTCTAGTCTCTTGGAAAAAGATGCATATGACAACAGAACTCACAGAAGCGACTGACAACAGAACTCTCAGAAGTGACTGTAAACATTCCAAGCTATGTTATGATACACTGTCAGTTATATGAGTACAGATGGTTTTAGTAGTCTTAATGCGCTTACTTTTAGCATTCAGAAAAAGAGCAAGGAGAGTATCCTGAGATTCATTCAAGAAATCTGTTTAAAGGTAAGATACTGCATCCAATTCCACTTCATTTTTGTAACAGAAGGGTAGTAAATTAATAAATATTCAATTACAAATGTTTAAATACAGCAGAATTTCTCCTATCTGTCATGTAGCACATGATAAATAATCTGAGCGGAACAGACTAAAAATAAATGGAGAATACCTCCACGATAATGATGAATATTCAGAAAAAGAGTACAAAGGGTAGTTTTTGAGGACACAGTTTTAGTCTTCTGATTTGCATCCTTCCCTGAATAAAATTCTGCAGCACATCTATATTAAACAAGACTCCCAGCAAGCCTGTTCTAAACACCAGCCACAAGAAGAAGCATCAGAGACATTTTCCAGCTAACACTCTTCCCTCTGTGACAATGAAAGGTAACTTTTATACTAGATTTTCAGACTCGGCAAAAATAAGCTATTGCCATGGGTAATCCAGGAATGGAGGCAATATTCCATGGTGTGAAGAAATCTTCTGATACACAGTAGAGCTGGATTTTAATAATCAAAATGCTAAGCTAGGAAGGATGAATTCAACTGATGAATACAGTTAATCTTCCAATTATAATCTTCCAACAGGATTTCAGAGTCCCTTCCTTTTGAAGTTAATTGAAGTTTTTCCACTGACTTCAAGAGAAGAAAGATTAGGATCTCTTAACAAACTCTCTTGGTAAATTAATACTTTTGGATTATTTTCATCATTTAAGAGAAAATATCTACCATTAGAAAATTATTCTTGTCTCACACAAAGTCCACATTTTCAAGCCTGCAGTAGAACAGTAAAACATAGCCATAGGTTCAAGTTGAGTCACTGTACTGGCATCACATTTACTTGGCCCAGGTGACATATACTTCACCCTGACTTTAGTCAGTGCTGCATTGGCTTCCAAATTGCTGGACTTCAAGCTTGTGCTATTTCTTTGCTCTGTACCCTTGGAATTATTTCGACTGTACTTTTTCCTCTTACCTTTCTAAGTTAATTTAATACTTGTCAATAGTTCTAAGTGGGTACTTCTGAAATCTACAATCCTTCATTTCTGGAACAGCAATATATGCTTACCTACCCCTGCACAGGTGGTGTGACCTCTGAATCCTGATTTAGAGGTGCTTGGTCCTTAACTTGCCTAAACTTATTTCCTGCTGGCAGTTCAGCAAAAGGGACAACTACCACATCTCTGCTTGGCATTCACAGTGCCTGGCTAACATACCTTAGTCCTTGTTTGGAGGTCAACTTTAGCTTTAAGATGGTAACTGAAACTCCTGCTTGTTCACATTTAATTCACACTATAGAGGGACAACTTGCGTGTTTCCTACAATGCATTGTGTGACAGTGTCTTAACACTCACCAGATGCAACAACCTTTTAGTTATCAGCTGTTTGTGCTTGATTTCAATGACAATATGTCCCCTTTCTCCACTCACAAATTTCTTTGCCCCTCCCCAACTTCTAAGACCTGTATAAAACATCCACAGAAAAATCCTCATCCTGATCTCAGCTTTACCAAAGGGAGAGTTTCTCACTCATGACAGCATGTCAAAATAGGTGGCACTGACACGAACAGACAAGAGTGTGATCAGATACCTACCCACACACTTTGGCTCCTTTGAATCCCACTGTGAGGTTCCCTGGCAGGTGAGTTTGGTGTTTCCTTCTATTTCATAGCCCTCATTGCAGGTCACAAAGCATACTGTATTATAGGAGATATCAGCTGTTGAACAATTAATGTGTCCATTTTCAGGAGCCTGAAGTTTGGGACATGTTCGAACTGCAAAGGAAAAAAAACCCACCAGTTAACTCTTCAGTACTGTGGAGTTGCACTAGTTTTCCCAGGTTTTCAGGGGTGAGACAGTTACTGGGTTGTACACCAGTTACAGAAGTTTGTACAGATCTACGGAACAGGGCTGGAACAGGGCTGATTTTTTTTCAAAAGCTGATGCCTTCCTCTTCCTGAAGCAGTCTTATATACACACGCTTCCAAGCTCACATAAGTCCAGGCTAGCAATCTAATTGTGCTCAGAAATGCTCCTAGCCATGGAAGGCATCTGGCACACAATGTGTGACCTGTGCTAGTAATGTCTATCAGCCTTTAAAATGGGATAGGTACAGGCAAATGGAATCTTGTGGAAAAGTGTTTGTCTCTGGAAGTTTCTAATCCCCCAGCCACGCCTGAGACTTCTTTGGGGGATTTCCAGCTAGTAGCCTGATATGGACTAAGTGCACAGGGAAGAAGCTAAAAGTTTATTAACAGGGCAGATGACAGTGTCCCAGTGCTCAAGAACATTTTCAGGTGCTCTGGAGTGTATCGATGTAGACACAGACACACGTGAGCCTCCACAAATCAGAATGGCAGCATTCATCATGGTAGGAGGGAGAGAGAGAGAGGAAGAAGGACTACAAGGTATTGATATAGACAACAGGACCACAGGAGATGAAAAGGAACAAATTAGGCTGTCGCTGAGACAAAAAACACCCTTCAAGTGTTGGGCTTCCCATGGAGACAGTCTTGGCCGCTGCTCAGCACAGAGGTCTTTCTCCTGATATGTCTCACAAATGCTGCAAGCAGTGTGATGCCAAGGAGAATGCAGTCCTCTGCAGGACAGGTGTGCAGAAAGGGAAGTGGGGCACAGACAGTGATCCTCAAGATGGTCTTATGGTTTTGTTACTGAATCCTGAAGCTGCAATTTAACAAAAAGCTATACTGTAATTAAGACTGTACCAAAACAGCTGAAGAAACCAAAACAGAAGAAAAAAGTAGTAGCACTGGTACGGCCTGGATTTGTGTTCTTTGTTTCAGTCATAACCTCAAGGTTTCTACTACGACCTCTCTCCTTTGCACTGCCTCCACCTCTCCTTTTCAGCCAGTATGGTTTCGCATTTGTCCCCTTCTTCACCTCTGGACAAGACTCTCAGCTACACAGACACTGCCTGGCCTTTGGGTCCCTTCAACAGCTAAGCTGTACCCACCTACTGTCTGGTCATGACTATGAGATGATAATACAAGTATGACAACTGGCTGATAGCAAGCCCAAATGTGTAGATGCCTGCTGGGGTCCTAGTGCACCTTTTTCTTCAATAATTTGTGCCTCTCTTCAATAACCAGCTACTGATTTTCTAAAACCAGCGGAAAACTCGTATGGTTGAAAACCCTGCCCTCAGCTGAAGCTGGTAGATACTGCTCGGTATACGCAATAGTTATTAGGGGGAGAAAAAACACACAATGGCAAACAGCGTAACCGCTCAAACGCATAATGAAGAAGACTGCAGCTCCCTAAACTCTATTCTCCCAGGATTATTTTTCACAGTTTCTGTTGACCTTGCTGGCAGCAGGGCAAGCTTTGCTGACAGGTGGCTTCAGAGATCTGGATGACTTCTCCACTGTGGTTTGGGACGCCAGATTTACCAACTAACCCATCCTTGCTGCTGCCAGGTAGGGGGCAAACCACAAGCTCCTCTCCAAATGCATTTGGAAGTAAGTCAGCTTGGCAGCTTTCTCTACATATACTAGCAGTTATTTACTCTGCATGCTGATGAGACAGGACACAACTGTAAGTGGACACACAGACTGAACTGATCCCTATACACCCTCAAACTAATAAATGGGTAGATACCCTGAGTGCTCCCTCCTCAAATGAAAGCCAGCTGTATAAATGCCAATAACCACACACCCCTCTAAGCTACAAAATCCCCACACGTTAAGTAATGTCTTTTTTGAAAACAGGTATAGTGGCACTTGAATGGAAAAAAGTCTGTAGCAAAACCTAACCTATGTGTATTGGATAGGAAAGAAAGAAAAAAGCCATTCAGATGTACCTCATATATCTTTGCATTATCACTGCCTCACATTTACTCTCTGAAAGTACTATTCCTCTTGTGCTTGCATATACACAAGCATCCTCTAGGAAGTGTACTTGAAACTTCCATCTTGCACGAGGCATTCTGAGCATCAGAGCAGCTTCCTAATATGCTGTATCTTAACTGTAGTAGAACGAGCAAGAAAAACATTTTTACAGCTGAATCACACATGCTTTATACAGACGAGAATAGGCTTTCTCTTTTATGGTTTCTATGGAAGCCTTTAAATACGCAATCTGTGGTAAAAGGAAGCAAATCCTACCAAATTATGGCATTATTGAGGAAGGCTGAATGAATTAAGAGCACTGAGTAGGCTCTCAGAAATGTTAATGTGCTTACAGAGAAGGCACTTCCTTCCACTACCTTGTAAGTCTAGCCATCTCTTCTGGAAGGTCCAGAATATGCATAATTGTAGTGCTCCTGCCTCCTCAGTGTTCAAACACTCAGTGTCTCAGTATGGCTCTGGAAGGAACCTGTAACTGAGCCCATGTCATTCTGGTTATGGTTCCATGTATTAAACACAAAACCATCCCCTTGTGAATAAGGTATTTTCCATGATGAAGAAGTATTTCCATAAAGCCAGTGAAAACAACGGTATATTCTGCTTGCTCTGCGTTTTCTCCTAGAAACATAAAATCATTCAGGTTGGAAAAGCCTTTGAGATCATTACGTCCAGCCATTAACCTAACACTGCCAAATCCACCACTAATCCATGTCCCTAAGCACTGCATCTACACATTTTTTGAACACCTCCAGGGATGGTGATAACACCACCTCCCTGCGCAGCCTGTTCCAATGCTTGACCACTCCTTTGTTGAAGAAGTATTTTCTAATATCCAATCTAAACCTCCTCTGGTGTAAGACGTCTTAATAAATATTTCTGGATTAAATACATGCTTTGTAGTTGTTTTTTTTTCATGGGTCACTGTTAATTGCATGACACGACCGCATTAATCACTTTCCAATACACAAAGCAGATTCCAGCTAGCAGAACAACGGAGGAGTGTTTAATGTCAAAATCCAAAGCAGTGCAAAGGGATTTTCCTTCACTCTCCATTCCTAATTTATTTGATAAAATACTCCTGGGATTAACAAGAAAGCTATAAACTGTGGCTTTGATCTCACTCCCTGTCGCAGTCTGAGTGAATTGAGATGAGCAGATCCAGCAAATGTAAAGGTAGGATTTTTTAATGTGTTTTTTTTAACTGGAAGTCTTCAGTATGATGAAGAATGGCAGAAGAAAAGCAAAAACTTATCCTTTCAGTGCTTCAAAGGATATTAACTCATTATCAAGACAGACTTTTCCCCAAACTTCCAGACAAATTCCCTGTTAAAGGAAGAACGCGCACCAACACCCAATAGGTGAATATTTTTAAGTGCTCCAGAAAGTTCTCCAAGTACTAGAATCTTCCACTTCTCTACAGAAAACGAGGATGAAGGATCCTTTCTTTGTGGCTGACTGCAGCTTTCCCCAGATTTTTTGCACCGGAGACTCCTGTCAGACAAGATTTGACAGGCAGGTGCTCTTCCCCAGTATCCCAGTTTACCTAAACTAGCATGCAACTTCAGTCTATGTTTTGACCGCTGGAATGTCAACAGCTTGAAGTCTAGCTTCTCAACACCCACAAGGTACTGGCCAGCCATTTAATTTCCTACTGAAAGCTTCTTCCTGCCTTCTGTTACTGGAAGTTATAAAAGTTTTCCAGGATTATCTGAAGGAAAGTCCTGCAATGTAAGCACAAGTGAACTGCTATATAAGAATGTCCTGAGCAATGGATCTTTATCTCAGATGCCTCCTTTCAGAAACATGACTTGCTATTTCTTTAAGGGCTTCAGTGTTTGCTGTAGTGGCATATAGTGCTAATGCCTCCAGAGATCTATCCTGACTCTTTCCCTGAACTCAAACAAACTTCTTGTTTATTAGCTTCCAGTGCAGTTTACCAATGTCAAGTGCATTCAACTCAAGTTAAACATGTTGAATTACAACCTGTAGCTGCCAAGGAGGTGAGGGCTGCTACCTGTTTTTTTAGGCCCTCCTTGGAAGACATACCCGATAGAACTACATGGGGATGCTGCTCCCCTTCTAAATCACCAAGAACCCAACCTCAGGCAGAGACAAGTGATAACAAAAGTGTGTTCCTATGTACTTGTAAAAGCTTGAGAAATAATGTTTTTCAGGATGGTCTTTCCCCTGTCTCCTCCCTTTCACACCTGTTTATTTCTTTTCCAGCTGACAGTCTTTTACAGTGAACTTCTAGGATACTACCAGTTGTTCCCTAGTGAAACTCCACTCAATTCTTCTGAAGACTGCGCTCAAGGCCCAAATCCCAAAGAAGGAATCGGAAGAAAGCAAGATGGAATTCTTCCATTGCTACTGCCTCCCAACTCCAATGCCCATCTGTGCCAGGAGACTGGTGGATACTCTAAAACATCCATGTGGTAAGGTCTTGTTATATATTTGACTGCTTGGTAGGTTCACTGGATTTACATAATGTAGATACAAAATTCATAGAAATTAGGTAGAGAGAGGTTTAAAGAAGGAGAACGTAAAGAGAATGAAGATTCATTTGCAAAAAACTGTCTGCCTAGTAAATACCACTCTGCATTTTCTATTGTAGATGTCTGCCTTCCATTTTAGGAAGGAGGGAAACAGTGATTGGAGTGAGAGTTTACCTTTGGAACTTTCTTTCACACAGGAGTTAACAGGATCAGATCTGCATGCCCAACTATGTAGTGAGCAGAGAAAACCACTGTTAAGAACAAACTAATCCAATAGAAAAAGACTTTTCAAACACCCAGCACCCATACCTCTGCAAGTAGCCTCTGATCCAGACCATTGGCCATTTGGCTGACAAAGCCGGATGCTGGTTCCCACAAGATCAAATCCTGCTTTGCAACGGATCCCACAGGCAGCATTAAAGTAATTGTTGCAGACATTCTGGACAAAGTAACCATTTTCAGGGGGCTTCAGTTCAGGGCAGTGAACAACTAAATAATTAAACAACCACAACAGAGTTATGATGCTAGCTGGAGTGCAATAGGCTGCTGAAGGAAAACAGTTTTTTTCATTTTCAACTCAACTTGCATCTTGGTACTTTTGTTGTTTTGGAATGACACAGAAAACTTGCACGCAAGTTGACATGTACTTCACAGAGCAAACACAAATAAAAACATTGTCCCAGTACTGCATTGTGCGTTCCCGGGCTATTCCGTTCCTAGATGGAAACGCTTACCTTCACAGGTTTGTCCTACAGCATGATAACCCTCCCGGCATGTACAATCCTCAATAGAGGTACTTCCTGGTGGAGAACTGTGATTCTCATCAGGACATGAGATGCAAGTGCTGATTCCACCTGGTGAACCCTCAGGTTTGTATGTTCCTGGTGGGCAAGCTGTTGAGCAAAAGAAAACATGACAGAAAGGAGTTCAGGATAGACAACTTTCGCAGGTAGCATAATTTTTCAGGTGTGTTGTTTTACTACTTTTTTTACCTAATATGTCCAGTGTTACTTAGGGCAGGAGCTTTCTCTGCTTGAAGTGCTGCAGAATGCTTACAGGGTTGAATAAAGCCCACCAACGTTGGTGGAGGTCCCTCCAGTGACTGTCTTGGAGACTCAATATTAAGTCCATGATTAATCTTCTTGAAAAGAAGCCCAGTCCCAGAACACACACCAGATTTTCATTAATAAAAGCTGTGCTGACCTCATGAAGAGATTTTTGATTTAGAGGTGTAAAAAAATCCTTGCCATTTAAAACTTCACTGACATTTAATGCATTCAAATTCTAGTAACAAGCTAACAGAAGCTAGCAAAAAACCCTGCCCTTGATTTATACATCATGATTATACATGATCTACACACTACGTTTGCTAAAATATATGAAACCACAAACAATGAAGCAATTAATCAAAGCAACTGCTCCTTGAAGATTTTGCACTCATTTATATCCCATTTAATATTTTTAACTCTGTTAACGCACAAGCCCTAAAGAGATTCAGGAGATGTCTTCAGAGACAGGGAAAATGCATAGAGAAAAGGCCCTCTCACCTGAGAACTTCAGATTGGTTGGATAAGTCTGAGTCTTATCTCTCTCTGCCTTGAATTCTATTCTTCAGGAAACCACCATAATCGTTTATTTCACAAGGATGATGTAAGAAACAGGGGAGTGACTAATCAACAGGTGCTGGTAAAGTGAAGTATTGCTTGATCAGGTTACCACTTGAAACAGAACTGAAAGACAGCTGGGTTGAAAAAAGGACCTCCTGATGTAAGGAAAGTTCAGGAAATATTTTGAGAAGGTTATGCAATATTAACACTGAAATCCAGCCAAAAAAGCTCTCATTTCATTAATTTCACTGTCTATGCATTTTCCTAATGGCCACACTTTCTCTTGCAGACTGCAAGTCAGCCTCTTATTTCCTCCCCTCAGTACAGTCACTTTGTACCATCTGGTGTAGCTCTGGGTGGTATAAAGAACTGACCAACTGTAAACACTCTCAAGTGCCTTCCTCCTTACATAGTCAGATGTGATTGGCTTCTGGAGAAAATCTCTCCTGTTGAGGCATATTTCCTGGAGTTCAGAGATCCTGGCAGTATCAGTCTTTTCTTTGGTAGATATTGGGCCAGCTCTGTTTGTTCTGTGACTGCTAACATACTCTAACTCTTGTCTTAATAATGGAAACAACTTCCTGCTTTCTAGACAACTGGAAAAAAAAATCCAACCAAAAAACGATACCAAAAGAAACCTTAACCTCCTTTTTCTCACCTGTCATGGGAGAATTGACTTTCATAAGCCAAATTTTATGAATTAAACCTTAAAAAAAAAAATCAACCCATATGAACAGTTAGTACTTTTTTCCAGAAGGAGCAGATTCTTTCAAAAGGCTTCCAGAGATGTTATTTTTGTTTCATTTTCAGAAAAATTTGCAGTTTTATTTTGAAGAAAGCAACTGAGTGGCTAGCAGTTAAAAGGTGATTTTGTGTGCTGTAAATTGGCTTTACAAATCTTTTTTTTTTAAAAGATTTCATGTTTAAAAAGACAGTGAAAATGCCTAAGCTAGGCAGTAAAAGATATAAGTACAAATCAAAGCATTTCAGGAAGGAAAAAGGGCTGAAAAATCCAAACAGAATTAGAGCTGGGAATTTTTCATTTTTGTTCTGAGACTTTTGGAAAAGCATCTGCAAAAAGATTCCTTTCCTATAGCTCATCTGCTTTTCCCACCCAAGACATTCCTTTTGGACTGCTACCGCTTCTTTGTTCTCTTCTGTGCAGAAATCCCGCATTGGACATTAGATCTCTCCAAAACACTCTCTCATGCTTCAGATGATCACCTCCAAACTGTCTAAATATCAGAGGTATTAAATACTTCCCTGTGGCACTTTGTGGAAGTCTCTGTGCATGCTTGCTAAAAACCAATTCTATCTAGCACAAAGTGATGAAGTACATACAGGGACCTACTGTATGACAAAGTGGCTCTCCATGTGCCAGCTGAAGTCAATCAGTCTCTTCTGTTCTATAAGCACCATAAAAAATGACACCTAAAAGAAGTGTTTAATTAAAAAACCCAACAAAACAACAAAAAAAAACCCCTAAGTTCTCTCTTTCTTGCAACCTCACCTTAGATGAAGAAGCAGCAGCTCTTTTCTGTTTCTGTTTTGAAAACTATGGGATAAAAATAATCACCCTTTCTATGATGTGGGCATTTTTAACAAGAAACCCTGTAATATACTTAGGGCTTTGAATCAGTCTGGCTTTGACAAAAATTGTTCATTCTGAAACTACACTTACAATTTCTTCTTTCCAGTGAAGCAACAGGAGGCAAATAATACTGTTAGAATGGTTATGTCTGCTGGGAAAGACAAGTTTCCGCAAATGTCCTGACTCTTCTTGTATGCTTCAAATGCTTCCCACTGCCTTTCCAAAAAGTCGAATTACATCCTATCCTGGCTTTTTATGTAGAATTGTCTCCAAGCCTGACTTCCGGAATTCCTCATTGACCTTACCTATCCCTTAGATATATTTAGCTACAAAACTCTACGCAACCTACATTCAGAATTTCCACAAGATAACACTCGGTTACAGAACTATTTCTAAGTGTGTGAGATCACACAATCTATCCTGACTGGTTTTAGAACAGAGCATAAGCATGCTGACCTCTGTGCATTTTCATCAGAGCCATATTAGCATGGTTAGCATGGCCACAGCTTAGGTTAAAACCATCCAAAATCACTGATGGAAAAGCAGAGCTTTGGTCATCTGCTGCAGTCTGCACTTGTCTATACCTGACCCAGTCAGAGTGCAGACCCATCCCCTCCTGCTCCAGAAAATACTACAGCATGGCCCAAGTCAACAGACAGCGATGCATTCAGAGGCAAGAAAGAACTTGAGGGGCAAGCACTCTGAAAAGCACACATGGCCATATCCATGACTGATCATACATGTGTCTCCTTAGGGTGTCTTCAGAAAATCAAGCAGTGCCAAATTTTCATTGCATTCTAGTCACCGGTTTGCACTCACTAACATCCCTTTATACCCACAAAACCTGACTGCAGGGAGAGATCATGTTCTCCAGTGCTAATCTGTAAAAACAATTTAATTTTTTTTCAAGGTTCGCTTCCCCTTGCCAACAATGCAATGGTATAAAAAGGCTCAAAACACATACAAATGAACCCCAGTGTAAATAAGCATCAATCCAGCACTGTCAAGAATGACAAAAAAGGCAAGAATCTTAAAATGGGGAAACGGTATCAGCCTTTAAACAGAGAAGACACTTATATGTATATCTGCATGTATGATCTTCTCAACAAAAGATTTAAATACTGCCTGTATTTGAACCGTATTGTTCGCAAGGAAATGCTTATTCTTTAACGTAATTCTCCTCTTGAGACCAGAATAGTGAACACTGAGCTACACCAGAGGATTACCTCTTTGATACAGGAATGAAAGGATATCTGGAAGCAGGATTAGTGTGCTAACTAAAACAAGCACAAGCCCCAAACTCCCCCACGCACACAAAGGTGGCTCACATTGAAGCTGTCATCAACAATAACCTGCTCTAATGAAATGGTAGATACTCACCAACATGCAGATTCTGTTGTCCATGTTAATGACAGTACAATAACCCTCTGATCAGAAAGGGGAAAGAAATAATACAGGCTTACTTCAGCATGCCTCCTGCACTTTCTTCCTCGGTTATGCTCTCCTAGGATATACAACTAACTGAAAAAATGGAAGAAAATCCAGCAGGTCTCTTCTGGTTTTGAGCACTACAGGGCTTGATGACTTCTTAGGTCACCAATGGAATACACTTTCTTAATCTTTTATCTATCAAAAACAATTAAGTTGTGTGTACAAAAGAAATCACTAGAAAGGAAATATGACACAGGTCTGCTAGAAACAAAGACCCAAAGGGTAGACATAAAAACACTTCAGTCAACACATATGTATTGATAGCATTAACTGTATGTTTAAGACATTGCCTGAAGCTGAACAATAGACATGGGAAATTAGGAGAGTCCACCAAACATCAAAGGACACTTTCAAATTCAGGTGAAATTCTTCTGCTCTGCCTGCTTACAATAATAACAAATCTCATATTATAATCTTCAAGCAAGAAGAATTTAGTATCGTAAAAGTGACAACATAAAACAAAGGGTATTTCAGAGATTCACCAAACACTTAACCTGTATTATCCAGTTTGGCTTTTTTTAGACTGCAAATACTAAAGCCAGTGGCAAAGTTAAGCCACGCGGTGTTGAACCCACTCGACAGCATAAAGACTCTAGTCTGGATTTAAACAGGTAGAGATCATGTGTCAAAGGATTCTACTCAGACACAGGACCACAACTATTCCTCTGAATGTACAAGTACAAATTGTATGTATTTAAAAATGTAAATCTTGTAAAATCCTGGGAGAGCAGGCAAGCTCAGTTTCCTCTCCAACTACTCTGGTGTATCTAAGTCACTGAAATGGAACTGTTCTTCACTGATTCCAGCGTAAGACAGAGGAGAGTCAAACTCCATGTATTTCAAAGATTAATTTGAGGGATTTTGTGTTTTCTTCGGTGCATAATTTCTCCCGCTAACTACATATACTAAGTAATCCCTGGCATGAGCATTTTTTTCTACACTTGATGCTAATGAAGGATCCGATTAATGGTTTATCTTTTGTGGGATATGGCAGGAATCACATAGAAAATATCCTGCTGTCTCCTGCATCAACCTGAGCTCTATTCATACACTGCTACTGTGATGACCGTAGTCTCTAATTTTCATTTTCCCCCCATATATGTAAAGCCTAAATGAAATGACACCATGATGCAAATTACAAATATATAAATAGACTTTATAACTCAATCCTCAAACTTTATAAATGAGGAAGAAAGCCTAGTCTTCCATTTAATCAAACTGATTTCACGCTACTGTAATTACTTTTATGACACTGATTACACGGATACACATTCAGCCTAAGGAAGCGGTAAACCTGTCCCACAGTCAGAGAGTATACCATGAATATCTGTTCTTATTTTGGTTTGCTGGTGTCTACTAAAATGATTTAATCCACAGGTCACAGAATCTCTGAACAACAATTACTGGGTGTTGTATTCAGTTCTTTCCCTATTTCCTCAGTTTTTGTTACTCAACATACTAGGACAGGAGATTTTTGTTGATGTGGATCTTTTGACCTGGCATATGCGGTCTTGTACTTTCATTCATTCATTGGAAGTTATGTGGAAGATCCACTGTGTGCCTAGAACTACTTCAAACTATAGTCCACAACATCAGGACAACCAAACCCTCAAATCAACTTACATTTATGCCCTTGGAGGAGAACTACAGCCTGAAGATGAGGGCTCTTTCTCCCTCTGCTTTACTTCATCAAAGATTCTTACGCCTTGGCAACAGCAAAAATAACACGAAAATTAGAAAATATGTCACTCTGATCTTCACGTGTGTGAAAAAAGGGCTGTGGTAGGTGTATTTGCCATCAGCTATGCTTTAGATTTGCCACCATGAATGGGCCTTTATATAAAGCTTAGTTATTTGACTAAATAGAAGTAAAAAACTTTCACGAGGAAGGAAGTACAAAGAAGTTACAGTACATTACCGTATGCTGCATCTTTCTACCCTGGTATCTGTGTCTTTCATTATGACAATGTACTACACAATCAGATTTGTCCAAGGCCTGCATGTACCCTCTATAGAATCAGCACTAGGAACAAGGGGCTGTTATGTATTCCCTGTGACAATGGCCTACCAAATAGAATACGCTTTACAAAGATAATGCATGGTGTCAAGGAAGAAATAGAGGTCCCTGTTCCACACCAAGCAGCTAGACTTCCTGATGCTTTTCCACCTGTTGCTGCAGATGAGAAAGACTTCGGGATGTCTTGTAGTACTAGCATGCAGTGCTGCCCAACCCTCCTTCCTGCCTCAAAAAAACATTCTTCTGCTGCTGCACAGTTCATTTGCGAGTGGCCTCTGCAAGGGAAGAACATGAATAACATGGGAAGCATAATGGAAACCATGACTGCACGAAACTCAGCAGTCCCTGCCCTGTCCATGTATTTCATAGTGATAACTCTTGGCTATTGCTGTAAATACTGTATTCTGCGAATACCTGCAAAAATACAGGATTCTGTAATTTTCAGGTCTATTCTACTAAACCAAACAATCAACCAGTTGTCGGTTTCTCTCCTGGAATTTAAACAAGCCAGTAAATACTCAGCTTGGGCCAGAAGAAAAACAGTCCACCCTGGCCTCTGGAATGTACCTCACTGGACCTGAACATGAAGATCTTTAAGCGTGCTTCTCAAAGACTTTCCACGCTCTGGGTCTCTAGTGTAGAGACTGCCTCCAGAAGCTACAGCTCTTGTCACATTTAAATTATCTGGGAAGGTACTTTTTTTTTAAATCTCCTATATTGTAGTTTTGTCAGAACAGGCACTTTGTGCCCATGAAATGCCTTCAGAAAGCTAAGGAGAAAAAAAATCTAAACCTTTGGCAGATGCTGTAATCCACCTTTCTGCAGTTTGCAACATGTATGGTGCCATAAAAAAAAACATGAGTCAGGAGCATGCTAGGATTACAAAAAATAGGCAAAGATGTGGCTTTAGTTAAATAAATATTTGACATGTAAGACTTGTACAAAGAAAGGAACTGTAAAGGAAAACCTTGTGCTTGCCTTTAAGTTGTGGAGATCAGGGAAGGATTTGCTAAGTCTTTAGTATTTCCTGTTATCCCCAGCATGTGCTCTGCATTAATTTCAAACACTGAACCTGCTCATCCATCTGCTCTTTGTCAGTATTCCTTAAACACCCTTCTCACAGCAACATGATTAGCAATTTAACAAGCTACATCAAATAGGAACAGAGAAGACATGTATTTTACTCCATGTCTTTATTAGATTTACAAATTTCCTCTCACTGGGGACAGCAGGCTGAAATAAGTCCAAAGTTTAGCTATAGATATGATACATAGGGAAGGGTTCACTCAAATCTTTTTATTGAGTTTTCAGGTATCAAAACTGTAACATTCTACTACCAAGTAGGCTGCAGCTTTTGGAATGCCACTTTCAGATGATCTAGCTCTAGATCTTTAAGTAATTTGAACAATCACAACAAACTTTCAGCAGCAATAACTTGTTCACAGTAAAAATGAGAAATTTGGATCCTCTCCCATGGGACAGAACTGCAAAGTTGCCTGGAAGGAGATGTAGTCCCTTGGGTGAACATCCTATCTCAGTACCTGAAGCATACCCAGTGTGGGGAACAATCTGCCTGCTGAAGTATATAAGCCCAAAAGATATGACAACTTGTAAAAGTTAGGATGCCAAAAAGGACCTTCTTTCACAGGGAGATCTGGTTGTGAGCCGCAACTGTGCTGACCATCCTTGAGTAGGCTTGGGTCTAGCACAGGGGTCTTCAAACTGTTTAACCAGGGGGCCGGCGCGGATGCAGTGGCAGGCAGCCATCTGCAGCTGCTTGGTTTCCCCCCCAGCCCCCGGGGGGGGGTGGGGTGTGTGTGTCTGTAAATACCGGGGGCCGCATTGAGGACCCTGGGGGGCCATATCCAGCCCATGGGCCATAGTTCAAGGACCCCTGGTCTAGCATATTTAGACAGGATCACTGCAAAGCAATGATTCTGACTACAAAATATCCTCCTTGGTAATACCAGTTGTACTGGGAATGTATAAAGAAACCATTTATGCCCAGTTTTAAAATTTATAAAAAGCAGACCAACTAATATATGTTAAAAACATGTTGAAGGATGACTCTGTTTAAGGCAGTCACCCACACATGTCCATTGCAAGGACACAGAGCTTTGAAAACTATTTTAAATGTTTTACAAACATAAAAATAAAGACTACCATGTACACTTTTACAGAAGGTAACTTCTCTCTTTGTCTCCAAAGCATGGGGCTTACTCAGGAATAAAAAAAGAAAATTCTGATTCCATGTACTGTATTGTAATTTAAAAAGAAGCCTACCAATGCTTCATTTCAAGCCACAAATTTACAAGATATATCCTGACAACTTGTGCAATTTGTATACACACAAATGGCATTCATGTACTGAATTAAAATGAAGCTATTTTGGCTTAAATTTCACTGGCATTTTAAATAGTGTTTATAGGTGAGCTGTTTGCATACACATCAAATCTAGCCTTAGTGACACATTCGGAGGGCATACCCAACACAAACATAAATATGCTTATTAGCTGTGGATATCAGCTTATACCAGCACTTTTGATTTTAGAGCTTGGATACTTATTTATGTCCTCATGTCCCTGCATATTTCTAAAACCTATCATGCTAAAAGTGTACAACGAATTCTGAAAATACAAAAAGGTCCTTCTGGGAAACTTAGTTGATTGTGTAAAGTTTGCCATTCAACTAGAGATTATTTATGAGTTTACATGCAAGTGAAGACTTTGGGTCCAAAAGTTTGCACACCATCAGACCCTTAATTACAAGTGGAAATTAAATTCTGAAAATGCTTTGCTCAGAGCAGAACTACTATATAGTAGGCTTCTCTGGACATGGTCTTCACCATAATCACAGACACACATTCCTCAGTAAACCTTGATCACTGCTGATGTGACAGCACATGTTGTTCTAACTAGTACTGTTAAAAATTACTTGCATCTCTGGATAGCTTCCTGCTATTTAAATTCATCAACACTGAAAAGGAACATCACCATCCTGTCCTAGGTGCACTTATTTGCGATTTTAATATACTTGCTGTGAAGTTATATTTTTGCTTTTACAAAACTGTAAAAAAATACAGACAGGCTGAAGTAAAGCCAGTGCCATTAAAAAGAACCCCAAAATCTTAATTAGTTTGTGCTACACAGAGATGAGCAAATAGCTGTTTCAGAGATCTAGTACCTGTCTCATATGAAGGCACTGCAGGCCCAGTTTTCTCTAGGCCTGGTTCAACCATCGTACCATGTAACAAGTAACTCCTCTTTTCAGCTGACAAAAAGGATTCTGGGTAAAGGAGGAAAAGGGAGGGCCAAGAAAACGATGAATATGCAGGGTAGGGATTCAAATCAGATGCAGGGAGCAAAGTCATGTCATACTTTTTCTTACTTTCTCATTACTACTCATTGTACCAACAAATCCACCAGTCCATCACCTCCCTAACAGGTTGGACTAGATGCCCAAAGAGCCAAAATTATTGGTAGACCAAATCTCCAGTGATGTTAGTTAGATGCATCAGAAAAGTGAAAAACCTCCATCTGGGCTGCGCTATGGGCTGCTTGGTTAACTTTCACGTGAGCTAGATGCACACACTGGCACGCAAGAAATAGTCCTCCTTTATCCACAACTGGGAAGAGTGACTACTTGGAGATCTGAGAGACATCTGAGATGGGGCTGGGTAAAAAACAATTGGTTAACAGCTCCTGATCTGTTACACCCAGAGAAAGATGGACAGAAGTGAGAATCTGCTCCACTGTCTACAACTCTTGGGACATGCTTTTTTTTTTTTTTTACCACAACTCAGGCAGCACTTGCTCAGCACAGCCTACACTCTACTCCAGAAGCAGGGAGCAACAGCCTCGAGTTACAGAGATAACTCAGCAGATCACCTTCTCCTGGGACACCTTGAAAGGTAATTATTAGGGACTAGAGTTTAGAAGTCAACAAAAGCATCCCAAGCTTCACAACACTGATAGGTTTCTGCAGTAAAGAATATGCCTGGTGGTTCAAGATCCATATCCATTGTGTTCACCTGCTCAGCAACTTGAACAGTTTTGTGTTCAATGATTCTTGGAACTTAAAAGTGTAACTAAAAATGACTCTCTGGTCAAACTGAATCAGTAAACTGGCCTTCCTGAGAACTGCAAGTTGCATGAGGAATCCAGGAAGTCAGAGACTCCACATCCTCAGATTTTCGCATCCAAGCACAAATTGTGAATATGCTCTCTGGCAAAATATTAACAGAACCCTGTATGGTCCTGAATTATTTCCTAGTCTAATATGAAATGCTCCCTTTCTGCTGTTGTTTCCAACACCCACTCTCACCAGCTGTCAGTATATATGATCATGAAGAAAAGGAAAAAAAAAGATACCTATTCCTGTCTCCTTTCTCTGCAGATCAGAGTAGTTCCAGTTGCTGAATAACAGATGGGGAATGCAGCAAGTAAAATCTATTATAAACAGGAAAGTGAAGCCATTTCTGCCAGACCCTCAATAAACTGTCACTACTGCATTAGGTGCCAAACTTGGCCTCTTTTCCACATCCCTTATTTTTATCATTAAATATACTTTTCAACAACAGTGATTATACTCCTATTAAGTAACATTTCTGAGCACTGAAGATATAGCACATGACTGTGCAGATGGAGAACATATGTCACTATTTCCACGTTTATTTACTTAGCAGCCCAGGGTAGAAGTCAGACAGTTTTTGATTAACTTAAGAGAACTGAAGCACATGCAATGGCTCAGGCCAGTAATCAGACAATAAAAAGTGGTTGGTTTGCCAATTTTTTTTATTTTTTTTTTTACATATTGTGAAACTAGCTCAGCTATCCCCATGCAGAGTTCAGTAAACTGTTGTAATCTCAATGTTATAGTTTCTACTTGATTCCTGGAATCACTACTGATACCCATGACTTACTGTGAAAAATGCCATAAATCCCATTCTCCGTTCCTCATGCAAAACTCCTATGGAAACTGACAGGATCTCCTGAATTCTTTCAACATTATCTCAATATGCAGATCAAAACAGAGTCTTGTTTACAGAAAGCAAGAGCACTGAGAGAACAACTAGATAACTGTGCTCACTATTAACTGCTGCTTGCTTAAGAAACATTTGGAAAAGTGATTGCTTCTCACTTCATTTCCCCCATTTTCCCTTTCCTTCTCCTCTCTCATTTCTTTGCAAGCCATAAAGCAAATTCTTAAGGATGGATCTGACTCTTGCAAAAGCAAGTCAGCTGCGAGCAAAAGGGTCATCTCAGATTTGAACTGAAGCAACATGTTTTAAGTACTAAGTCCTGTGCCTGCCAAGGAAGTGAACTTTGCTACTCCAAAAGCTATGGTAAAAAGATTAAAGGCAAAAAATACTACGTTGCAGTACCACAACCTTACACAAAGCCTTACTCCTCTGTCTAACAAAGCTTCCTTCCGTCAAGAACCTCCATTAAAACATTTCTGAACAACATGTTTGCATCCCACACTGAAGAGCACTGACCTGGTCTTCATTGCTTAGCCTCTCTGCAAATAACCTTCTGCAATGCAGGAGTTCTCTCATAAAGTAGGTATCCCTGGCTTGTGAGTCATGTGTTCATAAGGCCTCTTCTTGCTATCAGTACTGACCAAACATTTGCTAAAGTAGCAACCTGTAACATCTGAAGGCTTTAGTGAAGTTCAGTTGTTTAAACTAGAACGAAATAGTCTGCTGCTGCTGCCAGAAAGGGAGCAGAGAAACAGCAGAGTGAGATTCTTTCAAGAACTCCCAAGGTACAACAAAGTGAAACTGTGCTTTGTGTCCCACTTCTGTATCCTCTTTGCAGCTTCAAAGGTATTTTTACACCCTGGAGAAGCAGAATCACCTGTTCTTTTTCTAAAGGGCAGTGAGAGATCCTTTGTATGTTTCAGGAGGAAAAAGGTCTGCCACACTTCTGGTCCTACTGTTTCTAAATGCATGCCTTTTTTCTGATCTCCTCTGCCATAAACAAGGCCATCTACACCTGCAGAGATGGAGAATAAGGAAGAGAAACATTCTTAACTGCAACCTGAAGCAAAAAAAAAAAAAAAAAAAAAATGAAGAAAAGGCAAGCAGCAGTAACAATTAAATCACTGTGTAATGGACCTAGGACTTATGATTATTAAACCACTGATTTTTAACTAGAAATTCTATTCCTAAACAGCGCTTGATTCCAATTAGTTAGGTTCACAGATAATTAACGCTGTCTAAAAATACCCCAGTTTCTCCTGAGCTGGAGCCAAATTCTTGGCTAATTTCTTGCACTTTTGCAGACTGTGAAACAGTGAGGGATGCAAGCAACAGATGACAAACTATCTCTCTGATGTAGGAATGTATGAGGCACTGCACTTTCTATTTCAACACAGGAGGCCTCCCAAAAATGACCTTAAAAGCAGTGAAAATAAATTAAACCAGCATCACTGGGAGTGAAATTTAAGGCATTACAGGCAATTTTGTGAAGCATCACATTCACAGACTTTGAACTTGTTAGCTTTCATCCTTGTCTGTGCTTCAGCCTTGAGGCAAAAACCAGACAAGTAACAGCTGTAATTATTACCTGCATCTTGAGGGATAGGTAGTTAAAAAGGAGTGAGGCAACCAAAGTACAATAAGGGGCTTCCCTTATGTTCTCAGGGTACAATTTGCCATCTTGCCTGTGACATAGTGGGAAGTGCTCAGGCAGCTGCTGAAGAACTGCTGGTGATGGTGAAAAGCTATTAGGACAGTGAAGACAGCAGAATCCTGGAGGCTGGCAGAACGTAACATCTCATTTGTCAAATGGAACTGAGGGCCATGCAAACTGTGCTCCTGGGGCCATAGCACAGCTTAGTACTGCTTCTAGGCCAAACTGGCACCTAGGCTAGGACAACCATTATCATGGATAAGTACTGAAAAGGAGCGTCAGTGCTAAGTGGTGGAAAAAATAGGAATGTAGGTAACCCTCAGCTACTGCTACATTGAAGAGACACTGGCAGATGGTGCCTCAGTGTCCGAGTCTGATATACTCCTCATTTTTTGTAATCACATTACTTCTGTTCTCATGAGTTGGGACTGTGGACACAAGGTGGGCTACTGGTCCACCTAAAAAAGCCATATATAACTTTGCTACTCCCACTGCTGAAATCAAGTCACTAGTGAAGACCAGCTGCCATTGCCTTTGTGTACTCCTATGCCATGACCTAACCACCACCCTGCACTGCCACTGGGACAGTTTTTTGAAGTGTTTTTGGCTAACCAGGAAGAATATGGGTACTCAGAGAAGTGCCATGTTTTAAAAATGGTGTTGTATTTTGTAAGGCATTATATTTTGAATTTCCACTCAGAAATAAAAGAGCAATATTTACATACGTGTTTTACTCCTCTACAATTCACTATGACATAAAAATTGAAGTGAAGGAATTTGCAAATGACAGCATGTTTTGATCCTCACTATGCCGAGGCAGAGACATAAACTCTCAAAAGAGGGAACCTATGTATTTGCACCTCAGGTGATATTTCTTTGCTAAGCTGACAGGTCTAAAGGACCAGAGTATATTTAGGTGTACAAAGTAATGCTTCTGTGAGACAGATAGTAATGGAAGTCCAAAAGAAACTACATGTAGCTCTTCTGGTGTATAATCACAAGGTTTGGCAAGCATTCCTTATGTTCTGTGTTGATACCAAGACTCCTCAGAATAAGGCTACTAAGCCCTCCATTCTCCTTTTTGCACTTCGAAACACCTAGTCCTGTGAACTCAATTACTTGAAAGAGCATCTTCTGCAGCACTTCATATTCCTGCATGCAACCCTTTCTCCCATACCGTCTGTCTTGAGACCTACGGCACCTCTGTGCCACAGATATAAAAAAGATACATAAGATTTAAATTAGTTAGCTGCTGTATTTAAAGGTACTAGAGTACCGCTACACTGGCCTGGACTCCCCAGAGTACACACACCGTCGCTACTGTTAAGACCCACTGGGCTTGTCTCCTACGATGCTAAAGTTATTGCAGCAGGCTTTAGCAGACTGCTGCTCCCAGACCTACTAGGCTTTGTGGGATGCTCTGTGGGCAGCAGATGGGCAAAGTGTGAAACAAGGCACAGGAAGAAAAAAAACGGGTCAACATTTTCCTCCAAAGCTCCAGGTGTTTTTACAGACATTAAACTCAGAATATAAATATATGCCTTTAAATTAATGTGACTTAAAGAGTATTCCCAGCCTGTGTAGATGTAGGTGTTTCTGCATTTCACCAGAACACTGGCATTTCCTGTCTCTATCTCTTAGCCGTTTTTAATACCACCTATGTGTATTTCCAGATAAAAGAGTTTTTCTAGGGGAACACAGTCAGAATACAGCAAGCACTTTTCTGTCATAAAATCACAAAAACTGGAGCTGAAGAGAAGCCTGAGAATAGTAATAGGAATGTTATACTCTAGACTATTCCATGAAGCCCCAGCCAACAAAACAGGCTGGAATTAATAGCAATGATCTGAGAAAAAAACCATGCAGCATTAGCAGCCCCAATGTAGGAAAGTTCTTGTACTTTATCTTCTGGCATTCTTTTTTGAGAAACAAACTACACACCAGAAGAAGATGGAAACTTTGCATGGGTATTTACTATGGCATTTACAAGGGAACACCCTTTGCTTGAACTTTTGGGGCCAAAAATCTGCTTATTTTTTTATCTATCCTCAGAATGTCTCTTTTGCTCTCATGGAGAAAAACCCAGCAGATTTGCCTCATGGCCAAGAGAAGGAGCCAGATTTTAGGTTGTCACAATAGGGTGCAACTCTGCATAAAATCAATACAGCTGCACACACCTACACAGATGGAGATTTTGCCATTCCGCTATGCTTTTCAACAACGAAAAACTGCAACTTAGTGCTTAATTGTATTGGGTTTTGTTTCAGATCTGTCAGGTCCAAACTAAACAACATGATTATAACTAGACCAATTGATTATATTACACACACTTCTGTAAAATCAATGTTTCTCAACTCCACCCCCACCCCAATGTTACCCCACCTACCCCCCCCCCCCAAAAAAAAAAAAGGTCCATTCATTCTTCCCATTCTTGTGGAGGAAAACAATTTATACTTAATAGATTTCAGACAGGGAGAAAAATTCAACTCCTCAAACTACCTTCAGATGTCAGCCCTACTAAAACATCTGCACTGGAAGTGTGAGTTGCTGGTCTGGCTTTGTTTTGCATGGTAACAAATTAAACCCTAGGGTTTTGGCCTGAAGACGTTCCCATTTCTGTGCAAAGTCCTGATTTCTGTTTTCATCAAAACACCAACAAGAACCAGAAGAAACCAATTTCCTGTTTGATGAAACTGATCTGTGTTGCTGCTCTCTCATTCTCAAGGAACCTGGTCACACTCCACCAGGCAGTCAGCACTGTTTCTGGGTGAGAAGGCTGGAACATCTGCAGTAGATTTTAGAGTGACAGAAGAAAATGAGGCTGATTAGAAGACAGCAGACCAAACTGCTCCTGTCCATTCTGGCTGTTGAATATCTGGCAGATAGATTGAGCTTATCATAAAATGTCTGCAATCTATTTGCCCTAATTCTTCTCCAAGCTGAGTAGGCTTTTGCCATCTTTTCATCACGGTGTTTTTTCCAGCATACTCTACTGGCTGCCTGCTGCCTTTGCTGGACTGGTACCAGCATCTGAAGTACTTCTGGACCCTTGAGAATGGAGAAACATAGAATCTGCACAGTGGGAGAAGTGAGGAGCATAGCTGCAGATGACAAAGAGAAGGCTTCTTCCCGGGGAACTGACTGTGAAATGATCTGTGGAACCTGCCAATCTTCCATACAGAGCACAGGGCAGCTGGACAGGAGTGAATAGGAGAGGCAACAGAAAAGCCATCATACCCCTTCTTGCTACTGTCTTTACTGTTTTATAATGGTGGCAGCCAAATAGAAGGTAGTAGAAGCAACATCTATATTGCCTTTTGGGTAAATATCCCTTGAAAGACCTTCTTTAGGTCAAAATCTCCAAAGACTTATTTAGCTGTGGGTTATGACCTGATAAGCACCTTTGTTCTACATGTAGAACATATAGAAGGTGTAGAAGCACCTTTGCTTCTACATTTTTCTTCTCCCCCTCAGCAAACCCACGGCAATTAACAAATGACCATTTCTGAACATTTGCTAAATTATGCAAGCTGCATTTCATACAAAGTATTTGCTTCCTATTGGAAGAGAAATAGACAATTTTACTTATAATGCTGAAAGGAATAGTACTCATTCTTACAGAGAACACACTCTGCAATAATCACTGGCCTGGGTTGAGTAACTATCACAGCACACATCAAGGCAAAGATTTTAAAATAAAATAAAATTAAAAAAAATCCTACATTCCACATTCAATTGGAAACTGATCCTGGGAGCTAAGACTCAAATTTGTTTGACCAAATGACAAACACACCATGTGCAATCCATCAAACTCCAAATGCAGGGACACAGTGACTGCACGAGTCTGTCACCTTAAGAGTGCTGTGCTCCATTCTGGTTAAATGGATCAGCTTTGACAAGACTTTGTGAGCAACTTAAAGAAGCTAGGAATCCTGATACCTATTCACAACCTCAGAGGCACAGGCACTAAGGTTATTAAACCTTTAGAGTTAATTGTAGTGCAAATTACATCCTGGGAATGACTTAAGTACTTAAAGGTGATGCTCTGGAGCCTTGAAGAGCCACTAGGAACCAAACAGTTAATTAAAACAAGCTCTAAGTCTCTTAACCTCTCTCCTCATTTCAGTAATTAACACCCTTTGCTGTATACTGCCATCTTATTTTATCCGTGATGCACTCTTTCAAGTACTTTTGGTTTTCCTTTTCCAGGACAAAAGCTACTTAGAAGTTCACAGAATGCTAAAATGTCTGCTTTTAATTTGCAAAACTGGCACAAGTTCAGGAATAATATGTGTGCATGTGTGCCTGTGAAAACATCCTGGCTATGTGTTCCTGAAAAGGTATTGAAGGCAAGATGACACCATGTAATCCATAGGGGTGACCAAAGAATGTTGCAGTAAAAACCTTTTAATTAAGGGATTCCATGGACATACAATTATTTCAGTAAGTGCCTGGTATGATGCAAGTCCTAATCTTGAAAATGATTTCCAAATCTGCAAGACCAGACAAAGGCTTATTAAAGGATTGCACAGCTGGAAAAGGAAAGATGTTTTCAAACCATGTAAAATCTCAAGGTAAGGTAAGACAGCCTGCTTTTTATCTTGTCTAGAGACTCAAGGCAAAGCCAGGCTTAACGGTAGAGGTTTTACAGTCATTTAACTAACGGCTAAACCTAGCTGGTGCTGTATTTACACTTGGAGCCTTTTTCATTGTGATGGCCACCTGCAATGGCTGCACTGTGGCCAAAGGAAAGCTTAGGCGCTCAAGGGGAAGCCTAAGTCTGTGCCTAAGGCACACAAAGCTAGAGACTATTCCTATGTCATGTCTATTTCTATTCAGAGCACAGTTTCTGCTCCTCTCAAGCCCTCCACATGGTTGATTTTTCTCCTTGAATTGCACCTATGAACTTGCCAGATACTTTATATATGTATTTTTATATATATATATATATATATATATATAAAGTATATATATATACTTGCCAGAAGCATTATTTTCATCCTGAGGTGACCAGGACAAGTCACTTCCAAGATAAGGAAAAAAGGGTAACTTGTGCATCACTTTCCAACTTTTCATCAAATTTATTTCAGAAATAGCTCTGTACTGAATACAAAAGAAAGCACAGAGACTTATTTTCTAAAGCCTCAGATGACATCTAGTTGCAAAGGACAAGATGTTTTTCAATACTGTATACAGATGTAAAATTACACCTCTCCTTTTCTGGTCTGCACATGTCAAAATTGAATCTGGGTTTTAATCTCTAACCTATAACTTTGTTTTGAAAGGATTTCCTCAGAAACGGTGCCTGTATACACAGGTTTTCAGGGTTTTCTTTCTTCATGACAGTTCAGTTTTAAATGCAAAGGAAACAAGCTATATCATGCAGAGTTAGAAAAATCATATATCAGTGAAATAATAATTATCCATATTACTTATCATGTTACTTAAAATATTTATTTTTGCAACAGAAGATATGTATAAGTTGACACATCAAGCCTGAAGAAGACAGAAAAATGAGTCACTCCTTTCCAAGGACTTGATCCAAAACTCATTAACAGTATTATAAGAGGAAGCACTCATTTACTTCAACAGGCTTATCAAAAACATGGATACGGTTAAAAAACACCAGTAGCTGGACATGTCATTTGTTAAGGTGAAAAAACTTGTACCAAACTGATGAAGAAAAGCTCTTTTTCTACAATTTTGCAAGCAATGCCATTGGTTAGATTTTAAAACTTCAACATTTCTATGATGGTTTGGAAAGCTCCCTGCCTCACTCTAGAGATTATTAAAGAGTTTTTCTGATGGACTGTATCTGGATTAAAATTCCATTTTGGAAATGATGAGCTTCACAATCTTAAACAAAACAACAATACTCCACCAAAATGAAGGAAAAACCCCAAGCAAGTCTCATGATTTGCTCCACCTGAGTTGTGAATACTTAGATCCCTAAAGAAAGATAAATAAAATCCCAACCTCATCAGGTTTTTTCCTACTTATATTTATAAAACATATACTTGAAAAAATATTTTGCTACTGTTTCACTTCACAGGCTTCACATGGGGAAAGCAGATCATTGAGGTTTTCACAGTGCAGTAAGAAACACTTCAGTACCTGACAAAATCTATCGCTTCATACACACTGTGTCTCAGGAACCTTTTCAGTATCACTCTGTGGGTATAAAGTCATAAGGCTTCAAGGAACAAAAGAAGCTTCCACTGCCAGAAATGTCCCATCTTCATCAAGCAGGTTGTACAGGTGGGAAACAAAATACTTTGGTGCCAGAAGCCACTTAAAATGCAAACAAAACTACCGTAGTATCAGGCAAGCTAACGTAAACCTCAGAGTCAGTCATTCCTACCAAAAAACCCCTCCTGACATGAAGAATTTATGGACATCATACTTTTAAATTACCAAAACAAAGAATTTCTCTCCTCTTTGTGTGCTCCTCTTTGAAAAATCTTGCAGCACCCAAATCCATTTTTCACTCAGCCTTTTCTTTGCTTCCTATAGCAACAAGTAGGAGAATCTCTACCTGGATGTTCAAAAGCAAAACAGGAAATACTGGGCTTCAAGGAAGAAATCTTTGAGAAAGCAGATTTCAATGTAAAAATGTCTGGAGGAGTATGTCTGCATGCTTCCAGACTCACTTATTTTCCACACAAAATAGCTGTAAAAGCCATTTCCTTTAGTCTTTGTGCAAACAACAATTATGAATATTCTTGCATAATTTTTTGGAGTCTTAAAAAGTTTTTTTTAAGGATAATTAACCTAATAAATCTCCACAGCTTTTTCTATAGCACTTGCCTCCTATATCTACCTTCCTCATCTACTTGTCTTCCAGTATCCTCAGTGGAAAACCAGATCAGTTTACATTTCTCCTGTACTTACCCCTCTTGATGTTATGATAACCTCACTAGAAAAACACACTTATTTATATTTCTTCTGTATTTAACCATCACGATGTTATGCTCAAATTGCTGCCCATAATGAGTCAAACAAGATTTATAAGAAAAAGAAAAATTATACAGAATGCCAGTAAGGAATGTTTTTGCCAGTATTAATTAAACATCCATTCACTGTTGCTTAGTCATGGGTATTTTGCATCCTTCCTTCTGGTTTTGATCCCTGCTTTCTTGTTTTCTCTTATTCTTACATGACAGCCAGTCATGATTAACACAATATATTCACAATAGAACCTGTGCGTATTATCACAAACAAAAAGCCACTGAAGAGAGGCTGTAACAGAGGAAGGCTCCACTTGGGAGAAGCACTTTTAAAATTAATTAAAAATAAAACAGTAACATATACAAAGGTATCCCATCCTCCAAACGGGTTACAGAAAGCGTTCATTATTAGAGAGCTGTTAAGCAAAAGGGGAGAATTATGGACTGCCAGGTGTTGTATACAGAGCAAAGACTCTCCAGTCAAGCTTTTCTGTCTCTACAGTAGGTGAGTCCAACACCAAGTCTCTCCAAACTGCTCAGGTTTTATAGGCATTAATGCTTCCTTACGTGTGTACATCCCAGCTTCCTTGTCCAGCTGTAATCAAAGTTATTTTAATTGCTTAAAAATCTTATTTACTTTCTTCTTTTGGTTATCAAGATCTGCAGGTTGATGTGGCACAAAACACATTAGCAACCATTTGACATTTTCCTCAAGGAGATGCTCCTTTGATTTAGCCAGTTTTTAATGGCTGTGTGTCTCAGGAGAAGCCTTCTTTTTGTGAGAGCTAGGCAAAAACTGAAAAGTATTTTTTAAAATTTAGAAATTAAAAACAAATGAGAGAAGACAAACTAAAACAAACTCCTGTCCTGTTTTAAGATGCAGATTCAATAGAAGAAAACATGAAATGGCACTGCCTTGTGAGACAGCAAGACTAAGTTCTACTGCTTGAAAATGTGCGGTTCTGTGAACCAATTCAAACCTTCACATTCAACAGGCAAATTTAGCCTAAGATTTTACCATAGCTGGAGAAACTTTATACACCATCTTTTTCACACTCCCTTTCTTGCTCTTTTTTCCCCTCCCTGTCTATCAACTACTAGTGGAATCTCAGAGTGTTCCTGGTGGTTCTCCTTCAGATCCATGACAGGCACCTGCTGAAGAGCATAGTGTATGTTATGGTATGTGTTCTTAATCCTGGATGCCTTGGGGCTTGGAGAGATCTTGTAAACTTATGAAGAATTTCCACATATACTATGACAAGTTCAGGATGGTTAGCAAAGCTTCATTAAGCTAGTAATTCCTATAGGGTAGCTAAAGAAACACCTCCTGAAACAGAGTGTTGAGAAAGGGTGACCCAGACTCAGAGGGGGTAGAACCTCCTATGAAAAGGGAGGAAGGATACAGCATGGCAGAACAGATGTTTAGCTTTCTTTAATTAGGCCACTAGAATCACCCCTAGAATTAAAGTGCTTCCTGTCTGACTAAGAAAAGAACTTGCAGCAGTATCTTAAATAAAAAACTATATACTCTTTTTCTAACTAGAAAGCTATCCAACTCATGAACATCAGGTTTTGTTTTGCATTCTCCATAGGAACAATCCTGAAAATTTCATGGAATAAAATGCTCAGCTGAAAATTGGGTCCAAAATCCAACAAACCACAAAATGCAAATCTCCCCTGCCTTGCTGGATCTAAATTTCCTCAGAGTTTAAAGTCTTTTCAGTGAATGTGTTCTGAATTAAAATTCGTAAAAGTTTTCATGTTATTTCAGTTTTCATTGGAAAGGTTCTTTGTGTGCTGTTTTGTAGACAAAACTGTTGCCCTAGTGGCTGTGCAGATGATAACTGGTATGCTGCATGCTCCTAAATCAAAGCTTAGGCAACCTATTGAATACTCAAATATATGGTGAAATTCTACACTTGAGTAATTATGCCCAGGTAGAGGAACAAAAATAAATAATAGAAGGAATAACTAAAATAGACTACAAGCATTTAATGTATTAGTTCTGCCCCACCAACTGCACATCATCTTCAAAAAATGGGGTCCACATGTTAGATAAAAGAAAGTGATTGTAAAGTTGTTAACTGTAGAAGAAGTGGTTGTAAGACAACAGTTTTCTGAACTCCCCAGTAACTGTTGTTCTGCTTAGGATGTAACTGATGAGAAACACAATGTGCATCCTTTAGTTGCATCATCATGAATCTAAAAGGCCATCCAAAAGCCAAGAGCCCACTTAAAAAAGAACTTTCTCTGGAATCTTGCTGAAAAAAAATTGTGAAAGGGCTGTGTTAAAGACATATTCCTTAACTTCCTAAGACAGGGAAGAAGATATAAACGGAGATCTGGACATTTGTTTTACTTTACCATGGAACAAGCAGTTGATTTGAGCAGCCCACCTTTTTATTGGTGGAATGGAATACAAAGTCTTAGTGGAAATCACAGACTTATTTTTACTTGGTTGTCTCTAATTTGACAGTCAACATTTGTAATCAAGGAAAGGAAGGAGTCAAAAAAAGTGGTTTTGAAGAGGAGGTGTTCATGTACTCTACAGTACTTGGGACCAGTTTTGACACTGCCTCTGTTCTTCCTCTTCCTCCCTTCCTTTGTCACATTGTCACAGCTGTTTCTTGCTGCATGAGGCTCCTAGCATGGGCCAAGAAGTTTTTGTATGGTTTGCTTTTTTAAAGTAGAGAACAGTCAGTCTGTTCTTCTTTCTGTGGCACATCAACAACAATATTAGAAAAAACAGGAGGGGGACACTGAAGACCATTTCTGCTTTTTGGATCACTAAACAAAGTATGTGACTCCTGTTTATTTTATGGAGGCTTTCTAGACAATGTTTTCAAGTAATCAGGAAACTAAAAAACTGTTTAAGATTTTTACATAGTTACCCTGATGCCTCACATCCAAAACCACAAACAGTAAGGTGGTATACACAAGAGCATACAGAAAATAACTAAAATAGCAAAAACAACAGATACACTGCAGAAGAACATTCTCCTGTCCTAATGAAAACTCCTTAAAAAAAGCCGTACTATATTAGGTAAACATAGTAAACCACAGTTTAATCAATCAAAAGCTAAAAGCAGTCCAATTAAAATGTAAGTCCTGTCACTGTTAACTTGCCAAAAGTCATCCTGCACATTATATAGTGAAGATAAGTTAAGATGCATTCTTAAGATTCCTCATGCTTTACAAATCCACAGATATGCTCAGCTGAGAAATGTTTAAAAAAAAGGTTGGAATGCTTTTCAGAATAAAATAATTCAAAATATGCTGTTTATCGTTTAAGGAACACCTTTTGTTTCTGCCTGTCTTAAAGGAGAATACAACAGCTGAGCAAAGCAGACACATTTTAAAGAATGGGCTGGAGTTATTCAGGTTGTATTTTCCCTAAAATATATGTATGCATCTTCAATTATCTTCAAATATACAACAGATGGCTGCAATCATCAGCTTATTTGCTGTGTATCTAGCACCAACCCCTTTTACAAAATTAGTTTAGAAGCACCTGTCAAAATGAAACTTTCCTCTGCAGCTGCAGAGTACCCACTTAAAGAAATCAGACTTTTATCATTTTTGATGGCACTGAAAAGGTATGCTCACCCCATCAAAACATCCTTTCATGTAGAAAGGGTAACTCTAAAATGATAGGCCCACTATCTTTAGGAATAGCTCGGAACAATATTTAATGATACAAACTACTGACAAAGGCAGAAGTGCTGCATTTATTTTGTTCAATAGGCTACTAGAGGACTCAAGGTGGAGGAAATTACTTGAAATACAAAAGAAAAAGTTATGATGAAAATTTTATTTTGTCTGAAACAATTACAACTGAAAATAAGCAAAATGGAACAGTCTATCTTCATTTAGACTTAATTAAGCACACAAGGAAGCTGCACCCACTTACATAGAACAGAAATCTGATCCAATGTGTCAGTGCTGAGATTGACTCTCCTTTCCTTTACTCATGTTGCACTCAAAACCCAACGAATTCCTGCTTACCTACTTCTCTTAATACAGAACAATAGAAAGATACTCCAAGGGCACAACGTGAATTACAAGTTGTGAATTGGTAGGGAGTATAATGGTCAACTTCCCAACACAAACACTGGGGTATCTCAGACCTTTCTTGCCCTGGTGACAGACAACACCTTTACCCTGTCATGTGCTTATGTAAAGTCTGGATCCCTCAGTGTATCCTTATAATCCTCCTTGTGCAGGAATACAGCCATCACAATCTCCATCACACCTTCCCCTGGAGGAATTCTTCAGCTTCTTAGCCATAAACCTGCCTGTGTCTATTCTCTGAACAGAACTATCAACTCTTTACAAGTTACATCAAGAGACTCCCTACATGTAATGAAAATCACATTTAAAAAAGCAGCATGGTCCTCATAAACAGCTGTACAACCATAATCCATATATCCAGCACACTGGGTTCACATCTCATGGGGAAACATCCCATGAGAACTGTGATATGCATAATGTAAGTGATAACATGCAAATACAAACAAGATTAATATAAATACTGTATTTTGTTTTTAGTTGATAAATACTTGATTATAAATACTCCTTTTGTCCAGCTTACAAAGCAAATGTAACAGAGTTCAGATATGCTCTAGCAATTTTGAAACTTTTGTCCTAGAAAAATCAATGGAGTTGGATAAAACCTGCATACCTTCTCTGACAATAAAGAACTGTATATTGTTGTTATTTCAACTGTAGATTTTGAAAGCACACTAGTAAAAAAACGTCCAAAAAGCAGTAACAACAACAACAATCTTAGCAAAATGTGACAAGTTTCTGTTTAGTGATCCAAATGTGTTCTTTCTCTTTAGCAACAGAAAGTCAACAAAAGAGAATTAAAGAACATTTAATTGACTGTAAGGTTCACCAAGGATTTATCCTGCAGAGACCTGTGTAACACAGCCCCTCTCCAAACAAGAAAGTTTATGGAAGTTCAACTAGCGATCAACAAAACCAATGAAGGAAAATTTACTAAAAACAGAAGTCATTACCTCATACTTGGTAAACTCTAATCACAAATTACTTGTGAGCTGTGTTTTAGGGAAGTTTTACTGTGTCAGAACATTTGCCCTATTCTTACTTCTTTTCTGTGCATCAGTTTGGGCCATACCTTGGAGACAAGGTATGACGTGAGTTTGACTGCTAGAGCTATTCTATGTCTTCAGCTAGAGAGTTTTCAACAGCTTCAAATGCATTATGATCCAGGTTCATAGCCATAAACCCAAACAGAACTTTTCACTCTCAGATAGATCAACCGTGTATTCAGGACACCAAGAGAAAGCAGAGCACTGAGATGTGCGACTCACCTGTACATTCATGCTGTAGTCCTTTCCCATAGTATCCTTTTTCACAGATGCACTCAAACTGGCCAGTGTGAGTGCCACATTTACAGCTTGCCATGATGTCGCAGCAGTTTTCGTTTGCCTCACAGAGATAGGAACAATGAGATATATCTTCTTGGATATAGCTGCCAGAGGGCAGATCTGAAATAGTATCAATTTATTAACAAAAAATCCAAACAAATTTCCCCCCACAGTCTCATACTATGTGACTAGTGAAATGTTTCTTAAAAAACGTACATCACAGTTCTAAGCAGTTGTAATGGCAGCATGAAGCAGAGCCTTGCCACACTTGTAGTGTGACAAAAACCACACTGGTGTTCTTATTCTGGAAAAAAGGTCACCGAAATCCATGGTGCAAAGATCCTCAGATTTTCTCACTCAGCTTCATTTGAGTCTAACACCGCCAGAATGCAGTCTCACTCCCAACAGATGCTGCTGAGACAGCTTTGGTGGATGCCATCTTTGGCATCAGGAGCGCATTTGGTCATGGCATGTGTAACCAGTTCATTATATTTAAAAAAAAAATCTTTCCTTTGGCACATTCACATAGACCAATTAAACCTTACTGGAAACAAACAGAATGTCAGCAAACCACACCATTTATGTAAAAGTAAGCTTTTTAAAATTAAATATAGCAAATAAATACTAATGGCTAGTCTGATGCACTGGCTTACAAATGAAAGTCTAGTCATGTGTCCTCACTTGCTAGTCTAAAATTACTCTATTTTTCAGGAAGAATTTTTTTTTTTTTTTTTTTTAGTATATGGTAGATTTAAAAAAGGATAAAACAACAGTCCAAACTCTTCCCACTCCTTGCTCTTTCCAGTTTTACTGAAGGTATTATGTTATAAACATAAATTGTATTTACCCTTATATACAAAGATCTAGATCAGTTCTGAACAGGCTGGCTTTTGTTGCTGTGTAAAATACCAACACGTATTAAGGCTAGTCCTAAGGTATGTACTATACACCTCTTCTGGACAACCATATATCTGACTACAAGGTTCATCCATTCAAGCAGAGTTACACTAGGCCAAGCCCATGATCTTGTTCTTTGTGGACAAAATGGAAAGAATGTATATCAGGATGAGAATTTGGCTCCCATTTTGTTGATAAGTTAGTCAAACAAACAGTTTATCCTTTTACCTGAAGGGTGAACACTTCTGCTAGAAAGTAAGATGAAAAATAAAAGAAATATGAAAGAAGGAATCAACACTACATGAAATGTAATTAGAAGCCAGTACTGGAGATGTTTCTGTGCAGACCTCTCTGCTCTCTGTAGACTTCTAAGGTTAGTACATTAATACCTTCATGAAGAGCCCTGCGTGCCAGAGCTTCAAACTCAGTAAAACTGTGAAGAAGGTAACAGTGATCTTCTTTTGGATGGGACGCCATGTCATTCAGTTCTCGGATATTCCCCTGCCATATCCCGAAGGTGAAGATCTCCACTCCAAATTCACGCAAGGATGCTGCAATGGGTCTTGGGTCTCCCCCATTGGAATATCCATCAGTAATGAGAAATATCACCTTTGTGGCATTTCCACGGGCATGCCGTAATATTTGCTGGAAGAGAAAATGAAATTGTACACCTCAGCAAAGGGTAGCAGTCGTTGATCTGTACACTACTTCCTCCATGACGTGGCTCCTTTTCCTTGAATTATGCAGCTAGACTAAGTCCTTGCAAGACCACCCACTGTAATGAAGATCAACCACCTGCAAGCAGAGCCTCTGGTTAGACACGGCCAACCACTGAGTCGCACCTCAGACGGTCAGTCTGCACAATCACAGAAATCATGACAGGATCTGAAATGAGACACTTGCACACGGACTGATAAAGTCACCCATGCCTCAGACAGCAATGATCCTCATCAGTGCTTTAGCAACTTCATTCAGACTGCAGTTTGAACAGGTAATACAAACATTGAAAATCTAGTGCAAGATCTGTGGGACCAAAGTTCAGATGCTGCCAACTGTCTCAGTGCCATGGGAGTGATATGGAAACCTATCAGCTCCCAGTTCGGTCCATGTTGCTTTTCCATTCAAGCACATGAATGACATTCAGTTCCAAACTTGCTTGACCATTCAGGTAGGTGAAAAACTTAGCAAATCTCACCAAGAATATGCGCTACAAATGTACCTACAAATGGTGGCACACCTGCTCTCATTATCATGTCTTTCAGTATGTCATTTATGGACAAATCCTATATGGCTTCTAAGGGTCAACTAAGAACAAGAAGTATTTTATTAAGGATTATTTTACTCAAAAAATTCCACAGATCTATTGGAAAAATTGTAGGGACTGACAGATCAATGAAATGTGAAGAATCATTCAAACCCACAAATAGCTATGTTGAAAACAGCTCTCACACACAGTGTCAACTTTTATGAGGAATCCATGAGCAGTTAAAGCTTTCAGTGTGGTTATCTGACCACAAGCCCACAACTTTTGTAGTTACACATGTTCCTTCCCACCTTCCCTCTTAACATTTCCTTTCTAAAAGGTGAAATATACTGAACCTCTGGAAAACAAAACTGTGGCTGTGTCATTTTCTTCCCATGTAAGGCAAATGGAAAAAAGTGTTTTTACCCAGTAAGACCACAAGAAACGTAGTAGTGTATGCACAGACAGAGAACATGCCACAGAGCACGTACATACATCTGTATGGGTATGAAGGAAAAGCTGGTGAGATGGAAGAGGTTCTGTCAGGAACATTAGTCTTTAAAAAAAAAGCATCTCACATACCTGATGGGTAATGCAAAAATATAGCTGTGCCCGATGAGGAGTCATAAGCCTCACTATGAAGGAAAGTTGAACAGGTTTTAGAAACAGATGAGAACATGCAATCAGTTAGAAACAAGTTCCTACGAATTGCCAGGATAGTAAATTATAAATAAAACCCCAAAACTTTGGGTATATATCCTATTAAACAAGCTTCAAAAGAGTGACCATGCGCAGGGTGACTTGCTTCCCTAAACGCACCCTCAGCATGCCTCCTACAGTTAGCTACTGAATCTTTGCTGCCAGCGCAACTGCACTTGGAAGCTGGAACCTGGAAAAATAAGAAGTCCTCAAACCGGTAATTTTTTGCATGGAGAACAAAACCCAAAATGTGACAACAATCATTAGTTTCCTATAGTACCATGCATTCAAGGATTGATTGTCAGATCAGAGACAACAGTTAGGAGGTTTAACCAGGTGGTACAAGAATTATTTACTTTAAAAAGAGAAAAAGAGAGAGGGAAAAATATAAATATCTATAGTGAATAACAAGAAATAATTTGAAAAACAGAGGATATTAGTTAAATCCATACAAACAGTTAACAACACATGGCTGTGCGTGAAGGAATAGACACCATAGATATGTGGTGGGGCACAAGACAAGCTCAAGGAGAACCAAATGGTTAATGACACTAAACAAAAATTACTGGAACTATGTATGAACTGTCATAATTAGCATACTAAAAGATTCACTCTAGAGCAAAGAAAGCTCCCTACTAACAAAGCCCCCTCCCCACAGAACAAGCCAGTGAGAAAAAAGAATGCTGTACCTTTAAATGGAGATGAGGCCGGTAAGAGACAATGACAATTAACTATGACTAAACGTAATTATAAACAATTGTTCAGAGTGCATTAAATGTTCTACTGTATGCTAAGAGGTGTGCTAGCTTTGTGGACCTACCACATAGCACCCACCTCTGCACAGACATGCAACAAACAAGTGTATTGATTCTTGTGTGTGACTTGGATCTTGCACACAGGTGAAGAACCCAGATTTGGGATAACAGAGGTAATCAGTTGAAGAAAGAGAAAAAAGTGACTAAAAGAACACTTAGTTTTCTTTATTGCGCACAAACTGCTTGCTCCTAAGAGCAAAATCCTTACGGTGGTGACCACTTTTCTGCTGGTGAAACATTCTTGTTTTTCTTGCAAGTCTGAGGTAACAAATATGATCTAACTTATTCTAATTCACTTTATGTTTTGACCCACTAAATTATAAGGCACACTTCCTATTTATTGCTAGTCTCCTCCCCAAAAGCGTTTGGATTATGGTTATTTTAACCCCAGCACGCCATTCCCCATTTGTCCCTGTTGAATTGTGCTTTTCTCCCTTACAGCATTTTTCCAAGATCACTGTAGCTTGTCTGTCCTGACCACAAGAAGTGCCCCATAGTCCTTTCCATCCTGCTGCCATTTACAGATTTAAGGGTCATTCCTTCTAATACTTCATACAAAACATTTGTGACAACACTCAGTAGTGCGTGAGTGAAGATAACCCCCACAGATTCCTGCCCATTTCATTCTTGCAGTTCGACAGTGCACTAGAGCTAACTACTCCCCGGGTATGTTCATAACTAGCCAACAGGCAAAGCACCTGCAAAAGTGTGATGTTAACGTGCTGTGGACTAGAAACCACCCTATGGAGTTAGCGCACTCATGATTGGCCACAGTCTGTCCGAGCGTGAGTAAATAGGGATGGTCCTAAAGGAGGGGATTGTGAAGATGTACTTTCTCATTCCTCTGTGAATTTATGTAGAAAGAATTAGATGCAGATTTTCAACTTGGTAGCAGGCAAATTACTACCATGTTTGTTTCGATAATAGATTGCACCATGCTACAATCAGTACAACAGACCTCTGAATGATGCTGCAAAAATCAGATCATTGTATGATGAGAACTAAACATATTTAAGCCACCCTCAACAAATTCCAAAAAGGAGATGAACTGAGTTGAGTAGTTTTGTTACAAAACCTCGAAGTAAGACTTAAAACAGTTACATTGTCTGGCTTTCAGCTCAATCAAAAGCATGCAAGTTAGCCCAGGCTATAAAATCTCTGCAGGTTCTTTTGACTTTCTCAGTAAGCCAGGCCAGATATTAAGACAATTTTATTTTGATTTGGCAATTCATTGATTTCAGGTAGATACTAAACAAAAACAAGCACACACATCACAAACCAAAGCACAGACCATTGGCACCATGGTTTGAAAGACTGCCAAGCAATGTGTTGCTGTTGGGCTTGATTTTATTATTACTTGTATGCAAAACCCAAAAGGAGTGAAACCGAATTCTCTTGCAGACACAAATACCCTTCACAAACCAAAGCTATTGTTCCTCATGTTGCATAAGTTGTAAGTGGAAAACCAGAACGAAGTGGTAAACTAGAATGAAAAGAATCAGGAAGATAGAATACAAAGCAAAAGACAATATGCTGACAAACAGTAGCCAAAAAATAAAAATGCTTGATTTCAAAATGCATTCTGAAACAGATGCTCCAAGACAAGTGGCACTGCAGGTATTCACAATTAACACGCATAAATAACATATTTAGAGTTAACTGTGCTATTTTAAAATAGAATGTAAGCAACAAACTTCTATCCAACTTCTTAAGTATCCAGGCTGAAATTGTACACTCAGGATATTTGCCTCAAGCTGTTTCAGTGAAAATAGCTTTTAATTCGAAAAACAAGACACGGAAAAACCTATGCTCCATCCATACTTACTTGATTTTCACAACTTTAGCATCTCCGAGCTTTGCCCAAGGAACTTTCAATCTGCAAATCACATTTGTAATAAAGGGAGACAAACATGCCCCAAGTACATGCAAGTTGTGGAACTTGTGTAACTGAGGAAGAAATCACAACTTGCACAGAGTTAAAAGACATAACAGAGATTGCCAATGCAATTCTCTGAAGATCCCACCTGCACGCAGCTTGGTCTAGCAGAACATGATTTCAATTTGCAATTATGTCATAATATGTACAGAAGGGGGAACAAAGCTTAATTTTGCAGGACATAGCTTTGCAATTTCAGTAATACCCTTTCAGCACTGTTTCCCTCTGCATAGCACAAAGATGCACAAATTTTGCAGATGAAGGCAGTGGACATCATTACACACTGCCCTGCTTTTTCAGCAAGTAATACTCATAATAGGTAGCCATCAAATCTCTACATTTTCCCTAAATACAGGGACATATCTGCGTGGCCAATGAACAATCTTAAGCCCCAGTAGTCTATCCAGGACAGCACACATCTCAGAACAGACTATTTAATTCTGATCAGCAAATCAGGAGGGATCTCTGCTTTACAAAATCAGACTCCACCAATGCCCTCTGAAATTGCTGTGCAGAGTACACAAACCCTTCACCAGCTTTCTGTGAGATCGAGAAAGGTTCCCTGGCTGCAGGGTCCTGTGAACAACAGCTTACCTGGTTTGCTTTAAAAATGTGGGTCATCGGTTAGAGTAAGTGGGAAGCATCAGGAAAAGACCATTTTAGAGGGGCAAATATCCCTTAGCTACATGACCCTGAGATACGACAAGCAGCCAACAGCTCTTTTGTTCTCTGCATCTGAAAGGGCACTCTCCTCTTCGCGGCACACAGACACAAATTGAGCGAACAAGTAAGAGAGCACGAAGCTGTCTTCCTGCTACCTCATAGACTTGAATATTCAGGCACCAGTGGATCTCAGTAGAGAAACAGATGAACAGACAAGATTGCTACATATTGCTCCTAGAAATCAAAACAAAACAAAGCCACTGAACAGCTTGGCCCTCATGTCTTGCAGCTGTAACCCTAGACACAGAATCCCTGCTGTATAACAGCAGAGGAGAAGAACAATGGAAAGAAACCAACGCTTGGGGTGGGGTGGGGGTGAAGACGTAACCCTATTTTTAAATTATCTGATCATCTGTGTATGTCCAGTGGTCCAGTTAGTGTTTTGCTTCTTTCTGTGAAATCACAGCGACATAAGGGACAGGCCAACATCCAGAGCTGCAGACAATCCAAGTAACAGTCTGCATTGCTCTGCCTTTTCTCTCCAACATTTGTGTGGCATTTCACATCATTTCTGTTTCCTTTAACCCTGACTCACATTCCTCTATTCCAAGACATGTCTTTCCTTCCCTCTCCAGAAAGTAATTTTGAAAGCCGTTTTTTTTCCCCAACAGAAATTTAATGTATTTAAAAACATCTCTTCACTTAACCCCTAAACTTGCAAGCACATACAGAGGTGGTTCCATGTTTTTAACTAGTCCCCAACAACTTCATGGACTATGTCTACATAAAGATGAGTTTTTTTCATGACAAGACTCTGCAGTCCTTTTGTAAATCGTCAGGTTCTTCCATAAATAAAGCTTAGAAGCCCACTAAACAGTGCTTAGAAGTTGAAAAAATTCTGAGAACCTGTTTCTTTGGTATAAACATCCACATCTGCTTCCGATTTTACGATCAAATGAAACTAAGCACCAGACATAACTCAAAATAAGGGGCTGAATGACCTGTTTGAGAACACAGCCTATTTGATCACTACTATAAATTAATAATAATGGATAAGTAAAAACAAAACAATTAATGCTCCTTATGATTGCAAAAAAATGCATGAGGCCATGAGAAATACCTCATTTTTGACTGTTTTAGAACCTATTCTCTTGTCTATACTTCTTTCATGGGAGTGATAGATAGTCAATCCTACTGGTAATCTGGTAGGTAATCCTACCAGATCTTAAATAAAACATTCTTTTCACATTAGCAAAAAGTTATTAACATCTGTATTATATTCAGTCTCTATTTAGTGTGTACAAATATCTGGCAGACTCGCCATTTTCTCTGTGCCAATAACTGTCCTTAGAATTAAAAAATGAAGTCTTGTGCAACAAAAAAGTTGTACAAAATCCTGCTCTAGAAATTCACTATTGTAAACCAAAATGAAATCCTATCAGTACAGTCACAAAACCAGGTAAACCTCTAACTTCTGTGTTTTTAATATTGAGTTTGTAAAACAAAATCAGGGGCGGAGTAGCATCCAAGACCAAAAACTTCTTCAGCCATTTGCTAGCCACAGCAACGATGCCATCAAAGGTTCTCAGTTACTGCCTCCAGTACATGTTCTACATCTAATCTGTAAACATTTGATCTTGGGCCTGATCTTACTCAGTGTCTGGCTTTTAAAGAAGATTATGACCATACAGAATTAGCTATTCATATATCTGTCTAAAGGGAAACAAACTGAAACGGGTTAATCTGTCTCACTTTACAAACTAAGCCTTAGATAACATCAGACAGCCCCAGGATCCTTGCCAGGAGAAGCTTGCCTTAAAAGGTTTAACTTGGAATCTAGCTTTCAAAACAACATTATCCAAGCATTCATCACAAAAACTACACTGCTCCTTGTATACCTTGTAGGGAATACACTATCAAAGGGCTACAAAGGGAGTATTATTTGTTATAGGTCACGAAGAACCATCTCTGCACCTCAGAAGCAAACCAGAAGGCCCTCTATTAAAGAGCCATTCAGGTCTGCTATACCAGTAGACCACTTACACTGAATTTGTTTTCACCTTAGGAATTACATCAAACTTCCACACCATGGGATGAGCTCTGAGTAGAACAAGGCAACTCTTTTTTCCCAGACGATCACTTATTCATTATCAAAGAAACAGTTCCCATCTTACAATATTACAGAATTAATATAACCATATAATACAATATAATCACTATTAAATGTGTATTAAAATAAACCATACTTTATTACAAAAATCATTGCATAGATTTGATCTATATATTCAGCAGAATATTTAAACAGTATGTCTTTATTTTTTACGGATGGCTTTAGAAGTGAACCTGCATGTCATTCACAAAGCAAAACGGCAATGCTAAATCCTTTTGCGAAGTTCATCCTTTGCCTTCATCCTAGTTTTCTTTGTGTGTGAGCAAATTCCATCATTAATATAACCAAGACTTTACTTTACTCCTCCAATACTGCCCTGGTCTTTGCCTAATAATAAAAAAGGGACTAAAAAATATTTTACCAAATATGTAATTAATCTTCATGTGTTTTCAGACCAAGCACTCGCACCACTATTGACCAGTGCATCTGCCAAATATCTGTTTCTTTTGTGTTTGTTTTAAACATTCATTACTTCAAAAAAGCAGGGAAAAAAGCTTAACAGAATAATGAATTCCAAAAGGGCAAACACAATTAATGACCTGACCTGTCTACTGCCAGCTGTCACTGCTCAGTTATTTTCTGAATATCTTCTTTTGCTCCAGAACTGTTAGAATTGAGCAACACAATCTTATAGTTAGTGCTGATTACAACTGTCCCACATCAAATGGCTTTGGGGGAGCATTTGGGAGAGAAATAGGACAGACAGCTGGACTCCCTG